>NW_016803417.1:2885863-2921304 GCF_001698545.2 Rhinopithecus bieti
AAAAAAAAAAAAAAAAAAAAAAAAAAAAAACAATATTTTTAATTCTATTTCATGGAAGAAAGGAAAGAGAATCTGGTAGTGACAATATTTGAAAGTATAATGATGGGATGCTTTCCACAATTGATGGAATGCCTAATCTATAGTTTGTTTTGTTTTGAGAAGCCCAGTGGGTTCCAAACAGAATGCATAAAAATAAATCTACACTAAGGTACAGCATGGAAAGAAATACTGTAAGAAACTAAAGACAAAGATAAGATCTGAAAACATCCAGAGAAAAATTATACATTACCCTCTAGGAGTAACAGACTGACAGCTGACTCTGAACAATAAAAATCAAAGTTAGAATACAGTGGAGTAATGTCCCTAAGGTGCAGAAATATAATAGTGTCCAATCTTAGAATTCTATACCAATCCAAAATGTCTTTCAATAGTAAGGGAAACAACATTTTTCACTCTCCACTCAGTACTGATCCCTGGCAGATATATTTTTCTGATTTAATACAGCATTCTTCTTTTAATTGATTGTGTCTGGCATCAGCACTGAACTGAAGAGTGGCCAGTTAAATTCTCTGTTCAGGTAATTTAGAATTGGGCTTGAGAAATAGTCAGTCTGAGCTGGTCTCTCAAGTCAAAGACAGTTCTAGTTAATGATATATTTCTATGAATTTCATCAAAACTTTTAAATTAATCACATAAAGTTGTGCAGAATAACTTATCTTTTTAATATCTGTAGTATCCATGGTGGTGACCTCTCTCATTCCTAATATTGGTTATTTGTGCCTTATCTCTTTTTGTCCAGATTGCCCTTGCCAGAGATTTGTTAATTATATTAGCTTTAAAATAAAACAACATTTGGTTTTTTCATCTTCTTTATTTTTGTTTCTATTTAATTAAATTCTGCTCTTATCTTTATGATTTCATTTCTTCTATTTCTTTGGGTTTATTTTACTGTTCTTCTTTTGAAGTTTTGAGATGAATACTTTGCTCATTAATTTTAACCTATCTTCTTCTCTAATACAAGCATACAAAGCTATAAATTTCTGGGTACTGTTAAAATTGCATCCTGTATGGGCTGAAAAGATTTAGAAACCTTTTCAACTTAATTCTAACAAAAATTGTGAAAGTTTGTCACTAATAGATATTCACTAAAGGACGTTTTAAAGGATGCTCATTAGTCTGAAAAGAGTGATCTAAAATGGAAAGTATTATATGCAAGAAGGAAAGAATAGAAAAGAAAGTAGTAATATGTAAAATATTCCAAAAATATTGACTATATAAAATAACATTTTACTTGGGAGATGGTAGTACTTGAATTAATAAGTTCTAAGATATTGTAAGGGAAATGGTAAAGGTACTGATTAAATTTAATTTTGATAAGGTAAATAGATATGTATGTTGTACATTGTAGCCTACACATTAAATGAGTAGATTAGAGTGTCTAACTTTGAAGCAAGTGCAGGAACAAAAGGAAATAAGAACGAAAATGCTTAATTAATACAAAAGAAGGCAGAAATGAAGACAAAAAGAAACAAAACAGATGAAGATAAATTACACACAATAAGATGGTACACAAATCTGAGTATGTGACTAATTATATTAATTGTAAATGAACCAATCACTCTAGTTAAAAGAGAAAGATTGTCATACTGGATTACTAAAAAATAAAATCCAAGTATGTATTGTTTATGAGATGTATCCAAAATAAAAGGATATAGAAAGATTAAAAAGTTAAAGAATAGAAAATATATGTCATATAAACAACAATCAGAAAAATGTGTGTAAGTATATTCATATTAGACAAAATTATCTTTAAATCAAAAGCATTATGTTAATTAAAGATCACTTTATAAAAATAAAGGCTCAATTTACCAGAAAGATGTAACATTTTAAAATTTGTGTACATGTAAGAATATAATCTCAAAATAAATAAAGGAAAAATGCCGAGACAAGCTTGGTCAGGGAGAACCTAACCCAGTGGTGCTAGAGGAATGCAGAGGTGTGGAGTGGGAAATTAGGGGTCTCACAGCCTTCAGAGCTGAGAGCCTCGAACAGAGATTTACCCATGTATTTACTGACAGCAAGCCAGTGATAAGCATTGTCTCTATAGATTATATATTAACTAAAAGTATTCCTTATGGGAAATAAAGGGATGGGCCGAAAGGTTGGCTAATTATCTGCAGCAGGAGCATGTCCTTAAGGCACAGATCGCTTATGCTATTGTTTGCAGTTTAAGAATGCCTTTAAGCGGTTTTCTGCCCTAGGTGGGTCAGGTCTTCCTTGCCATCATTCCAGTAAACCCACAACCTTCCAGTGTGGGATCATGGCCATCATGAACATGTCACAGTGCTGCAGAGATTTTGCTTATGGCCAGTTTGGGGATCAGCTTACGACCAGAATTTGGGGGGCCTGTTCCCAACAGAAAAAAAAAATCTAAAGAGAAATAAGCAAATTGGGGATCATATTGGGAGGTTTTTAACATTACACCTCGTCTGGGAATTCACAGAACAAAAAAGACAAAATAAAAGCAAAAGCAAAGCCCTAACTACATAGAAGATCGACATGGTTAAGAAATTTGACTTAATGCATATTTATAGAATATCATACTCAAGAATTGCAGAATAGCTTTATTTTTTATAAACAACCATGTAACATTCACAAAAATTGGCCATAGTCTGGGCACGTCTTCACAAATTTCTGAGTATTTAAAACTGTGTTCTCTGACCAGAGTGAAATAAAACTAGTAGTCAGTAACAAAAAGATATCTGGAAATTTTTCTATATATTTGTAAATTAGGAAATATTCTTCTCAATAGCCCAAGGTTCAAAGCAGAAGTATAAGGGAAATTAGAAACCTTTTCAACTTAATTCTAACAAAACAGTTTCAAACCATACAATAGGCAATTTTAACAGTACCTAGAAATTTATAGCCTTGTATTCTTGTATTAGAGAAGAAGATAGGTTAAAAATTAATGAGCAAAGTATCCATCTCAAAACTTCAGAAAGAAGAACAGTAAAATAAACCCAAAGAAATAGAAGAAATGAAATCATAAAGATAAGAGCAGAATTTAATTAAATAGAAACAAAAACAAATAAAGAAGATGAAAAAACCAAATGTTGTTTTATTTTAAAGCTAATATAATTAACAAATCTCTGGCAAGGGCAATCTGGACAAAAAGAGATAAGGCACAAATAACCAATATTAGGAATGAGAGAAGTCACCACCATAGATGCTACAGATATTAAAAAGATAAGTTATTCTGCACAACTTCATGTGATTAATTTAAAAGTTTTGATGAAATTCATAGAAATATATCATTAACTAGAACTGTCTTTGACTTGAGAGACCAGCTCAGACTATTTCTCAAGCCCAATTCTAAATTCCCCGAAGAAAGAATTTAACTGGCCACTCTTCAGTTCAGTGCTGATGCCAGACACAATCAATTAAAAGAAGAATGTTGCATTAAATCACAAAAATATGTCTGCCAGGGGTCAGTACTGAGCAGAGAGTGAAAAGTTCTCAAAGATATGGGGTTACGTGGGAAACAGACACTGCAAAGGAAAAGTGCAAAACATGCTATACCACTTATCAATATATATAATAAATACTTATATATTTGTTTCCCATCATTAGAATTCCTCAAAGCTCTTATCATAGTGTCTGGAATATGGTGGAGCTCAGTCCATATTTATTGAATAAATAATTAAATTAAAAATTGTAATCTCTTTGGGATTTCATATTTTTAGCTCTAAAATAGGAATGACAGTACTTTATCCATGAAAGCATGGATTGGATCCAATAATACTAAGTGTTATTGTTTAAATGTGTCCCCTAAAACTTCATGTATTGGAATCTTAATCTCTTTGCCCTCATGAATGGATTAGTGGATTAATGAGGGCTCTGCCTCACAAGTGGATTAATGTCATTACCACAGGAATGGCTTTGTTATCACAGCAGTGACTTTGTTATAAAAGTGAGCTCCTACTGGCTGTCTTGCTCATGCTCTCTGTCATCTTATGATGCAGCAGGAAGGCCCTTACCAGATGCAGGCACCATGGTCTTAAACTTCGTAGCCTTTAGATGTGAGTTAAGTAAACTTTTTTTCTTATAAATTACCCAGTCTATGATATTCTGTGATAGCAGCAGAAAATAGGTTAGGACACTGTGGTGCTTTTTATAGATCCATTATCACATGTAAGACTTTTAAAAATATGTTTTACTAGACACAGATACCTGCAAGATTGAACTGATGTGGAGAAGGCTGCACTAGTGTCATCATTTCCTTAGCTTTAGAGAGTGGTACCAATGCTGGTCTCCATTTCTGACCTCTCATTCCTTAAGCACAAACTTTAGAATATACTTCTTCCATCTGGGAAGGGCTGACTTTTCTTAAAGACTAATGTTCTGTTTCTTTTATGGATTTTATCTTTGGTCCCTTGTCCACCTTTCTCAGTTTCTGGAAAAATCTGATTCCCAAATTGCAATAAAGTTCATGGATGCCAGGTGAATTTTCTCGAACATTATCTTTTCACAACTCAAGCCCAATCATGTCATTTTCCCTTATAAAAGACTTTGTGGTGAATACATAAATTTTATCCTACAGATTTTAAAGATATCACATTTTTAAAAATCCAATTAATTCTAACTCTAAGACTCAATTTTTATAGCTGGCAGAAAATTCAATCACAGTACTTAATGGGAGTTCTTCCCTCTGCCTAGAGTAGTCCAGAAACCTTACATGGTGCCCATAAAACATGAACATAGCTTCTAATGTACTGTCATAGATGCCACTGATAGCCTCACTTTCCAAACCTACATGGCATCTGACGTGTTGACATCTCTACAGCTACTGTGCCAACTGAGGCATTTGCCTAGCAAGAAGCAGCAGTGCCTGGGGCAGGCTTCTCTGAATCACCTCTCTGAGTTCTCACTATCTAGGTCACCAGGTTTGCATCCCTGACTCTTTGGTGAACTGCCAACCTTCGTCCCTTCTCTACCTGAAGAAACCCTTCTCTCTCCTCTCTCTCGCTCCCAGGCATTCTTCTCTCTCCTCTCCCCAGCCAGGATACTGAACACAATCTCCCCCAAAGACAGAGTCTTTGAACACATGCACAAAGAACATTGCTATTTCAACAGCTTCTCCTTTGGCCCTGCCAAAGCTCCAGGGCAAGGGAAGAGAAAAGCTCAGGCTGTCTTCTTGAAAGGAGACTGCAGTGGATTAGGTAGGTATAAATGGAAAACTCAAGTTAATGGTCATAAAATTATACTGCCACACTTTCAAATACTCTCATTTTAAAAATAGAATAGTGTACAAAATCCATAGCCTGACCTCTAAGGCCGGCATTATCTGGTTTCTGTTTGCTTTTCTAGTTTTTATCATTCTCGATATTTCTAATGCTCTGCAGAACTGCTAATAGTTCTCCCACATTCTTCTAAGGCATTTTCATGCTTAAGCAACTGTGTTCAAACTTCTCTCTCTGTGTGCCTTCCTGCCAACCCCCTTCCCCATCTCCTTAGTAAACTTCATTCATCTGTAAAAATTCAGCAGAAGGCTTATTACCTCAGGGAGGCTTCTTAAGGTGGAAATGACACTCTTCTGTAGACCTTACTATTCCCTCAAACATTTTAGTACATTTTAAAATATAAATGTCTGTCTTCCTTTATAATTCCATTAAGTCCTTAAGGACAGTAATCATTTCTATTCATTTCTCCATCCCAATATCTAGCCCATTCAACTTACAGATGATGCCCTATAAAAAAACATAGACAATCAAGAATTAACAAAATAGAGAACCAGCATGGTTGGATCTACAAGCATGTGGGCCCAGAAGCCTTGGTCTTTGAGATGGTATGTATCTGTGTGTGTGTGTTTCACCACCACCTTCAATCTAAGGTCATTTGATAGGCAGGAGGCATATCTTTTCAACCATATTTATGCCAGGGCATCATTTTTCTTTCTTTCAATGCATTCTGCCTTAAAATTCTTTACCTTTGTGATGTGAATTCCCAGCCATTGGCTCCTGAGTCCATCTTGGAGCTTCACTAATAGTTAAAGCCAGAGGTCCCAAATTAGCAGCCAGCCGGTGAAATACAGTCAGTCCTATTTGGCTTGGTTTACAAACATTTTTTTTTTTTTAATCTGAGTTCAATGCTGATATGGTTTGGCTGTGTCCCCACCCAAATCTCATCTTGAATTGTAACTCCCACAATTCTCACATGTCATAGAAGGAATCCAGTGGGAGGTGATTGAATGATGGGGATGGGTTTTTCCTGCGCTGTTCTCATGATAGTGAATGAGTCTCACAAGATCTGATGGGTTTAAAAATGGGAAATTTAAAACTTTCCACACACAAGTTCTCTCTTTGCCTGCCACTATCCATGTAAGATGTGACTTGCTCCTCCTTGCATTCTGCTATGATCGTGAAGCCTTTGTGGCCACGTGGAACTGTAAGCTCAATTAAACCTCTTTCTATTGTAAATTGCCCAGTCTCAGGTATGTCTTTATCAGCGGCTTGAAAATGGACTAATACAAATACTCTTCACATAGTTACCTCTCCTCCTTAGCTCTTGAAGGTATTTAAATCTGTGTCCCCTAATCTAAGCCAGTTCTGCATACAAGCCAGTCAGACTTTAAATCCTTCCCACTTTCAAGCCAAGAGTTGGTCTAATGAGTAGTTGACCATTTTACCATGGTGGGTACCTGAGAGTGCATGTGTGTTGAGATGAAAAATGTTGAGGGAGGAGAAGGAGAGATAAAACGGCAAGACGCAAGAAAAGAAACAGAAAAACATGGCACCTGTCAGTTTCAGTTCTGCCCTGTCCCGAGTCCTTTATTCTAGCTCAGGTGTACATGTTGACAGGTGGCCTATCCAAATGAGAATTTGCCCAGTGTTGGGAAAATCGTCTTAGCATCCACTCCACTTGGGTAGTGTTCATCCACTTATATGCAATAAGTATTTTAGTAAATGCAGTTATGATTAACAAGTTATTATTTTGAACTTATGCTCTGTGGGGCTACATCCTAAAGCCACAGTGTCCACATACTTGGAGAACAGACAGTTTGGAGAAAAAGACTGACATGGAACCAGATCACTATTGAATAATATTAATTACTATTATTATAGTATAATTAGTAAGATTAATGAATAAGACAGCTATACAGAGGGTAATGGGGGAATAGAGAGAAGAGGCCCTAGGCCCAATATGAAAATTCAGAGTAGACTTTCTGAAGGAAGTGCACTTTGTGCCAGGAAAAGAAAGGCACCCAGGGCTCATCATGAGCGTGGTGGATGACTAGAAAACAAGGCTGAATAATAGATTATGATGGATATAGTATGCCATTTGTTTAAACTTTAATCCAAATTCAATGGGAATTCCTATTTTTAAAGTAGGGAAGCGAAGTAATTAAATTCGAATTTTAGAAAGTTAGTCTGATGCTCCAAATAGATACCCTACTTAAACTATACTAAGTTATTTTAATAAATGCAATACAAAACTATTTGTGTTGCTTGTCTGTCATACCTACGTGAATGAATCTACATGCATTATGTCTTCTAGAAAATTCTAGATGTTGCTTTTCTTTCATCATCTGTTTTCTTGCTTTGGACACCGAGATAAGGCCACTTGAAACGAAAGGCTACAAACCAGCAAAAGACCATCAAAAACTTCCAAAAGGAACGTAAAACCTAAGAAACTCCAGTTTTAAGTTGGCAAGTCAATAAATCCTCTGGAAATTTACCAGATACTGCCTGAAATTTGTTCTATCTAGTTTTTTTAAATACTCTTAGTTCTCACATCAATTCAGTTCCAAATTTAAAAACTATATATATTTAGGGTCTGTAATTGTGAATTGTGTGTTTTGTCACTATAGTAAAATACCTTTATAGATTTTAAATGAATGCCAGTACTTGCTAATTGATTCCGCATGTTTTCCATTAACATTTACATGAATGATTAACAAATAGGATCTCAATGAAGGAGAAATTACAGGGACTATTTACAAGGCCATCACATTTCAGCTTACCTCCAAGCTGTGGCTTCTACCCCATGGATCATATTTCTCAGTTTGCCAACATTCTGGCTGTCATAAAACCAAGACTTCAAGCAGTTAAATATTGCTTAAAAGAGAATTTCCCACTAGGTTACTTTCTGTAAATCTGAAAATATATTACAATATGAGGATGTCTGTTTGCAGGGCAGGATCTTTGCAGTGGGATTGGAGGGGAAGAAACTTCACTTTGTCTTTGTCTCCCAGATCCCAAATGGATCCAGGCATGTGATTTGTCACTTCCTTAGTTACTGCTGGAAGCTCTTTGAAAACATACCTCATATTTTCTGGTTTCTGTCTTTCTGTAAGAATTTTGAATATAATAGAAGAGTGAAATTTGTAAAATTGATTCTCTGAGTTCTCTTGTCCCTCATTTTGACCCTCATAGGCACCACCTTTTGATCCCTGGGTTTCCCAAACTACTCCCATATTTGTCCCAAGCACCCTTTCATGATCTAAAGCAGGTGTTCTCTCCTTTTTCTCTCCCATTTCAAATTTGGAAGTCAGTTGGCTGGAAAATGTCTTCTCACTAACCTGTTAATGGCTGAAAGGTTTTTCATATGTTACTCCTTCTAGAGAGGTTTGTATTTTTACCAGAACTGATTTGCCCTCATTCAAAGAAATAAATCTATGAAGATTGTGGCAAAACTGATTTCTTTTCTTTTGAGATGGAGTCTTGCTCTGTCACCCAGGCTGGACTGCAGTCATGGCTCACTGCAACTTCCACCTCCTGGGTTCAAGAGATTCTCCTGCCTCAGCCTGCGGAGTAGCTGTGATTACAGTCACGCGCTACAATACACGGCTAATTTTTGTATTCTTAGTAGAAACAGATTTCACTGTGTTGGCCAGGCTGGTCTCAAACTCTTGACCTTGTGATCCACCCGCCTCGGCCTCCCAAAGTGCAGGGATTACAGGCGTAAGCCATTGTACCGGGCCCAACTGATTTATTTTCTTAAGCAATATGCTTTTCACTCCCTCATTTGGCCAATTGCTGTTGAATTAAGTTACTACTGTGACAGAGGAACTTTGCCAGGAGCTGATGGATGGCCAGATGGGACAGACATAGATCTTGCTTTTAAACAGCTTACAGTGGAATAAGCAGTACAACCTTTTGGACAGGAGGCACCAGGCTAGTAGGGACCTTATTTACTGCTGTAGCCCAGCGCCAACAGAAAGCCTGTGGTTCATAGAGTGCAATAAAATTTGTTGAGATTAAATAGGTAATTGAGAGATAAAGATAAGTTAAACTTTCCCTATTTTCTGTAGCCTTGCAGGTGGTGGCAGTGAGGCAGTCCATTTTGGAACTAGAAGTTTAATGGGACCCCCATAAAGGCAAACACATCTTTGATTGGCTGGTGTTGCTAAAAGCAGAAGAAAACAAAACGAACCTCCCAAAACTGTGAGTAAGACAAAAGCAAAAAATCAAAGTCTGCATCTGAAAGATGGAAAGGGCAGTCTATTGAGTCTTTGAAACCCTACTTGGGGGCTCTAGGGTTTTGGCTACAAGTCAAGATGAGAAGCATAAGAATAATTGAATCAAGGTAATCAGGATAGGAATAAACTGATGAAAGATGTGTTAATATTTGGTGAGAGATTTTTTTTAATATGGCTGAGTTTTAAATTTTTTATTTAAACAATAGCATTCACAATAGTCGTTGCTATAACATAAAAGTCCACATAGCCATTGAAATCATGTATAGATTTGATTATAATGTGTGTGTGTGTGTGTGTGTGTGTGTGTGTGTATGTATACACATAAAAACAAGTTTGACAGAAAACACACTAAAATGTTAAGTAATAATGATTATCACAAGGAAGTGGAATTATGGATGACTTTGATTTTCATTCCTATATTTTCTTTATTTTCCCAAAATGTTTAAGTAACAAATATTTATAGCCAGAAAAATGTTGGTGTAAAGCAGTAGTAATTATTTAATGCCACTAAAACATTTTCCTGACAAGATGTGTGTGGAAAATTCAAGATTGTAATTCTGGGTGTTAAGAGAGGCTTAACAGAGATCTGCCTTTTAAATGCCAGTGAGGACAAACACCCTGCTCTCAATCAAGAAACTGCACTTCTGACCTGGAAGTGCTTTAAGTACGTTTTGCTTTAATCTGATTTAAAAAACAAACAAAATATATCTAAACAACAACTCTGAGGGATGAAAAGGCAGCAAATGTCACATTCTCTGAAAAGCTCTTGGAGGGGGAAAGGGGATGAGGGAGCTGGAAGTGAAGAGATGGGAATAAAACGACAACTTTCCCTAAATGCTGATTCTGTGATAATATTAAGTTGTGAAAACTCCTCTACTCTTTCTCCCCACTTGAGTCAAGACAAAAATAAAGCCACGTGTAGATGTCTTGTATATGTAACCCAAACTGGATTGAACTTTTAGCAAATTCTATTGAGATTTGTTGGTGGTATTTATCCTTTTCTGTTTAAATTGAAGTAGTTGAAAATATCTTTGTGGTATATACAAAATGTAAACAATGACTAAAGCTTAGGAAAGGTAGATTTTGAGATGATTTTATTTTCTTCTTTTGCTTATGTTCTAAATTTTATTTTCCTATGAGCATATATTACTGGTACATTGAGAGGATCAAGATTAAGTAAAACAAAACAAATCTGTGTGAACGGAGAAGAGACAATGAGAAAATATACCCACCACTACTGGGTTTTCTTTGGGACATAGTGTAAGGGATGGATAGGTTTCTACTCTTACTTCTGTCTTAGGGTGTTAGCTATACTTTCTAAAATGGGCATGAGAAAATGATACATATATTATGATCTCGCTTTGTAAAACACAAAATTGCTTACCTATATAGTATATAGATTTTGCAGGGAAATGTTTAGAAGTATTTAGACTAACCTGGGAAAGTGATCATTTTCTGGGAAGATGGATTAAAATGAGAGAGGAAGAAAAAATGCTTTTTTTTCATTGACATGAGTGTTCTGTTTGATGTTTGGCAACAAAATGTATGACTTTAGTAATTTTACAAAGACAGTGAAAAGGAAGCAAACACAAGAAAAGCTTGAAAAACCCAGTTTAGTCTCAGCTGGTTCCTTTGCACTCTTTCACATGTGTTTCCTTTGGAACCTACAGAGGAAGATTATTTTCTGTCGTGTAGCTCTACCATTTCAGTCTGGGCTCTCACTCAGGTTATGGGCCCTTTTAATTATTTCAAATACATTCTAAAACAAATATTTATTTTCCATAAAATTCTCCCCATTTTTGCAATGTAGTTGAAAGGCAGGGAGCCAAGAAGAGTTAATTTGGAATCCCGGACTTCTTTTCATTTTGCATGTTAATGTAGTTCGGATCTGTGTCCCTGCCCAAATCTCGTATTGAAATATAATTCCCAATGTTAGGCCTGGTGGGAGGTGATTGGATCATGGGGGTGGATTTCTCATGAATAGTTTAGCACCATCCGTCTTGGTACTGTCTTCACAGTAGTGAATGAGTTCTCATGAGACCTGGTCATTTAAAAGTGTGTAGCTCCTCCTCCCTCATTTTCTTGCTCCTGCTTTCACTGTGTGATGTGCCTGCTCTCCCTTGCCTTCCACCATGACTGGAAGCTTTCTGAGGCCTCCCCAGAAGCAAATGCCACTATGCCTCCTATACAGCTTGCAGAACTGTGAGCCAATTAAACCTCTTTCATAAAAAAATAAATTACCCAGGCTTAGGTTTTATAAGAATGTAAGAATGACCTAATGCACATGTCTACCATATAGGAGATGATAGGAACTATGAATATTAAAAATCTGTCAATTGGGCTTATTTTTTTACTTTTGAAAAAGAGACTGATAGGTAAATAGTACTGTTCATCTCATTTTGTGGTGTCCCCTATGGCTACATACAAAGCAAAATAAAAATCCGCAGAGGTCAATAATTTTAGTAACCCAAAACCTAACAAATTCTTCATGGCATTTCCATTTATTGTATCAGCTTTTAAAAAGGAGAATTCCATCTTAGAAGAAACCAGGGATGTGGAGCTCAAAGAACCATTTTGGTAGGGCTGTAGTATTCAGTTGTGCAGACTGGGCACTGCACAAAGGTGCGGTGTGACTTCATTGTTGTGCCTACCCACAGTTCTCTCGCTCCTCCTGTGATACGTTGAATTCTATTCTCTACCACTTCCCCCCCCCCCCCAGAAAAAGAGGATATGCTGGAGTCCTAACCCCTAGTCTCTCAGAATGTGACCTTATATGGAGATAGGGTCATCACAGAGAGAATCAAGTTGAAATAAAGTCTTTGGGATAGGCTGTCATCCAGTGTGACTGGCATCCTTATTAAAAGGGGAAATTTGGACACAGAGATATGCACAGAGGGAATACAATGTATAGACACAGGGAAAACACCATGTAAGGGGCAAGAGATGGCCAGGTCCCCAAGAAGTTAGAGGAGAGGCATGGAACAGATTCAGCTTCACAGACCTAGGATAGAACCTCCCCTGCTGACACCTGGATTTCAGACTTCTAGCTGCCAGAACTGTGAGAGTTTCTGTTGCTGCAGCCACCCAGTTTGTGGTACTGTGTTACGGCAAGCCCAGGAAAAATTATATGCCCCCACCCCTACCCTGAACTTTTCTCAATTTTTATCTTTCCATGGCTTTTTTTCCCTACTTCCTCTCTCTGACTTTTCTTATCCATGGAAATTCACGTATAATCCTCTCCTCTGCTCTTGGTTTTACCGATTAGTTGAAAATGTGGTCAGTGTGTTCACCGAAATAAGCCAGACCCTAAGAAATTTCCAAAGAAGAAGAAAGCCTGTTTGGAGCATCACTGTTATTAGTCGTTGTGTTTTTGTTTAATTTGTATTTCAGGCCTTACCAAAGTCAGTGTGTTTGACTCTATGTAGCATATAGTGTACATCCGAAGTCATATCTGAGCAAATACCTCCTAAATAATGGCTGGATGCATGCAGAACATCGTGTTCATCAAATAACACTGCATTCTGTACTTCATACAAATGATCACTTATTGGCCATTGTCTGTGATCGTCAAGCACCTCTGTGCTGTTTGTTTTACTTTCCGCCCAGCAGACAGACTTTTTCACGATCACAGGAATTGCTTTTTATCTTAGCAGTCAACATTGTGTATAAGCTTGATTTTATATAGCAATCTGTCAAGAATAAAGACAAAACAAACCCCAAGCAACATCTCAGGCAGTTCTGAAACCAGTACTTTCCAAGAAGTACTGTGTTCTGATTTGTCAAGATGAGATCTCACCAGCAGCATTCCCAGCCAGGATTAGACTGCACTACCCAAGTCGTAAACTTAAAGCTCCAGTAGTAAACATAAACTTAACCTTTGTTTCTTTGGGGAACAAGAGGAAGGAGCATCAGTAGGATCTTTTCTCTGAAAAATACAACTGAAGTCTCGACATCTTGCAACTCCTTCAGTCTTCATTGTGAGGGTAATTATGCCTCAGTTCCCAAAGGTTTTGTAGGGGCATCAATCATCTCAGGCCAGGTTTCTTCCACACGCTAACATCTATAGATCTACTAATTATAGATATTCTATATGCTATAGCATATATAGATTTACTAGTTGTCATTGAGGACAGCTTCACAGCTTCTTGTCAAGTGCCATTTATTTGATGGCATTGATATCATAATTTTCCTGAGAAATTACTTACAATGAAACATTGCAGTGAAGGTTCACACCCCTATTACTGTATTTGAACTATTTTTAAATAAACTCCTGAGATATATTTGTGAATTCTACCACAAAAGCTGCTTCGTACCATTGAACAAATTGCGCATGATCCTAAGAAGGGAATGTTTCTCACATCCCATTTAACCACTTACACAAGCAGGAGTTTCAGAATCCAACAGACCTGGGCTCTGGGTCATAGTTTCCTAGTTACTTAACTTCTCTGAGCCCCCAATTCCTCTTCTGTGTGTAACTGAGAAGGGTGGCAAATGCTATACAGAATTACTACTGTCTTCTGAAGTGCAAGAATCAAAGTAAGAGAAAGGCATTCATGTCAAGGTTTCTGCGGGTTTTTTTATCCTGCTACAGAAATAATGTCTCTATTGTTTGGATGGGTTTGTGTGTTTAGTTGGTTTTTTCTGTTTTGTTTTTTGTTTCTGGTTTTCTTATATGGTGGTTCTAAAAGTGTTGTCCAAGACCAGAGGAATTAACATTACCTGGAAATTTTTAAGATATGCAAATTGTTTTTCTTTTTTTGCCCAGGTTGGAGTGCAGTGGCATGATTTCAGCTCACTGCAACCTCCGCCTCCCAGGTTCAAGCGATTCTTCTGCCTCAGCCTCCCAAGTAGCCTCCCAAGTAGCTGGGATTACAGGCACCTGCCACCACACCCGGCTAAATTTTTGTATTTTTAGTAGAGATGGGGTTTCACCATGTTGGCCAGGATGGTCTCGATCTCTTGACCTAGTGATCCACCCGCCTCGGCCTCCCAAAGTGCTGGGATTACAGGCGTGAGCCACCACGCCCGGCCTAAGATATGCAAATTCTCAACCACATCCACAGAATCAAATCTGCCCCTGCCCACAAGCTGTGTATGACTGATGCATGCTCGAATTTGAAAACTGCTAGACAAACTAAAGAAAGGCTTCAACCTGAGTTTAGATGTGGAGAATTGAGAGAATTGAATAGTTGCTACATAACAGAGAGAGGAACCTGGAGTTCCTAGGTACAATCTAGGAAGGGGATGATATGAAGACTGGAACCAGTAAGATGGTGAAAGCCTAAGGCATTGAATGAGTTGACATGGGCAACCATTATTATGAGCAGTGAGAAAGCCCGAGTCCAGAAGTGCAGGGACTAGTAGGACATTAACAGCAGGGCTGTCTAATATGCTCTTCAATTTATTTGCTGTTGATATGATTCTGTAACCTCCCACCTCATACCTATAAATCTTTAGTGAAATTTCTCCTGCACACAATAGGCTTACATTGGTGGTGACTTTATATTAGGGAGGGAGAGATGGAAACTTGGAGACATGCCAAGATGAGATAAATACATTAGTGGATAAAAAACAGAGCAAAAGATACCAATGGAGGCAGAAATGAAAGTCAGAGATGATTATACTCCAGGGCAGAGTTTCTCAACCTCAGCATTACTGGCATTTTAGACTAGATGAGTATTTGTGGGCGCTGTCATAGTCATTGTAGGATGATTAGCCATATTCCTGACACCCTAGATACCACTAAGACCCCTACCTTAAATTGTGACTATCTAAAATGTCTTCAGTCATTGCCAAATGGAGAATGTATTTGTCTTTTTTGTGTCACTATAAAGGAATACCTGAGATTGGGTAATTTATAGAGAAAAGAGGTTTAATTGGCTTATGGCTCTGCAGGCTGTACAGGAAGCATGGCACCAGGATTGTACCTGGTGAGGGCCTCAGGAAGCTTACAATCATGGTGGAAGGCAAAGGGGAGTCAGCATATTACATGGCTAGAGCAGAAGCAAGAGAGGAAGGGAGGAAATGCCATACTCTTTTAAACAACCAGATCTCATGTGAACTACTAAAGCAGGAATTCACTCATCACCAAGGGGATGGCTAAGCCATTCATGAGGTATCAGCTGCCATGATCCAAACACCACCCACCAAGCCCCTCCTCCAACATGGGGGATTGCATTACCCGAGATTTGGAGGGGAGGAACATCCAAACCATATCAGGGGCAAATTACTTCCTTTGAAAACCACTGCTCTGGAATCTGCTGGGTTCCCTGGGTTTTCTTAAGGACATGTAATGGGGGAGATAATTGGAGTGTGGTGGTCCATTCTTATCTGAATCATAAGTAAACAGGATATCTAGATGGCTGTTAAAATAAATCTTACAGAGTAGTATGAAAACTTAATAAGAATATATATAAAGTACCTAATACGCATAGTACCTCTTTCTTTTTCATTTCTATTATAGACCTTTTTAGGAGACCCTGACCCAGGATGTTGATAAAGATGTGTGCATTGTTTTGTTTACTATTTGTTAAGAACTGTGAAGGATGTGAGATTTTTCCATTTGCAAGCTAACAAGTTTACCTACTACAGCTCATGGATGCTAAAAGAAGACACAAAATAGCTGGGTTAGAGAAAAATAGACAATTCATTACTCAGCAATAGCAGCAGCCAGAGTGTCAGCAATCTCTTGAGATGATTTTCCAATCCCAGTTTCCACAGGATGACACAAAGAGGACAAGATGATACATTCACACAAGTCTTGTCAAGGCTGCCTGACAAGAGAGGAACCTTGAGCTTAGGGATCCTGAATCTTTCCCATTGAACTGTAAGCATGTCTGCCCTTTGCTCTGGAGGGAGATACTGTCTTCACAATTCAAAGTTGTTCATTAAACAGACAGACATTCTTGAAATGATAGTCTTGAACAAAGGCAACTGGTACCTCTGCTCACAAGATGTGCAGAAACACTAGACAGTTTTCCAACTCTGCTATATCGTGGGCTCTTTAGGGATGGGGGCTAAGTTTATTCGTCTTTGTAACTCTAGTGCCTGTTACTCAGGAGGTCATTAATAAGTACTTTTTGGATAAATTATAAAAATACATAATAAAATAGCAGGGCAGTTTAAGGAGCTACGTTTAGCCCAACTGAACTCTCTATCTGTTATACAGTTCTATTAGTTTCTCATTGCTGCTGTAAGAAATTACCATAAACTTAGTGACTTAAAACAGCACATGTTTATGTTAGAGCTCTGAAGGTCAGAAGTCTGAAATGATTTTTACTGGGCTAATGTTAAGATGACTGCAGAACTGTGTTTCTTATGCAGACTGTAGGAGAGAATCCATTTCTTGACTTTTCCAACTTCTAAAGACCTTATGTTCCTTGGCTTGGAGCCCCTTTCTCCATCTTTAAAGCCAGCAGGATAGCATCTTCAAATTTCTCTCTCACTCTGACCTTTCTGTGTCACTCTTTCACCTAAAAAGAGCCTTATGATTACATTGAAAACACCTGGGTAATCCAGACTATTCTCCCTATTTCAAGCTCCTTAGCTTAATTACAGCTTTTACCATGTAAGATAACATATTCACAGCTTCAGGGAATTAGGATGTGGAAACCCCAGGGACCATTATTCCGCCTACTATGAAAGCCTACCCTTTTGTAAATGGTCAGGTTTTACTCCTGCAATAAGACTTCCCTGAGAAATAAAGCATAGTCATTCTGGTTTCAGAATCAGGAGTGAACTTTTCCCTTCACACTATTTTCTTCTCTTATAATTTACATATGGAATGCATTTTAATTTTTTTTTTACAAGTCCTTTGCTTAGCACCCAAAGTATGCTAAGGAAAAAGTGCTTTCCAAGAAATAGTAGGCAGCATACTATGTTTACTTGTGATTTTTCCACATTATGTATAGAAGGGATTATGTATATTTTCTATTCTTCCATAAATTTCTTCCGTAGGAGCTAATTTTTGCCTACAGTAAGAAACAAGTACGTCCTTAAAGTATTGGTAAGTATGGTTGAACATACTTACCAATCTTATCTGAAAGACCCTCTTATCTGAGAGGAAAAAAAAAATCTTGAGCTAATATGTGCTAGGAATTTTACTAAACACCTAACCTTATCCATCAGTTAATCCTCAAAACAGATGGGTGCTACCACTACTCTAGTTCACAGGTGTACATTATGCCCAAGGCCCAGTACCTTGCGAGCAGGTAAGGCACAAGTCACACCCTGGCTTTCTGACTCTACAACCCTCAAACGTAGCACTTGGGCTAAATTTCTTTCTTGTTTCTGAGTCCTTCATTTCTTTTTGTGACATATGACATATACAAATTGCATACAGCACACACACATGACATTACCTATAACAGGGCATGACAAATATGGCCTATGGGCTGAAGGCACCCCACCGCCATTTTTTGTAAGTGAATTTTATTGGAATACACCCGTGCCAATACTTTTGCACAATGTCTATGTCTACTTTCAGGCTATTACGGCAGAGTTGAGTAGTTGTGACAGAAACCATATGGCCTATGAAGCCTAAAATAACTACCGCCTCACCCTTTTCAGAAGAAGTTTGCTGACTGTGATGGTTAATTTTATGTGTCAACTTCACTGGCCCACAGAGTGTCCAGATTAAACATTGTTTCTGTGTGTATCTGTGAGGGTATTTCCAGATGAGATTGGCATTTGAATCAGTGGACTCAGAGGAGTAGATGGTCTCTCCAATGGGAGAGGCCATCATCCAGTCTCCTGAGAGCCTGAGTAGAACAGAAAAGGCAGAGGAAGGAGGAATTTTTTCCTTTTTCTTCCTGCCTGCCTGCTTGAGACGGGACATCCATCTTCACTTATCCTTGAACTGATGCTTATACCATTAGTTTCCTTGCTTCTTAGGCCTTCTGATCAAAACTGGAATTGCATCACTGGCTTTCCTAGGTTTCCAGCTTGCAGACAGCATATTGTGGAACTTCTCAGTCTCCATAAATGTGTGAGCCATTTCCTCATAATAAATCTCTCTCCATATCTAGATAGATAGATAGATAGATAGATAGATAGATAGATAGATAGATCGATTTTCTATTATTTACATTTATCTGGAGAACCCTGACTGATATGCTGACCCCAACCTAGATGAGAAAAAGGAACGCTGGCAGCATCCTGGAAGTCTTCCATATGCCTTTCCTGCTGATAACCCCGTCCGTCTCTCTTCCCCATCAGTAACCACTATCCTGCCTTTTGTGGTCCTTGTTTTCTTTTCTCCTACATGTTGTTAAACAGTATAGTTTAGATTTGCCTTTTCTTTCTACTGTAAGAAAGAATGATAATAGATTACTTGTCCAAGTGTCCTATTGCACATGTACATGGGTTTCTGTTGGGTATATATGTAAGAATAGACTTTCTAGGTCATAGGGTATGTGTTATCTTCAACTTTAATAGATCATTCCAGGTTCGTTTCCAAAGGGTTTTTGTTTATTGGCTTGTTTGTTTGTTTTAATTGACAGTAGTTGTATGTATTCATGGGGTACATAATGACATTTTGGTACATGTAATGTATGGTGATCAGATCAGGACAATTAGCGTATCCATCAGCTCAAACATTGATCATTTATTTCTGTTGGAAATATGCAATATCCTCCTATCCTAGCTATTTGAAAACATATATTATTGTTGACTATAGTCATCTTACAGTGGCATAGAACACATTCTTTCTATCTAGTTGTCATTTTCTGTCCTTAAATAGGGGTCCCCACCCCCTGGACCACTGACGGGTACCAATCTGTGGCCTGTTAGGAACTGGGCTTCACACAGGAGGTGAGCAGTGGGTGAGCAAGCATTACCAACTGACCTCCACTCCCTGTCAGATCAGTGGCGGTATTAGATTCCCATAGAAGCACAAACCCTATTGTGAACTGTGCATGTAAGGGATCTTGGTTGTGTGCACCTTATGAGAATCTAATGCCTGATGATCTGAGGTGGAACAGCTTCATCTTGAAACCATCCCCCACCCACAGTCTGTGGAAAACAGTTTTCCCCAAAACCAGTACCTGGTGCCAAAAAGGTTGGCAACCCCTGCTTTAACAAATCTCTCCCTATCCCTCCCTTCTCCTTACCCTTTCCAGCCTCTAGTATCCTCTACTTTAGTTTTTACTTCTGGGATCAACTTATTTTAGCTTCCACATAGGAGTGAGAATATTCAGTGTTTATCTTCTGTTCCCGACTTATTCCACTTAATATGATGTCCTATAGCTCCATCCATGTTGATGCAAATGGCAGGATTTCATTCATTTTTTATGACTGAATAGTATTTTATTGCATGTATATACACCATATTTTCTTTATCCATTTTTCTCTTGTTAGACATCTAAGTTGATTCCATAACTTGGCTATTGTGAGTAGTGCTGTGATAAACATGGCAGTGCAGATATCTCTTCAATAGAATGATTTTCTTTCCTACGGATAAATTCTAAGTGGTGAGATTACTAGATTGTATGGTAGAATTATTTGTAGGTTTTCAAGGAACCACCATACTGATATCCATATTGTCCACAGTAATTGTATTAGTTAGCATTTCCATCAACAGTGTATAAGCATTTGCCTTTCTCTGCACCCTGGGCAGCATTTGTTATTTTTTGTCTTTTTGATAATAAACATCACTGGGGTGAGATGTTCTTTCATAGTAGTTCTGATTGCACTTTTCTTATGATTAGTGATGTTGAGTATTTTTAATATACTTATTGGCCATTTGTATGTCTTCTTTTGAAAAATGTTTGTTCAGATCATTTGTCCATTTTTAAATTGTATTGTTTGGGATTTTTTTTTCTGTCGAGATGTTTGAGTTCCTTGTATATTCTGAATATCAACACCCTGTCAAATGAATAGTCTGCAAATATTTTCTCCCATTCTGTAGGTTGTCTTTGTTGATTGTTGATTGTTTTCTTTGCTGTGCAGAGGTTTTAGTTTGGTTTACTTTTGCCTTTGTTGCCTATGATTTTGGGGCCTTATTCATAAAATATTTCCCTAGACTACTGTCCTGAAGCATTTTCCCTATGTTTTCTTCCAGTGGTTTTATTGTTTCACGTCTTTGTTGTTTCACATCTTAAGTTGATTTTTGTATAGGGTGAGAGCTGGGGTTCTAGTTTTATTCTTCTGCATATAGACATCCAGTTTTCCCAGCACTGTTTATTGAAGAGATTATCCTTTCTACAATGTGTGTTCTTGGTGCTCTTATCAAGAATCAGTTGGCTGGAGGTGCATAAATTTATCTCTGGGCTCTCTGTTCTATTCTGCTTTCCTGTGTGTCTGTTTTTAATCTAGTACTATGCTGTTTTGATTACTACAACTTTATCGTATATTTTGAGGTTTGGAAGTATGGTACCTCCAGCTTTGTTCTTTTTGCTCAGGATTGCTTTGGCTATTCAGGGTCTTGTGATGCCATACAAATTTTAGAATTATATTTTTCTATTGCTGTGAAAGATGTCATTGGTATTTGGATAGGGATTGCATTGAATCTATAGATTGCTTTGAGTAGTGTGGTCACTTTAACATTAATTCTTCTGATTCATGAACAAGAGATGTCCTTCTACTTGCTTCTATCCTCTTCAATTTCTTTTATGTTATTATTTATTTATTTATTTTATATTTTAAGCTTTTATGTTAGGTTCAGGAGTACAAGTGCAAGTTTGTTGTATAGGTAAATTTATGTTACAGGGGTTTGTTGAACAGATTATTTCATCACCCAGGTACAAAGCCTAGTACCCAATAGTTATTTTTTCTGATCCTCTCCCTCTTCCCACCCTCTACCTTCAAGTAGGCCCCAATGTCTGTTGTTCCCCTTTTTATGTCCATGTGTTCTCATCATTCAGTTCCTACTTTAAATGAAAACACATGTATTTGATTTTTTGTTCCTGAATTAGTTTGCTAAGGAAATAGTCTCTAGCTCCATCCATGTTCCTACAAAGGACATGATCTCATTCTTTTTTATGGTTGCATAGTATTCCATCGTGTATATATACCACATTCTCTTTATCCAATCTGCTGTTGGTGGACATTTAGGTTGATTCCATGTCTTTGCTATTTTGAGTAGTGCTGAATTGAACATATGTGTTCATGTGTCTTTATGATATAATAATGTATATTCATTGGGTATATACCCAGGAGTGAGATTGTTGGGTAGAATGGTAGTTCTGTTTTTAGCTCTTTGAAGTATCACCACACTACTTTTCACTATGGTTGAACTAATTTAGACTCCCACCAACAGTGTTTGCACATTCCCTTTCCTCTGCAAACTTGTCAGCATCTGTTAAATTTTGACTTTTTAATAACAGCCATTCTGACTGATGTGAGATAGTATCCCATTGTGGTTTTCATTTGCATTTCTCTAAAACTCGGTGATATTGAACTTTTTTCATATGTTTTTGGCCACATGTATGTCTTCTTTTGAAAAGTGTCTGTTCATGTCCTATGCCTACTTTTTAATAGGGCTGGGTTTTTTTTTTCTTGTAAATCTGTTTAAGTTTCTTACAGATGCTGGATATTAGACCTTTGTCAGATGCCTAGTTTGCAAATATTTTCTCCCAATCTGTAGGTTGTCTGTTTACTCTGTGGGTAGTTTCTTTTGCTGTGCAGAAGCTCTTTGGTTTAATTCAATACCATTTGTTGATTTTCGGTTTTGTTGTAATTGCTTTTGACCTCTTTGTCACGAAGTCTTTGCCAGTCCCCATGTACAGAATGGTATTGCCTACGTTGTCATTCAGGATTTTTATAGTTTTGAGTTTTACATTTAAGTCTTGAATCCATCTTGAGTTGATTTTTGTATATAGTGTAAGGAAAGGGTCCAGTTTCAATCATCTTCATATGGCTAGCCAGTTATCCCAGTGCCATTGATTGAATAGGGAGCCCTTCCCCCACTGCTTTTTTTTTTTTTGTCATCTTTATCAAAGATCAATTTTTGTAGATGTGTGGCCTTATTTCTGGGCTCTTCATTCTGTTCCATTGGTCTAGACATCTTTTTTTGTTTTGTTTTGTTTTTCTTTTTACCAGTACCATGGTGTTTTGATTACTGTAGCCCTGCTGTATATTAATAGTTTGAAGTCAGGTAACGTGATGCCTCCAGCTTTCTTCTTTTGTTTAGGATTGCCTTGACTATTCAGGATCTTTATCAGTTCCGTATGAATTTTAAAATAGTTTTTTCTAGTTCTGTGAAGAATGTCATTGATAGTTGGATAGGAATAGCATTAAATCTGTAAATGCTTTGGGCAGTATGACCATTTTAATGATACTGATTCTTCCTATTCATGAGCATGGAATGTTTTTCTGTTTGTTTGTGTCATCGCTGATTTCTTTGAACAATGTTTTGTAATTTTCATTGTAGAGATCTTTTACCTCCCTGGCTAGCTGTATTCCTAGGTATTTTATTCTTTTCTTGGCAATTGTGAGTGGGATTATATTCTTGATTTGGCTCTCGGCTTGGCTGTTTTTGGTGTATAGAAATGCTAGTGATTTTTATACATTGATTTTGTATCCTGAGACTTTGCTAAAGTTGTTTATCAGCTGAAGGATCTTTTGAGCTGAGACTATGAGGTTTTCTAGATATAGGATCATGTCATCAGCAAACAGGGATAGTTTGACTTCCTCTTTCTTCTTCTTTTTCTCTTCGGATGCCCTCTTTCTCCTGCCTATTGCTCTGGCCAGGACTTCCAATACTATGTTAAATAGGAGTGGTAAGAGAGGGCATCCTTGTCTTATGTCAGTTTTAAAGGGGAATGCTTCCAGCTTTTGCTCAGTAAGCATAATGTTGGCTGTGGGTTTGTCATAGATGGCTTTTATTTTGAGGTACATTCCTTCAATACCTAATTTATTGAGAGTTTTTAACAGGAAGAGATGTTGAATTTTATCGAAAGCCTTTTTTGTATCAATTGAGATAATCATGTGGTTTTTGTCTTTAGTTCTATTTATGTGACGAATCATATTTATTGATTTACGTATGTTGAACCAACCTTGTATCCCAGGGATAAAGCCTACTTGATCATGATGGATTAGCTTTTTGATGTGCTGGTGGATTCAGTTTATGAGTATTTTCTTTATATGCTCTTCAACTTCTTTCATCAGTGTTTTGTAGTTTTTCTTGTTGAGGTCTTTCACCTTCCTGGTTAAATTTATTCCCAAGTATTTTATTGTTTCTATAGTTATTGTAAATGGAATTGCCTTCTTGATTTCTTTTTCCGTCATTTTTTGATTCATGTATAGAAATGCTACAAATTTTTGTATGATAATTTTGTATCCTGCAACTTTCCTGAATTCATTTATCTTTTCCAAGAGTTTTTTTGGTAAAGTCTTTTCATTTTTCTATATGTAAGATCATGTTATTTGCAGACAGGTACAATTTGATTTTTTCCTTTTCAATTTGGATATCTTTTATTTCTTTTTCTTGCCTAATTGCTCTGGTTAGGACTTCCAGCACTGTGTTCATCAAGAGTGGTGAGAGTGGGCAATAAGTCTCTTTTCAGTTCTTAGAGGAAAAGTTTTCCATTTTTCTCCTTTCATTATGATGTTAGCTGTGAATTTATCCTATATGAATTTTATTATATTGAGGTGCTTTTCTTCTACATGTAATTTATTATCAGTTTTTGTCATAAAGTGATATTAAATATTATCAAAGGCTTTTTCTGTATTTATTGAGATGATTATGGGTTTTGTCCCTTATTCTATTGGTGTAATGTATGATGTTTATTGATTTGCAAATGTTGAATTATCCTTGCATTCCTGGGATGAATCTCATTTGATCATGGTTATTATCATTCTGACATGTTGTTGGACTTGGTTTGCTATTATTTTGTTGAGGATTTTTGTATCTATGTTTGGCAGGGATATTGGACCTTTTTTGGTTGTTGTGTCATTGTCTTCTTTTGGTGTTAAAGTTTGTTAGGATGGCTTCATAGAATAAGTTTAGGAAAAACATCACTCTGCTTCAATTTTTTGGAGTAGTTTGAGAACTGGTATTAATTCTTTTTTAAAGTTTCAGTAGAATTCAGTGGTGAAACCATCCATTGATGAATGTTTCTTTGTTGGAAGACTTTATCACTGACTCAATGTTGTTAATTGTGATTGGTCCATTCAGGTTACCTATTTCTTCTTAGTTCAATTTTCATATGTTGTATGTGTCTAGAACTTTACCCATTTTCTCTAGATTTTCAAATTTATTGGCATGTACATTCATAGTACTCTCTAATGATTCTTTGTATTTCTGTAGTATTCATTTTGCCATTCAGTATGCCATGTCATTTTTGTTACTGATTTTTAGGTCTTCCTTAATTTTCTTAGTCTAGCTAATGGTTTGTTGACTTTGTTTATCTGTTTTTAAAAAACAGTTTATTGTTTTATTGATCTTTTGCAATTTTTAGTCTCAATTTTATTTCTGTGCCTTTAGTTGTCATTATTTCTTTTCTTCTACAAACTTTAGGTTTGTTTTGTTCCTGCTTTCCTAGTTAGTCAAGATGCTTCATTAGGCTGTTTATTTGAAATATTTCTAGGTTTTTTGATGTAGACATTAAATGCTAAAAGCCTGCCTGTTAATAATGCTTTTGCTTTGCCCCCATAGATTTTGGTATATTGTGTTTCTATTCTCATTTGTTTCAAGAAATTTTTTACTTTTATTCTCAATTTCTTCTTTCACTTGCTGATCACTCAGGAGCTTGTTGTTTAATGTCCACATATTCGTGTAGTTTTGAATGTTTCTCTTGTTACAGATGTCTAGTTTTATTTCATTGTGTTCAGATAAGATACTTCATATGGTTTTGATTTTGAAAATTTTTTTGAGACTTGTTTTGTGTCCTAACATATGGTCAATCCTGAAGAATGTTCCATGTGCTGATGAAAAGAATATGTATTTTTCAGCTATTGGGTGAAATGTTCTGTAAAGGTCTGTTAGGGTTATTTGGTCTATAGTGCAATTTCAGTTCAGTGTTTCTTATTGTTTTTCTGTCTAGATGATCTGTTGGGGTGTTGAAGTCCCCAACTATTATTGTATTGAGGTCTATCTCTCCCTTTAGATCTAATAATATTTGCTTTATATACCTGGGCAATCCAGTATTGGTTGTATACATATTTATAATTGAAATATTCTCTTGTTGAATTTATCACTGTATTATCATATAATGTCTTTATTTGTCTTTTTCCAGCTTTTAATTTGAGGTCTGTTTTATCTGCTATAAGGATAGCTACTCTTACTTGTTTTTGGTGTCCATCTGCATGGAATATCTTTTTCTGTTCCTTCATTTGCAGTTTATTGTCTTTACAGGTGAAATAAGTCTCTTGTAGACAGCATATAGTTGGTTCTTCTTTTGTAATCCACTCAGCCCATCTATATCTTCAAATTTTCATTCAAAATTTGATAGATGAGCACTTACTTCTGTCATTTTATTGATTATTTTCTGGATATTTTATTAATTGCTTGCTCCTTACTTCCTCTTATTGTTTACTTTTGTTATTGGGTCTTTTCTGTAGTGATAAGGTTAGATTCTCTTTCTCCTTTGTGTGTCAGCTCTACCAGTGAATTTTACAGTTTTGCATGTTTTCATGATAATGTTTATACTTCCAGATATAAGACTACCTTGAGCATTTTCCATAAGGCTGTTTCAGTGGTTATGAATTCCCTCCGTTTTTGATTGTCTGCAAAAGATTTTGTTCTTCATTTCTGAAGGATAGTTTTGCTAAGTATAATATTCTTGCCTGGTAGTTTATTTATTTCAGTACTTTGAATATATTATCCTATTTTCTCCTGGCCTTTAAGGTTTCTGCTGAGAAGTCCTCTGTTAGTTTAATGAGGATTCTTTTATTTGTAACCTGAAGCTTTTCTCTTGCTGCTCTTTAAAAATCTTTGTTTCCGGCCGGGCGCGGTGGCTCAAGCCTGTAATCCCAGCAACTTTGGAGAGCGAGAACGGGCAGACACGAGGTCAGGAGATCGAGACCCATCCTGCTAACACGGTTGAAAACCCGTCTCTACTAAAATTGCAGCGGAAAAAAAAAAAAAAACTAGCTGGGCGAGGTGGTGGGCGCCTGTAGTCCAGCTACTGGGGAGGCTGAGGAGGAGAATGGTGTAGCCCGGGAGGACGGAGCTTGCAGAGCTGAGATCCGGCCACTGGCACTTCCAGACGGCGACAGAGCTAAGACTCCGTCTCAAACATAAATAAATAAATAAATAAACTAAATAAATAATAAATAAAAATCTTTTGTTTCCTTTTTTTTTTTAATTTTTTTAGTTAAAAAAATCTGCCTTTACTGATCAAGAATTCCTTGTTTCTCTGACTTTTTGACTATAATGTTTCCCAGAGATGACCTCTTTGGGTTGAATTTATTTGGAGTTTTTTGAGCTCCCTAGACCTGGATGTCTCTCTCTCTCTCTAAACCTTGGGAAGTTTTCTGCTATTATTTCATTAAATATGTTTTTCTCACCTTTATTTCTTCTCTTCTTCTTCTGGAATACTCATAGTATGAATACTTATTTGCTAAACAGTGATGCATAAATCTCATAGGCTTTCTTCATTCTTTTTATTTATTTATTTACTTATTTTTCTCTGGGTTATTTCAAACCTGTCTGCAAGCTGAGAAATTCTTCTGCTTGGTATAATCTATTGTTAAGGTGCTTGATTGTATTTTTAAATTTTATTCATTAAATTCTTCAGCTCTAGGATTTTTGTTTGGTTCTTTTTTATGATATCTATCTCTGCTAAATTTCTCATTCAAATCATGAATTATTTTCTTGATTTAATTGAATTGTTTATCTGAATTCTTTTGTGTCTCACTGAGCTTCCTTAAGATTATTATTTTGAATTCTTTTTCTGGAATTTCATATATTTTCTTATGATTGAGGTCTATTACTGGAAAATTATTGTTTTCCTTTGAAGGTTACATGCTTCCTTGCTTCTTCGTGGTTGACATATTCCTACACTGATTTCTACACATCTGGGAGAAAAGTCACCTCTTCCAATTTTGCAGAAGTTTCATATGGAATGACTTGCTCAGATGAATAGGTCTTGGAGTGTCAGTTTGGTGGCATGTGTTGGTGTTGGTTTTAGGTAGACTCAGTAGTGTAGTCTTTAAGTAGTGTCATTAGTTGTAATCCACACTAGTGATGTTTGTGAGCTTCTCAGTGGCCTCATCTGAGAGCATTTGTGGTGGAAGTGGTGTGAGTTTTCCAAGGATAGGCTCACCAGGCTGTTTCTCAGGTTAGGGGCATAGGTTTGCACATGATGCATCAGCCAATTTGGGGTCTGGCTGTCTGGAGTTGTGGTCATGGGCATGTTATTCTGACTGGGAGCACAGGTCCATGGTTGTTTGGCCATCCTGAGGGAATGCCCACCAGGAATGGCCTATGGGACTGTTCCTCAGGCCTAGTATGCAGGCATACATCTGCTTAGCTAACCTGGGGACATGTCTGCTGGGGGCAACCTATGAGGCTGTTTCTAAAACCCAGGACACAGCTGCATGACTGCTTGGCTGGCCTAGGGGGTTTGTCTGTGGGTGGTGGCCCACCGAGCTGTTTCATGAGTCCAGGATGCTGGTGTACCACTGCTTGGTTGGCCTGGGGCCTTGACCACTAGGGGCAGCCTGTGGAGTTATTTCTCAGTCCCATGGTGTGTGTGCACAGCTCCTTGGCCAGCCTAAGGGAGTTTCTGTTAGAGGAAGCCCACAGATCTGTTTCTCAGACTGATTGTAGATACAGGGCTGATGAACTGGTCATAGGCCTGTCTGCAGGGGTTGGGGTACCTCAGGGCTGTTTCTCAGGCTCTGGGTCCAGGTGCATTGCCATTCTGCTGACCTGGGAGCATGTCAGCTGCTTGGAGGCTTGAGAGTCTCTCTTGCTCAGGCTAGCCCAAAGGTAGGCTTACTCTGGGCAGGATTGCCAGTCTGTTCCTCTGGCTGGAAGTAAGGGTAGCAGGAGTTGGTTTCTTTGCTGTGTAGGATCAGCCTCATATTCAATCCTGGGCCCAGACTCCACACTGCTGGAATTGTGGTGTTCAGCTACTGGTATGGGCACAGTAGAATGAAGACGGAATTCCAGTGCTGGAGAAGTGCAGTGGCTACTGGTCTCCAGAGCAGGGCATACCCCAGAGGTGGCTCTAGTCTCAAGATAGCACCATGCTGCAGCAGCATGGCTCACAGGGAATAGATGGTGGGGTAGAGAAGTTAAACCTTGTACTCCCAATCCAGGGCAATGCAGCTGTATGAATCCTTAGCACCTCTTCAAACTGGGAGACTGGGATTCTTCTGTCGTAAGGACTGTAGGTGTTTGTGGTGGTAATGGGGGCTGGCGGAGATCTTCTGCTTACCTTCTTCCACACCTCCCAAAGGAAAGTTCCTCCTAACTGTAGGCAGATTTTATGTAGGTGAGGGAGATGGGGCCACACAGTTCAGGTGCCTCCATACTGCCGTCCTGGACTTTTGATCACCACAGGTGTGTCTCTACTCACCTGATGCACTCCAGCACTCTCCCTTCAACACTCCAGTCAAAGCTTAGCTGTTTATTCATTGCCTTGGTGCTTTCTTGTGAGAGGTACAAATCCCAGGCATCTCTAGTAAACCATCTTATTGACAGTACTCTCTCTATTGTCTCCAAAAGGTTTTATAGACTTATACTCCAACTGTTGGTCCACATTCTCATCAACAGTGATACTATCAAATATATAAGGTTTTATTTGCCAGTTTGTTAAGGATGCCTGGAGGTAAAGTTATCTCACTGTGATTTAACTTGTGTTTTTGTAACTACAGATTGAGGACTTTTTCATATGCTTATTGCCCACTTGAATTTTCTTATTTTCTGAAATTCTTACCCTTTTCCTAACAATTTATGTTTTCTTATTGATTTCTAGTTCTTTATAAATTCTGGATACTAGTCCTTTGTAAGTTATATGTAAGGCAAATCACTTCTCTCATTCTATGGCTTTTCTTTTCACTCCTTTTATATTGCCTTTTGATGAAGAAAAGTTCTTGATTTTTAAGGTAGTCAAATTTATCAGTCTTTTATTTTATGATTAGTGCTTTACTGTGTCTTAAGTTCTCCCCTACCCTGAGGACACTCTCCTATATTATCTCCTTAAAGCATTATAGCTTTGACTTTCATACTAGGTCTTCAACTAGAATTTATTTTGTGTATGTTAGGACATAGAGATCCAATAATTTCTTTTTTCAATATTGCACCCGTTTGTCCCAACAGAATTTACTGACAATACTTTCCTTCCTATTTTTCTTCAGGGCCCCTCTTTCATATACATAGGGACCATGTATGCATGGATGTGCTTTCTAGGTTGTCTATTTCGTCCCATTGGCACAGAATCACCATATCAATATCATTGGTGTGTATATCTCCACACCAATACACTTAATAAATATAAAATAAGTTGTAAAAACTAATACAACAATTCTTCCCATTCTTGAAGAAAAACACCTTCCATTGTTCTTCTTCAAGAGTCTACTTGTCTATTTTTGGCCATTTGTACTTGCATACAAATTTTATAATTGACCTGCCAACTTCCACAAGCTCTATTAAATTTATAAATCAATTTGGGGAGACTTGACAATGTTTACAGTGTTGAGTCATTCACTCCACAATCATAGTATGTCTACATTTATTATCATCTTTAAAATTTTTCAATAAGGCTTAATTCCTTTCTCATTATAGGTGCTAGAAGTATTTTGTTAATTTATTCTGAAGTTTATTTTTTAAAAATTTCTCTTGGATGCTGATTTATAGGACTATAAATGATTCTGTATTAAATTGTGTATCTAGACACTTGCCAGACTCTCAAATTAATTCCAAAAATTTTCTATGTATCGTTTTATTTTAAAGATAAAGATTGTAACACCCACAAATGGTGGGAGATTTGTTTTCAACTGTTAAAACTCTTTTCTGTGACTTATTCCACTGACTAGGATCTTCAGTACAATTTGAAATAACAATTAGAAGCAGTCATAATAATTACTTTCTTGCTTCTGATTTCAAAGGGAAAGCATATGACATTTTACAATTAAGCATGGTATCTACTGAATGGCGTTTTATGTACTCTGTCTGAAATAGGTGGTTCCTTTCTTACTACTCATTTGCTAAAAGATTTTTTTAAAAATCACAAGTGATATTGCATTTGTCATAAACTTTTTCTTTATTCATTGATATGACTATTTGATTTTAAAATTAATATCTTCGTGTGGCTAATTACATTAATTCCAAACCAATATTTAAACTTACTTTGCTTTTCTGGAATAAACCCAATTTAGTCCTAATGCGTTATCTTTTTTATGTATTACTAGATTCAGTTTGCTAGTATTTAAGGATTTTGGCACCTATATTAATGAGGGAGATTGGCCAATAGTGCTCCTTTCTTATTACTGTCCTTGTAAAGCTTCAGTAAGAGAGTTATATTCATAAAGTGTAAGTATCATGCGACGAAGACATGTTATGTTTATACCATACCATTTTGACATCTTCTATATATAAGACAGTATTTTTCAACTTCCGTTGCAGTTGAAATAGGAATATGAGTACAAAGAACATGCGCTTATAGCCTACGTCCTATAAGAGTGGTTGCACCTTCTCCACATTTTCTCTTGTAGGCCATTTGCATTCCGGATGGCATAATTCCAAGATGGAGAAGCACTGAGGCATAGCATGAATTACCCCTAGAGTATGTTCCTTCTTTTCTATTCTCTTATGAAAAAGAATTTCTATTATATTTTAAAACTTATTCTTTTAAGACTTGAGGTGGAACCCACCAACGGTTTTCTTGGTAAGAAGATATAGGACTTCTGATTCCATTTTATTAATGGTTGTAGAACTGTTCAGCTTTTCTATTTCTCCGTAAGACAGTAATGATAAATTACATTTTTAAAGAATTTAATCATTTTATTAAATGTTTCCAATTTACATAAAGTTATTTACTTATATAAATTACATACTTATTTGCATAAGTACTTATTACCTTTTTAAATATTTACTACACCTTTTAAATATTTATTTTTTCATTTCTGATACTCATGATTTGTGTTTTTTTTCTTTATGATTAGTCTTGCCTGAAATTTCTCAATTTTGTTAATCTTTTCAAAAAACCAGCTTTTAACTTTATGGATTCTTTTTATTTTGTGTGTTAACTGTTAAAGTATTTCTAATCTTATCGTTATTTCTTTCTTTGAGTTTATTTAGCTTTTATTCTGATGTCTTCAGATAAATTATATTTCATTAGCTTGCAGTCTTTATTTTTTTGTAAAAGAAGCATTTACAATTATAAATCTCCAAATGCTGCTACATTTGTCCCCTTACAGAAAGTTAATAAAGTCATTTTCATTGCTCAATTGAAAGTATTTTCTATTTTCATTTTACAATTTGTTCTCTGACCTATAGATTATTTGGAAGTAGGTTTCCTAGTTTCTATATTAATAAGAACTTTCTAATTTTCTTTTTGCTATTGATTTCTAGATTAATTGCAATGTGTCCGAGAACATGGTGTATGAAACTCATTCAGGTTCTTCTTAATTTCCCAAGTTCTATTTTCACTTAGACTGTGGTTCATTTTATCATATGACCTGTTTGATATTTTAAAGAATTTTTGTAAATTAAATTGCTTTTACCTAAAGTTTTGGTTTAGATAACTTAATTTTCCATTCTCAAAATCAAATCTATGCATGTATGTGTATGTGTGTCTGTATGAATGTTTTGGGGGTGTCCCATACAATATGGTTGAGCCTCTAAAATGATAGATCCTAACATGGCCAGGGGGTATTATTTTGGGACCCACTTGTCAGGCTTGAAATCCATAAGACTGCCTTCTGCCTCTCCAAATGCTACATTTCTCTCAGAATGTAGGAATCATGCTTTGTCCCTTTATGTTGGTAGAGCTCAGCAATGCTTACAAAATCCTTAAGCAAAACTGACTATCAGATAAATTCTAACTTTAAGGAGTTTGGCTTGATTGTACTAGGTCTTAAAAATCTTTGCTAAATACAACAACTTATATCCTTACAAAACTTTTGAATTTATAAAGCGCTTTAAGCATTGTCTTCTAATTTAACCCTCACATCATCCTTGTCAGCTAAGCAAGGGAAGGATAGTGGATAAGGACTGCTCTCCTTATTCACTGACAAGTGGATAAGGTAGTGGATAAGAGAACAGTCCTGGCTCTTAGGTCCCACCTCCTTCCTCTGTGGAAAGTGCTCCACAGAGAAGGGAGGTGGAACCTAAGAGCCAGGACTGTTCTCTTTTACTTATTTATTTATTTTTTATTTTTATTTTTTTTTCTTTTGAGTCGGAGTCTTTGCTCTGTCACCCAGACTGGAGTGCCGTGGCGCGATCTCGGCTCACTGCAAGCTCCGCCTCCCGTGTTCACGCCATTCTCCTGCCTCAGCCTCCCGAGCAGCTGGGACTACAGGCGACCACTACCAGGCCCGGCTAATTTGTTGTATTTTTANCACCTCCTTCCTCTGTGGAAAGTGCTCCACAGAGAAGGGAGGTGGAACCTAAGAGCCAGGACTGTTCTCTTTTACTTATTTATTTATTTTTTATTTTATTTTTTTTTCTTTTGAGTCGGAGTCTTTGCTCTGTCACCCAGACTGGAGTGCCGTGGCGCGATCTCGGCTCACTGCAAGCTCCGCCTCCCGTGTTCACGCCATTCTCCTGCCTCAGCCTCCCGAGCAGCTGGGACTACAGGCGACCACTACCAGGCCCGGCTAATTTGTTGTATTTTTAGTAGAGACAGGGTTTCACCGTGTTAGCCAGGATGGTCTCGATCTCCTGACCTTGTGATCCGCCCGTCTCGGCCTCCCAAAGTGCTGGGATTACAGGCGTGAGCCACCGCGCCCGGCCTGTTCTCTTGATTTAACTCTCTTCAGCCACAATGCTCATCATCAGCATAACTCTAATGTAGAATATTCTCAAAATGAAAACAGTAAAAGCTGTACTGCCCAATAAATAGTCCAATCTTACTGAGGTGTGAGAATGAGAGTGTATTTTCTAACAATTGTCACAAGCCCATCTTCTCCCAAGTTGCGTAATTTCCCATCCTGAAAATAAAAGCGAACATCACCATTATTATTTTTATTATTATTACCATCACCACTCATTCTACTAATAAGGATTAAGAGTTTAACAATCTGGCTTTCTTTCCCTCCTCCTCACACCTTTTCTTCTCTCTCTTCCTTCATCTCCCTCACTATATCCTTCCCTTCTTTCTTGTTTTACTGTATTCTTCTTGTCTTGCTTTTCTTCTTTCTCGTGTGATTTTTATGGAGAGCTTTCCATTTGCATTTGAATGAAATTGAGCAGGGGAATTTAGGAGAGAGAAAGTGAGGAAGTTAAGTTAGTTTCAAGTTGTGTTTTCTGGGCTCAGGGATTAGTGTTTGAGCTACCCACAGAACTCAGCTGAAACCTGTGTGACCTTAAAGTAACCCAAATAACCCCAGCTCTCAATATGTTTATGAACAAATATCATATTATAGTTAAATCTGAATGTTACAAACCCTAGTATCCAGACCACAACATACAGAATTTCCAGCCCCATGAAAAGAACCCCGTACCAGTAACTTGGAAGAGTATCTAGGATTATCCTACATACGTCACTCAACATTGTCCTCTGTCCCTTTTATCTTTACCATGTTGCCTTTCTTGTCAGCTGCAATGAGGTAGACATCCTGTGGATATCCTTAACTGCCTTTTTTTTTTTCTTAAGAGACAGGGTGTCCCTGTGTCATCCAGGTTATAGTGCAGTGGTGCAACTATAGCTCACTGTAACCTTGAACTCCTGGTCTCAAGTGATCCTCTTTCCTTGGCCTCCAAAAGTGTTGGCATTATGGCCATGAGCGAACACACCAGACCTGGCTGTCATATGCTTAATCCTTAAGTCACCTCACTAATTCAACAGATGAAATCACAATAATAAGAATGCCTTATTCACTCTGTCACACTCAGAGGGAGTACCACGGCAAGATTGTTTATGTTCAGACATGTTACTGAGTTTAATAATATAGCCACTTGAGTTTCTATGCAAAGTGTGGACTAACACACAGGTAGGTGAGTCAGGGTGGATCTTAATACCAGCTGCCAAGATTTACCCAGAGTCATGCTTACCTCACACTCACATGCAAATTTTTTCTTCCTCATGGTGAATTCTCTCTCAAGGACCCTGACTTATTTATTTATTTATTTATTTTATTTAATTAATTTAATTTTTGGAGACAAAGTTTCACTCTTGTTGCCCAGGCTGAAGTGCAATGGCATGATCTCGGCTCATTGCAACCTCCTCCTCCTGGGTTTAAGCGATTCTTCTGCCTTGGCCTCCTGAGTAGCTGGGATTACAGGTGTCCATCACCATGCCCAACTAATTTTTTGTATTTTTAGTAGAGATGGGGTTTCACAATGTTGGCCAGGCTGGTCTCGAACTCCTGACCTCAGGTGATCCACCCGCCTTGGTCTCCTGAAGTGCTGGGATTACAGGCACGAGCCACCGCACCCGGCCCAACCCTGACATTTTCTAACAGACTTCTGAGGATCTGTTTACCTAACTCTGCCCAGGCTGTGTGACGTGCCAGGTGGTGTATGCCTGAAGTTCAGTTTCAGGCTGGTATGAAGTATTCCCAGTGTTATGCCCAGACCGTTTATTCCCCGAAGAAGACCACCAGAGTCCAGAGTCAAAGCCAAGCGGCAAGGATCTTTAATGCAAGTTCAAACTTGGTCCCTCCGTTCTACAACATACAAGAGGGCCCCGAATGATGCATGTGCCCGCTTTTTATAGCCCGATGCATACAGGATATGTAAGGTTACAGAGGTACAAAGGAATTCTTTTGGTTGCAGCATCACAACTGGTAATTGGTTAATATTTTAAGTTATACAATTAACAGTTTTCTATTTGTTCCCGCGCATTTAGTAAAACTACAAACGGTTGTGACCTTATCAGGGGCTCTCTAGGTGGTGTTTCTGAGATGTGTG
>NW_016803417.1:2926957-2936691 GCF_001698545.2 Rhinopithecus bieti
TGTTATGCCCAGACCGTTTATTCCCCGAAGAAGACCACCAGAGTCCAGAGTCAAAGCCAAGCGGCAAGGATCTTTAATGCAAGTTCGAACTTGGTCCCTCCGTTCTACAACATACAAGAGGGCCCCGAATGATGCATGTGCCCGCTTTTTATAGCCCGATGCATACAGGATATGTAAGGTTACAGAGGTACAAAGGAATTCTTTTGGTTGCAGCATCACAACTGGTAATTGGTTAATATTTTAAGTTATACAATTAACAGTTTTCTATTTGTTCCCATGCATTTAGTAAAACTACAAACGGTTGTGACCTTATCAGGGGCTCTCTAGGTGGTGTTTCTGAGATGTGTGGGGGGGGATGTGTTTGTGTTGGGCTCAGGAAGTTGGGACAAAATAGAGGGATGTGTTTGTACTGGGCCCAGGACTAAGATATGTGGCAGACACCGGTAATTAGAACAGAACAGAGCAGGACAGAGACTTTCACAACGTTTGTCCTTACAATGTCTGGAGTCTATAGATAACCTAATCGGTTAGGTCCGGGGTCGATCTTTAACTAGGCTCAGGGCGCCGCCCGGGCTGTCAGGGCGCCGCCCAGGCTGTTTGCCTGTGGACTTCATTTCTGTCTTTTAGTTTTTTTCATTTGATCTCTTTCACCGGTAGGCTCCTTGGCTCCCATGATAACAAGAGGGTGAAGTAGTCAAGTAGGCAGTAAGGATGAAGGCTCACTTGTCTTGCTCTATGACTGCTGTATCCACATCTTGGGTTAAGCCCAACTGAGGTCTTTGGTATCCCCTGCAGACTACCTACCGATATCTACTCTCCTCTTCTTTTTGAAAATGAAAATTTAATTCTATTCAGAGTGACAATGTATTCCGCTTAAAAGTTGTGTGTCCTAATCTCTCTTGTAGATAGGGGTGACCATACAACTGAGGTCCAGCCAATGAGATGGAAGTGGAAGTGGTTGGGGGGGGGCTTCAGAAACTCTCCTTAAAGTGGAGAGACCCAAGCTCAGGTACATGTTTGCCCTTCTCCTCTCTCCTCCTTAGGTCCTGGAATTGGGTACAATGGCCAAGGTTCTAAAAGTACTTTGTACCTTGAAGTGAACTTAAGGTTTGAAGGTAGGCACTAAGCAAGGATAGCAGTGCAGAAAGGTAAGAAGGAATCTAATTCCTGTGATAGGATTTGCTGTATCAGCCCTGGACTTGCTACTTCCAGACATTTATTACTAGAGAGAAAAGTAAACTTGTAATCATACTGGCTCTTGCTATTTTCAGTCTTCTGTTAGTTGGCACCTTTTTCTACTTAGAACTGATGAAATCCTCTGGTGGTGAGCTGGATTTGGAGCAAGTTTTCCTGGGATCCTATCCCCAGCTGCCCCATACTTTTCTTGTGTCCTTGAGCAATTTATTCAAGTTCCTTGTGCCTGCTTAATTTCCTCATATGAGGAATAGAATAATTAGAGCACCTACCTCATAGTAATTAAGAGGATCAAATTAGATAATACTTAAAAGGTCCTTAGAATAGTCCTTGGCACAATCTTCGTTAAGTAAATGTTATTTTTGTTATGACCAGTATTATCATTACACATGAAAGAAGAACACCTGTTTGTGTATTGATTGGCTATCTTCAATGTTGTTATATCTACTGTTTCGTTTAAACTGCTCAAGTTCTACTCATCTGAGTCTTACATCACAGATGAAGAGGGAGCTCCTTGCTAGTAGCCTTTGCTTCCTCCTTACCTGTAGAAAGGTGAGAATCGTAGGTGTGTATTTGTGTACATGTTTCCTCCTTGATTTTTGACACCAAAGAATGGCCTGGTTTTAATAAAAATTATAGATCCAATATTTTTTCTTTAAGCTCAATGTCAGCAAAAACTCTGGCAAGCCTATAGTTTCTTCATTCCAGATTTTAAATTGCTTTGCAAACTTTATATCAATGTATCACTTCCACTCAGCATGAAAATATAGCCATCTCTGCCACACAGGGCAGGATGAAGTGGCTGTTACGAAGCTTTTGCAGACATATGTCACTGTTTTGCAAGAAAAAAAAAAAAAAAAAAAAAAAAAAAAAAAAAAAAAAAAAAACTGGAACAAGGCAGAGAGGCCCCACTTCACTCCAAAGAAGGCAGAAAACCTCAAGCAGAAATCCATCCAGATGCCCCTCAAGTGACTCCCTTGGTGATGAAAATAGGAATGGTTGAAATTGAAAATGTTGTGGGAAGAATGAGGCACCATCTGAAGGAGACACAAAAAACACGAAACCCATGAATGCAATTTGTTCCCACTCCATTATTCAGCATCTGCTGTTGACCCTTTGTCATTTGCATCCTTTTGTGTTAGGCCACCTCAGAGATTCTGGTTTTCAGAGACAGATGATGAGCTCCAAACCCACTCTGAATAGGCCATTTGCTGACATTTGTTTCTCTAGCAAGGGTGAATGCATAGGGCTTGTTTGCAGCAGGACAGCTACACATTGTCTTACTCCTGCCTGAGTACAGGGGCAGCAGCAAGACGATGGCCAGCCCTCAGGGGCAGCCCTTAGGAAGATCACCAGCCAGGTGCATGGCTTCCAGGCAGACAGTTTGGGTTTATTTTCAGAAGGTGCTGGTTTACTTTCTCCTGGGTTTGCCTCTTGCAACAAGGCAGAAACAATGCAAAGGAGTCAGAGAAGAAGCAAATTATCCATGGAAAACAAGGATCTGAGTTTAGCACTCTACTGGCACATTCTGAAGAGTACAGATACGCATCAGGCTGGCCAAGTGGGTGTGCTGGGCAGGGTTCAAAGGAGAAAACTCCTCATGCATAGTGACCAGAATGCAGACTTCACTCAATCCTGAACCAAAGGGCTCATTTCTGCAAAGCCAAATGGCCTGGCAGCTTAGCTGGAAGCAAAACAAAACAAAAAATGCATCTCCTTCTAAGTCTGCAAAAACCAGGAAACATTTTTGTGCTCAGGGATGTCCATACACTCAAAAGAAGCTGCCCATGGACCTGTTTGATATGCAGAGGTCACTGGCAGTACATGGTCTAATAAATGGTGAGGTAAAAATTCACAACCGCAACTATGTTTTTTTACCAGACTCCATGTGCTCCTCTGAGTCTTAGCCTTCCTGTCTTTTTGATGCTTTTGATAATTATTTAATTGGTCTTCAATCTAAATAGATGCTGTTTGAACTGCTTTTGGGGGCTGATGGAGAGAGTGACTGATTATATACCTCCCAGATGAGTAAATGCACCTTTTCCTTCTCTCTGATCACAAAAAAAGGTAGCACTTTGGATGCATTGATAGATATAAAGTAAGGTGGGGAACTGAAGCAGTTTCCTCTGTAATTTTGATATGTAAATGCTCTTTTTGGAAATATCCAGATATCTAATGGCAAAGTACAGCTTTGCAAATAAACAACTGAATTATGGACAGTTTGGGTAAGCTAAAGGGTAAAATCACTGCTTTCTCAATTTTGTAATAGCATATTGTAAGAAAAAAATGTGAATCTCTTAGACCTAATATTAAATAATTATACATCCTACATAAAAACTCTATCTGTCACCTGGACTTGGCACTTCAATAATATTTAGTTGATTTCTCTAAAAACTTTGAATTCGGGCCATTTAAGGCTTGATGAAAGAATAGGATGCATTTTCTTTCTAAACTCAGACTTCTATGCTGCTATCAAGTGAGAAGTTTTTAAAACACTATACAAAGACAAAGTATAGGGTTGTTATAATTGTTTATTTTACTAGTCACATCAATGATAATAATATAGATAGCTAATCCCAAAATATCAATGTGTAAATGCCATGTATAATATGATTTCCTACAAAACTTAGCTGGGCATGGTGGCGGGCGCCTGTAATCCCAGTGACTCGGGAGGCTGAGCCAAGAAGAATCGCTTGAACCCAGGAGACGGAGGTTGCAGTTAGCTGAGACTGTGCCACTGCACTGGGCAACAGAGCAAGACTGCATCTCCAAAATAATAATAATAATAATAATAATAATAATAATAATATGATTTCAAATCAGGTCCTCTCTCTGGCTTAGCAGAGCTGAGAAATCCTATTGTTGCCATAGACTGGATTGTACCCCTACCTTGGGATCTTGTTAGGCACTAGAGTAGTCTTTAGGGGAGCTCCTGCTTTATGTTGTAGGATTCTCATTCGGCTATCAGGCAGAGTAATATAGCACCTGTGTTCTTCCTGCAGTCCCAGCGGGTTAGGAGGATTAGTGAGATAATCCCATTGTAAAACATTTTGACCATCAAAAACAAAACTGGGAGTCATGGATCATACCCCTGAGAGAGCAAAGCCCATCACTGCATCTTTTGCGAAGCCATAACTAGTCCCACATAGACCTTGTTGTCTCTTCCCCTGTGGTCTTATCACCTGCATGCCCTTCTCTCTGGCAGTCATCAGAGCATGTAGTCAATATGTCCTCAAGACACTGGGAGAATTTGAGGAACCGTATCTTATTCATCTTGGTGGCACAGTGGGAGCTCAAGAAATATTAGTTGAAGAAATGATTATATGCCCATCATTTCTATTATCAAAAAGTATTGCTTTGACTCAACATAATCTACTTTAGTGAATGCCATTCTTTTTATTTTGGTGAGAAGGCTATAAGTAGGGCTAGGTGTTGACCAGAAGAACCTGGAGCCAGCTTAGCTTCCCTCTGGTAACCAACGTTCACTTGTTTTAGCAAGAACCAGTTCTGAGTTTTAACGAAACATTCTTCTTAATGTCATTGATTCCTCACGGGAGTTGGGAATGATGACCTACAGAATGGCTTGTGCACTTTGCTTTGGCCAAATGGAAGGTGATGCAGCTGATAGGAGAACAGAAGGAAACAAAAATATGTAGAGCCCCTACTATGTGTCATCCATCTATAACAACATGTTAACCTGGATGGTGTCACACTGGTGATCTGCAGGTCCAACCTGGACTGAGATTACCTTTGATAGGCCCACGTATTTTTAAGAGATTTGATTTTGAATACTATAGGTCCAGCAGAACAGGTATAGCTCACTGGAGTCCCCATAACCCTGCCTATTATCTCACATGTGATTCATTTTACAAATTAACATGACCTACAAGTCTCTGGCAGGCAGTCAAATTTGCACCATGACCAGTTAAACCACCTTTAAACTTTTCTTTTTATTATTATATTAAACACATGAAAAAGCTAAGGCCCAAGGCCACTTATCTGGTTGATGCTGTAGGCGGCCTTCTAAAATGGCTTCCAGTTGTCCCCGCCTCCTCTTATCCACTCCCTGTGTAATTCCTGCTGTTTCTGTGGGGTCTGGATCTAATGACTTGCTTCTGTGTGTTTATAGAAGACAGCAAAAATAATGGAAAGCTACTTCCAAGATCAACTTATAAAAAACTGTAACTTCTGAGCCAGGCACAGTGGCTCACGCCTGTAATCCTAGCACTTTGGGAAGCTGAGACAGGCAGATCACAAGGTCAGGAGTTCAAGACCAGCCTGGCCAATATGGTAAAACCCCATCTCTACTAAAAATACAAAAATTAGCTGGGTGTGGTAGCAGGCGCCTGTAGTCCCAGCTGCTTGGGAGGCTGAGGCAGAAGAATTGCTTGAACCCAGGAGGTGGAGGTTGCAGTGAGCTGAAGTTACACCATTGCATTCCAGCCTGGCAACAGAGCAAGATTCTGTCTCAAAAAAATAAAAAAGAAAAGAAAAAAGAAAAAACCATAACTTCTGTCTTGCTGACACTCTCTATTCAATCGTTTGCCCTCCTGGCTTGCTCACTTTGATGAACCAAGCTCTCATGTTAGAGAGGCCCACAAAGCAAGGAACTGAGGGTGGCCTTTGGCCAACAGCTATCAAAGAGCTGAGGTCCTCAGTCTAACACCCCTCGAGGAACTGAATTCTGCCAACAACCACTGAATGAGGTGCAAGTGAATTCTGCCCGTCAAACCAGGAGATGCCTGCGGCTTGGCCTGCGCCTTTCTAACAGCCTTCTAAGAAACCCTGGGCTGATACCTCGACTGCAGCAGTGGAGAAATTCTGAAGCAGATGACCCTACCCAGCCATACCCAGATTCCTGACCCGTAGAAACTGGGAGATAATAAAAGTGTGTTGTTTTAAGCTGTTACCTTTGTGGAAATTTGTTGTATATTAATAGCCTTCTAAACAAATACAATGGCAGAGTAAGAAGTAAAACCTCAACCTCTGGCCTTCTATTCATCACTCAATGCACTGTAGATATTGACGGCGTGGAGCCCTGTTAATCTGTCACCAAATGTCTGTGCTATTATGCTCAGAGTAAAAGAGATCGTCCTCATTTTTAGGCCAGACGAAAGGCTTCACAAGCATTAAAATAGCTCCAATTGATCAAAAATTAAACAGAGCAAGATAGAATTTAAAAAGGAACACAAGTCACTGGAGTGTTATGTTTGAAATTATTTCTGTTTAGGAAGGAAAGTTTGGTTCTTTAAAGTTACTTTCAGAGGAAGTTTGTCCATGTTGGAGCAAAATATATCCTTTTTCCCTCACCCCACTGTCCACAGCAATGCAGGAGATTCTACCAGAACCGGAGGGAGCTGTGGGTGGGAAAGCTCCACGCTGAACTGTTCAGGTGACCTTGATGTTGCCGGATCCCTCGTGCCCGTCGGAAATGGACTGGAAGGGTGGGGTCGCGGGCCCCACAGCAGGCGCTCCCTCTGGTCTTCGCCTTTATCACCCTTCATGATTCTGTTTCCCCGCCTTGGCTTGGGGCCAGCCCTTCTGTCCTGTCATCTTCTGAGACTGTGAATAATTCCCTCCCTTCATTTATATTGCTTCTGTGAGGTGTAACTTTATCATTTTCCTCTAGAGCCTTCTCTTTTTCTAGGTTATATAAATTTAGCTCTTCACTCTTTTTTCATAACTTGCACTCCAATTCTCTTGCTAGTTTATTAATTTTCCTTCATTTCTTGCACATATGCACAGGTACACACCCTTTTTGCGTAGTAAAGGGCCATGGGAAACAGGAATGAAGAAAATACGAAAATGCCAAAATTTAAACTGAGAAGGGGGGAAACAGGAAATGTCTTTAGACTAATAGTAAATGCATAGAAACTTGTTTGGGAAAGGCTCATGAAAAGAATGTCATTTAAAAAAGGTTATGGTTTTTGGAAACTATTCAGTTTCTCCCTCCAGATAGAGAGTTCTAATTAAAATCAGCCTATAAGATGTTTTCAACATGTGCCGAGGGCTGGGCCAAGAACGATCTTTCTCTGGCACTCCTTTTTTCCCTTTTCCCACTCTAATCTTTTCTCTCCCCAGAAAAACAAAAACAAAACTCACTTGCACCCAGCTGATCTCAATGACTCAAACGAGTTCCAAAACATGGAGAGCCACAGAGAAGCCACATTCCTTCAGGTGAAGGACAGGGCATGGGCACTAACTCTACCCTCCCCACCCACCCCACCGCCTCAGGGTAACTGCGTGGCTCTCCCTGTGTGTTTAAAGTCTGTAGGTTGTTAGGAGACAGATGCCCTCCCTCCCTTGCCTCTGAGCTTCTCAGCTCACAGTACCTGCATCTGGGGGTCACACCTGGGGTTGCTTTATTGCACTACAGGAAATACTTGAGGCAGAATCAATGAATCTATGCCTTGTTTTTGTTCTTCTAGAAACACACTCAAAACCCAAGTTCCTTTTCTTTTATGATTTGAAAAGCTTTGTTTTATTTTATCTCCCTTTTCTGGCCTCCTTAATGTTTCTGTTTTAAGGAGTTGAAAATAAAAATGATCCAGGACTTATATGTGGCCACCTCTAGCGTTAGGGGCTAACAAGAATGATTGCCTTCTAGGCTTTCTCTGTTACAATAGCAAGGCACTTGGCACTGTGTGGATTGAGACACGACTAACACAGGATAAAATCTGGGCAATAATAACATGCTTTTAAACAAAATATTATGGTTACACATTTACTTCAGATCTCAAGAACTTCCCAAGCTTTTACTTTATACTATCTGCAAAATGTGGTTATCCCTCTTCTACTGGTGGACACCCTGAACTGCAAAGTGGTTCTGAGACTTCCCTCTTCTACATTGTTGGCTGCAGCCCGAGGCTGGAAGCCAGGGTCCCAGTTCTCTAGAACTGTCACCTGATGTAGCTGCCCTATGGGGGGGGCGAAATCATGGGACCTTCTGCCATTATGTATCCTTTAGATCTTAGGCTGTTACTTGTGTTTTGAAGTGTTTATACTTACTTTAAGAAGGTGGGACTTATCTTTGCAGGAACCAAAATGTTATACTAACAAATGCCGAATTGTATTATTCAAGACCTACAATGGCTTAGCCTGATGAATAAGTCCTATGGGTTTACCTAATTTGATTTTACTAGGTCCTTGTGTTTTGCAGCTGACCTCAGCTGGGTTGTCCATGGTTCCACTGGGCAACCAGGAGAGATGGAGGCAGATGGTGGTTAAAGATACCAGGGTTGGCATGCTTTGCATGTGGCCTGACTTTAAGCAGGGGAAGAAAAGGTCCATGAAGGTTATTATGCACTGACTTGTGCTCCTCCCAGCAGCACCCCCGCCTGTCCACTAAAATTCATATGCTGAAGCCTTAACTCCCAGTTCTTTAGAATGTTACTATACTGGAGGTAGGGTCTTTAACAGGGTGATTAAGTCAAAATGAGGCCTTTTGTGTGGGCTGTAATCCAATCTGGCTGATGTCCTTATAAGAGATTAGGACATACAGAGAGAGACACCGGGGATACACATGCACAGAGAAAAGGCCACGTCACGACAGAGATAAGAAACAAGCACACAAGGAGAAAGATGGTGGGAATCGAGTGAGACAAAACAGGAAGTCCAATCGATGTCTCAGAAATCATCAGATGCAGCCAAGAAGACAGCCCTGAAGTATGGCAGGTGGTAAATTCTGTTGACCACAGTTTTCAGCCCTTTGGCTTATGAAGCATACTCTTCCTCTAGTAAACGGGCATGACCAGTAAAAACTACCAAGTCTAATATACACTTTTCCCATTCCATGTGCAATAAAATAGATCCTGTCTTTTCTCTGTGAGCAGGAGAGCAGGACTCAACTAAGCAAGAAGGAGGTTCTTAGGGAAGCAGAAAGAAGGCAGATGAACAAACCAGGTACCTTCAGTGTTAAGATGACCTCCAAAGAGCAAAAAGGGGATGCATTGGTTCTACAGGTTATACACACCGTGTCTGTGCTAGACAGAGTAATGTGCCCCTCAAAAGATGCCCGTGTCCTGATCTGCTGAACGTGTGAATATGTTACCTAAGTGGCAAAAGGGACTTCATAGATGTGATTAAGGAATCAGGCCTTGATGTTAGAGTTATCCTGGATTATTCAAGTGGATTCAATGAATCACAAGGGTCTTCAAAGAAGGAGGAAAGAGAATCGCAGAAGGAAAATGTAATGTGACAATAGAACCAAAGGTTGGAGTGATGCACTATGAAGATGGAGGGAGGGGCCATGAACCAAGAAATGTGGGCAGCCTCTAGAAGCAGGAAAAGACAAGAAAATAGGTTCACTTCTTGAGCCTCCAAAAGGAACCAGCACTGTCAACATGTTACTTTAGCCCAAAAAGACTGATTTTAAACTTCCAACCTCCAGAAATGTACTATAATAAATTTGTGCTATTTCAAGCCACTAAGTTTGTGGTAATTTGTCACAGGAGCAATAGGAAAATAACACAATGCCTTTGGCCCCTCCCTTTCCCTCCCGTCCCCTCCCCTCCCCTCCCCTCCCCTCTCCTCTCCCCTCT
>NW_016803417.1:2939563-2962531 GCF_001698545.2 Rhinopithecus bieti
CCCTCCCTTTCCCTCCCCTATCCTCCTCTCCCCTCTCCTCCCCTTCCCTACTGTCTTCTTTTCTTCACCACCAACCCCCCTCCCCCTTTTCCCTTACCCACTCAGCCCTTCTTCTCAACTTTCCACACTGGCTTTCTGGCCATTGTGAATCATGAATTGGCAGAGGCTGCCCTGAGGAGAGTGCTGTGTGGTCCCTCTAGCCTGTGGATGCTCACCCTGGTCACAGCTGTGAAGGCCTCTTCAGGACCAAGGGTCCAGGTGCCCTGTGACAGCTAACTTTCTATCCCTGACATCCTGTCAGCCTGGACCCTGGACAACTTCAAAGCACATAGCAAAAATTTTACCTGAGCCTGGTAACTTCAAATGAATTGCTATTTTATATATTGTAAGAAAATTTGTTCCAGATACCTTGCTCTTGGCTTTAGAGGCAATAGACCTTACATGCAACTGTGTAAAGTTGGCACTATTTTTATTCCCATTTCTCAGATGAGAGAACGGATTCCCAGAAAGACAAAATAGCTTGTCCAAGATTGCAAATACCAAGGCCTACCTAACTTCAAAGATTCACAGAGACAAATGCTTGTGAGGTGAAGATTCTTGTTAGGCAATAATGTGATGTTTATACCCTGTCCACTAGGTGAAGTGTAGCAGGAATCTCACTATGAGCACAGTGATTTTATATGATTTGTTTTATCATGGTTCTGATTTGGGCAGCAGTTTGGTTTAATGAGCTTTGGAGTTAGAGAATGCTCATTGAGTTCCAGCTCTAGCTGTGGGATTTTGAACAGTATAGCAAAGTGGCTATTAAAATAAAATTATACACAACCTTCAGTTCAGCACTCCCAGCCCTGGGAATATAGTCTTTAGAAATAAAAGGGCCAATCACATAAAACTACAATACAAGGATAATTACTTCAGATTTGTTTATAGAAGAGGGAAAAAATGCTGGGCATGGTGGCTCACGCCTGTAATCCCAGCACTTTGGGAGGCCAAGGCGGGCGGATCACCTGAGGTCAGAAGTTCAAAACCAGCTTCAACATGGAGAAACCCCGTCTCTACTAAAAATACAAAATTAGCCGGGCGTAGTGGTGCATGCCTATAATCCCAGGCTGAGGCAGAAGAATTGCTTGAACCTGGGAGGCGGAGGTTGTGGTGAGCCGAGATTGCGCCATTGTACTCCAGCCTGGGAAACGAGAGGGAAACTCCGTCTCAAAAAAAAAAAAAAAAAAAGAAGAGGGAAAAAATGAAAAAATGAATGCTTATCCTAGCAGAATGGCTGAATAAATGGCCTATATCCAAACCATGGACTATTATGCAGTCATTAAAACAATGAGCTAAATCTAATTTGGAAAAAAAATCCACAAAGTATTATATAATGAGCAATATGATAAAGGTAAGTGTATATAATACAAAACAATTTCTATAAGTCAATGACAAACCCTCTGTATTTGAGATTATATAAGCATGGGGGGAAATGTATTAAATGATGTCACCAGACAAAATACAACATTCATTTTTAATTTTTTAAAATTGCAATAAAATAATGTTAGACAAATCAAATCTATAGCAACATCAAGTAATTCAGTCATAACCCCAAAACTAGCATTATCTTTAATGGGAAGCACTAAAATAGTCCCATTGTAGTCAGAAATAGAACTTGACATGTCGCAGACAACACAGTTGGGGAAGAGAAAGGAATCACAATTCTTAGAGTTATGAAAAGAGTAGAAAAGAGAAAGGAAAAAATATTATTATTTACAGAGGCTATGACTGCATACTTGGAAAACAAGAAAACTAACTGAAAAGCTATTACAATCAATAAGAATTCAGAAAAGTATTAGGGGTATAGAAATAATAGAAACATTAGCTTTCATACACACCCATACATATGCACATATATGCAATAATCACATAGATGATATAATGTAAGAAAAGACCACATCAATATAGCAACTAAGACAGGAATTAAGTTAATAAAAATATGTAGGACCCACAATAAAATGTTTATAATAATTCTGAAGCCTAAAACAACTTTTTAAAAATGGATATACAAACACACACCATGACAATGATGTGAATTTTTCATGTTCATTTATAATTGTGATGCAATCCCAAGGAAAATACCCAAAAGCCTATTTTAACAAAAACTAGATAGTGTCATTCTAAAGTCACATGGAAACATAAATCAGAATAACCAGAAATACTCTTAAAAAAAAAAAAAAAAAAAACAATGGTGAGACACAGGGAATTAGCCATAGTAGATATTAAAACATATTAAAAATCCTCTATTATTAAAACAGTATGGTAATAATATATGAATAGACTGAAGGAATAGACTAAAAAATCCAAAAAAGACATATATACAGACATATATAGATATTTGAATACAGTATATGATTAAAAACTTATCTTAAGTCAATCATGAAATGATTCAATAAATGGTACTGGCAAAATTGGAGATCTATCTAGAGATGTGGGGAAAAGAAAGAGAGATCAGCCTATTACTGTGTCTATATAGAAGGAAGCAGACATAAGAGACTCCATTTTGTTCTGTATTTGAGATGCTGTTAATCTGTGACCCTACCCCAACCTTGTCCTTGCAAGAGACATATGCTGTGGTGACTCAAGGTTTAAGGGATTTTGGGCTGTGCAGGGTGTGCTTTGTTAAACAAGTGCCTGAAGGCAGCTTGCTGGTTAGAAGTCATCACCATTCTCTTAATCTCAAGTAAGAGAAAAGCATTTGCCTCCTGCCAGTCCCTGGGCAATGGAACATCTCGGTGTAAAACCCGATTGTATGCTCTGTTTACTGAGATAGGAGAAAACCGCCTTAGGGCAAAAGGTGGGACTTGCTGGCGCAGTGCTGCTAAAAGGTTTATGGAGATGTCTGCATACGCATATCAAGGCATAGCATTTTTCTTTAAACTTATTCATGTCACAGGGATCTTTGTTCATATGTCTTACTGCTGATTTTCTCCCTACAATGATCCTATTATCCTGCCACTCCCTTATCTTTAAGATGGTAAAGATAATTATCAATAAATACTAAGGGAACTCAGAGACCAGTGCCTTGCGTGGGTCCTCTGTATGCTGAGTGCCGGTCCCCCTGGGCCCACTTTTTCCTTTCTCTATACTTTGTCCTCTGTGTCTCATTTCTTTTCTCAAAGTCCTCTCGTTCCACCTAATGAGAAACGCCCACAGGTGTGGAGGGGCAGGCCACCCCTTCATAGAGATATATATAAAATTGGATGTATGCTTCAATCCAAACAGTGGGATTGTCTCCAAGAAGATCAAAGGTTTAAATGAAAAAAAAAAAAAAAAATGACAACAGAAGAGTTCTAGATGAAAACATGGGAGAATTATCTCATAACATTAGAGTTGTGACAGTCTCTCTAATTAGGACTCAAATTTGAAAGTGATCAAGGAAACGACTAGTAAATTAGACTCTTAAAAAAAAAGTAGAAAAGTTTCTCCATGGGAAATATGCTGTGCTTAAGGTCAAAAGCTAAAAGACAAACTAGGAAAAGCTTTTTGCAACTCAAATCACAAGACGCTAACTCCCTAACATATAAAAAAGCACAAGTAGAAAATGAACAGAATACAAATAGATAATACACTAGAAAGGAAATATTTAGTATAAATTTTTCTCAAACATATAAAAAGATGCTCGACCTCATTAATTATAAGACATACAACTAAAATACCTGACATCAATTTTTCATCTATCAGATTGCCAAAGATCCAAAAGTTCAATAAAAAGTATCAGTAAGGCTATGTAAAGACAGGCACCCTTAAGCTCTGCTAGTGAGAGGACAAATTCACACAATCCACGGAGGTCAACATGTCAGTGTCTGCTAGAATTATAAGTGCCTGCCTTTACTCTTTGACCCAACAATACATTCGACAGGTACACTAGTGCTTAGATTTAAAGACACATGATACATGTGAGGTGTTATTTTAGCATTCACTGTAAGAGCAAAGAAATGAAAACAACTTGAGTGCCCACTAATAACAAAGTAATAATGTAAATCATAAATTTTAATTTTAGAACTTAATAAAATAGTGATGTGGCTTGGATACTTGTCCCCTCCAAATCTCATGTTGAAATGTAGTTTCCAGTGTTAGAGATAGGGCCTGGTGGGAAGTGTTTCGGTCATGGGGGCTGATCCTTCATGAATTGTTTGATGCCCTCCTCATGGTAATGAGTGAGTTCTCACCCAAATAACAAAAGAAAAGTCTAGTATAAAGAAAGTGCCTTTTTGTTCCAAAGTTAGCGTAGGGGAAAAATTATACACTTTTGCTTTTGGAGCAGAAAGCAGGTATTTTAAAAGGCATATGGCACGAATGGCACTCAGAGGAGGGAAATGCAGGTGGGGGATCATGAACTCATTTTGACGCTATGTCCCACTAGGTGATCGAGCTAGCCACTGCTGGCATCTTTGTGGGCAGAACTAGGTTGTAAAAGTGGCCAAAACTCTCCAGGTGGAAGAAAGTTTCATAGCAGGCATACTTTGGGTTGTAAATTGACCGTTTCTTGAGGCAATCTCCTGGTGGGAGAAAGCTCTGCCCTGGAGTTTCTAAGCATAATGAGCTTCTCCTGCAGGGTGTCTGGTAAAGAAGAGGTAAAAAGTTATGATTGCATTTCTAAAGAGCTCATGTATTAACCTGTTCTCCAAACTGTACCTGGGCCTCTTTGAGCCACAGCTGGAAAAACTGGGATTCAGGGAACAGTGTCCTGAGGATGCACAGGGCAGTGGGGTCCTGGGCCTGGCCCAAGAAAGCATTCTGTCCTCCTAGAACTCTGTGCCTATGATGAGAGGGGCTGCCATGAAGGTCTTAAGGTCTTAAATGTCTTCAAGCCCTTTTCATTATCTTGGTTATTAGCTTTTGGCTCCTTTTTAATTATACATATTTCTGCAGCCTGCTTGAATTTCTCCCCTGAAAACGGACTTTTCTTTCTGCCTCATGGCCAGGCTGCAAATTTTTCAAACTTTTATGCTCTGCTTTTCCTTTAAATATAAGTTCCAACTTTAGGTTATTTATTTGCTCACACAGATGAACATAGTTATTAGAATCAGCCAGGTCACTTCTTGAATGCTTTGCTGCTTATAAATTTCTTCTACCAGATACTGTTAAGTCATTATTTTCAAGTTCAAAGTTCCACAGATTTTTAGGGCAGGGGCACAATGCAGCCAAGTTCCTTGCTAAGGCATATCACATGTCACCTTTGCTCCAGTCCCCAGTAAGTTCCTCATCTCCATCTGAGACCTCATCAGCCTAGCCTTCTCTGTCCATAGAACTGCCAGCATTTTGGTCATAACTACTCAAGCAATCTCTAAGAAATTCCAAAATTTCCCTCATCTTTCTGTCTTCTTCTGAGCCTTTCACACTCTTCCAACCTCTGCCTGTTACCCAGTTCCAAAGCTGCTTCCACATTTTCAGATATCTTCATAGCAATGCCCCATTCCTTGGTACCAATTTTCTGTATTTACCCATTCTTGTACTACTATAAAGAAATATCTGAGACTGGGAAATTTATAAAGAAAAGAGGTTTGATTGCCTCACTATTCTATAGGCTGTATAGGAAGCATAGTGACTTGGGCTTCTAGGGAGGCCTTAGGAAGCTTCCAATCATGGCAGAAGACAAAGGGAAAGCAAGGTGTCTCATATGGCAGGAGCAGGAGCAAGAGTAGGCGGGGAGGTTCTACACACTTTTAAACAACCAGGTCTTGTGAGAATTTTATCATGAGGATAGCACCAAGGGAATGGTGCTATAATAAATTATTTATGAAGAATCCGTCCCCATGATCCAATCACCACCCACCAGGCCCCACTTCCAACATTAGGGATTATAATTTGACATGAGATTTGGGTGAGGACACAGATCCAAACCATATTATCTCAGTAGGAAGTGGGGGATAGGAGGAAAGAGAAAAGAGAGAGAAAAAATAATTAAACTATCTTTTAGAAAGATGGGGGTACTGGTTATAGCCTCACCAGAAGCTGAGTAGATGCCATACTCTGCAGAACCATAAGCCAATTAAACCTCTAGTCTTTATAAATTACCCAGCCTCAGGTATTCCTTTATAACAATAGAAAAATGGACTAACAAAAAAAATTGTATTAATACCAAGGAGTGTGGTGTTGCCATAAAGATACCTGAAGATGTGGAAATGGCTTTGGAATACGGGAATGGGCAGAGGTTGGAGGAGTTTGGAGGACTCAGAAAAAGAAAGATATGGGAAAGTTTGGAACTTCTTGGAGACTGGTTAAATGGTTGTGACGAAAATAGCAATAGAGATAGGGACAGTGAAGGCTAGATGGAGGTCTCAGATGGAAATGAGGAATTTATTGGAAAGTGGAATAAAGGTCACCCATGTTACACCATAGCAAAAAACTTAGCTGCATTCTGTTCATGTCCAAGGGATCTGTGGAAGTTTGAACTTAAGACTGATGACTTAGGGTATTGAGTACAAGAAATTTCTAAGCAGCAAAGTGTTCAAGATGTGGCCTGACTGCTTCTAAAAGCCTTGGATCAGATGTGACAGCATATAAATGACCTAAAGTTGGAAGTTACATTTAAAAAGTACCCAAGTGCCAGAGAAAGAAAAGTCCCTTTCAGGAGAGGAATGCAAGCAAGCTAATCTCTCTTGCTAGAGAGATTAGCATGACTAAAATGGAGTCAAGTGCTAATATCTAAGACAATGGGGAAAATGCCCCAAGACATTTTAGTAGTCTTCTGAACAGTCCCTTCCACCATAGGGCCAGAAGCTTAAGGGAAAAGTATGGTTTTAGAGGCCAGGTCTTGCTTAGCCTGAGGATGCTGGTCCTTGTATTCTGGCTGCTCCAAGTATAACTTCAGCTCAGAGGGGCTCAGGTGCAACTCAGGACACTTTGCTGGAGGTCACAAGCCATCAGGCTTGGTGACTTCTATGTGGTATTAAGCTGCAGGCACATGGCATACAAGAGTAAAGCGGGGGCGGAGGGGGTTGGAAGCTTCTACCTAGATTTCAGACAATGTGTCAGAAAGCCTAGGTGCTCAGGCAGAAGATACAATGGTGGAGCTGGAGGAAGCCCTCAATAAACATCACTTACTATTCTCTCACAGTACTGCTATGGAGAGGAGTATATGAAATAATGCACCTAAAGCTACTGAAGCAGAGCAGGACTTCAATGAATATGCATGTCCTTCTCTGTCTCTTCTTTCAATTTCCATATCACCTACCTAGTAATAGCCCTCATTGCTGGCAAATGTTCCCTGTCTTCTCAACAAAGTTTCAGAATCGTCTTTCCTGACAGTGTGCCATCATAAAGGAAAGTACACCTAAAAGATGTAAATAGTGATAAATGACTTGTTGTCTCAAAGGCCATTTACTCTCCTTGTACTAAATTTCTCTAATAATTGTAAACCACAGATTTAGTCTTGAGCTGCTCAGCTAGAAGACAGTAGAATTATAAATGCAGCTGAGGAATCTCAATGATCAAATTCTGTTGCACATTAACAATTATGCTCAGTAATTTTAAATTTCCAAGTGACCAAAATTTAAGAGATATGCAAATTAATTAACCAATACTTTTTAGCTTCTCCTTTTTTTCCCTTCTTGATGTTAATGTTTGCATTGACTGGATCTTCTTACTTCAATCTAAGGAGAAATCATATCTCAGAGTGTGTCACTGATCATTAATAAATTTGATCAATAGTTATTAGGTGCCTGCTAAGTGCAAAACATGATGTTGGTCTCTATGCATGGTACAAGGAAAACTGTATAAAAGTCATGACTTTACTTTAAAAACTGAATAGCACAAAGTAAACCAATACTTAGAATAAGAAAGTAAGATGTATTTAATTCCAGTCCTTTCAATTTAGAATTTTCCTATGAAAAAAGAGATTAGTATGCCAACAATTTATATCATAAAGTAGAGACAGGGAATGCTAACCTACTTTAGATAGTGAGCTTCACAATTTTTGAAACACCCAGTTACATTTTACATAAATAATGCATGTTGATTATTAATCATTCTTATCTGTTCAATAAGGGAGATCTAAGCGTGTTTACCATGCTATATTTTATAGGCAGAGTTTAGTTAACATTTGGGGATATAAATCTCACTTTTGAATAATATAATGTCTAATTCAAGTCTTATTTGGAGCCTAGAGGGGGAGATCAGTTAGAGGTGAGGAAGTTTTAGTTTTACGCACTATCTTGTTTTTTCCCACAGCCCTTCAATATGGCTGTCATTATTCCCACTTTATAGGTAATACAGATAAGGGCTTAGGAAGAGAGGGGCCTAGCTCAGGCCTCCCTGAACAGTAAACAGCCACAGTTTGGGTCTGCTTGCTGCAAGGCACATGCCCTTGGCCCTCTTCAACCCAACGTCGAGTTCTGCTTGCACTTCACTGTAGGTGCGAGTGAGACAGAAGGCCAAGGCTAGGCATGCCCATGACTGTAGCACAGAGTGTCAGCAATGGTCTTAGGGGAACTCAGCTCTTTGCAGTGTGGCCTCCTGAGAGCAGAGAACTGAAAAACAGGCCATGATTTCAGATTTCAAGCCCTAAGAAGAAAATGCTTCTGGTTGAGTAGAGGGAATCTACTTTTCAGGCCTTTGTAAATGATCACACAGCTGTGCAGCATTTTTAGGGTGGGGAACTGCCTTTATTTATACAATTTCATTGCATATCGTAACCCAGCTTCACCTGAGCTATCCTTCTGAGATCTCCTCTCTTCTTAGTAGTCTCTTCATTATTCTGAAAAGATTGTTTTAAATAAAAATTTTGTTATCCACGTCTGTTTCATACCCTGACTAATTTTTCATTCAGACACTAATCGTTTTGGAAATACCAGGGCAACTGGGAGGAATTTCCAGGTTGTACTCCACAGAACAAGACTATTTAATCTGCCCCAGTTCATTTCCCATCCTGTAGACTTTCTGTGCCCTCCTCCATGACCTGTGTAATCTCTCTTCCAAAAAGCAAACGAGCCTTTAGTTGATCTGGACAGAAAAACATGCAAAAGGAATCTGGGGTGGGAATGAAGGGATATAGATATAACTTGATACTGTAAGTATTCATCCATCTCTCTGAATAGAAGAATTAGGAAAATGGGTCCCTGTGGTGCAAAGAATGTAAGATAAATTCCTGATATTTTTCTTTCTTTTCATTCTCTTCATTTCTCCATGAGAGTAGTAGTAACAGTGGCCACAACTTCAAGAGAAACCTCATCTTTCCAGCCAGTGAATTGGAAAAATACACCCCACAGAACCAAAGAGTGGAAACAATATTGCAAAAGGGAGAGTGGGAGAAAGAGATCCCCCAATTCCACATATGAATTGATACAAGTCCCAGGTTCACCCCAAACTGCATGTGTGCACCCAAAGAAGCACAAGCTTTGAGAAGTGAACTACCATATAAGTCGTTGACCACATCCAAGACTCACCCTTTCTGTGATATATGTGAGAAGCAGATCCAAATAGACTTTGAATATGGAACAGACTTTGGAACCACTGTTCACAGAAGACAAGACAGGTTTATTATCTGCTTAAAAAACAACAAACAAACAAAAACAGAAAATCTATTTTCTCCAGAGGATTTTAAGAAGACCCAGAGCTTCACAGTATAATATACAAAATGTCCAGGCAAAATCTAAATTACTAGACCTACTAAAACCTGGAAAATCTGACCTATGCTCAAGTAAAAGACAGACGTTGGCCATGCGGGGTGGCTCACACCTGTAATCACAGCACTTTGGGAGTCGACATGGGTGGATCACCTGAGGTCAAGAGTTTGAGACCAGCCTGGTCAACATGGTGAATCCCTGTCTGTACTAAAAACACAAAAATTAGCTGGCGTGATGGCACACTACTGTAATCCCAGTTACTCTGGAGACTGAGGCAGAAGAATCGCTTGAACCTGGGAGGTGGAGGTTGCAGTGAGCTGGGACTCGTACCACTGCACTCCAGCCTGGGCAACAGAGCGAGACTCCCCGCCCTCACCCCCCAAGAAAAAGATGCGAACTCTGAGGTGACACAGATGTTGAAATTATCAGGTAAAAATTTTAAAGCAGCTACTTAAACCTTTCTTTATGAGGTAAGCTGAGGTAGAGCATACTTCAGGGAAGGAAGGGAGAAAAGAGAATTGAACTGCTTGCTCTTTCTCATCTCCTGTATCCATTAGTCGAAGTTTGCCCTACAAAAAATTAACTCATCTTCACACTTTTGGTAATATCACACAGCCCCTTTGGAAGCCCCTTAGCAAACAAGAGCTCATGTCTTAAATCAGAGGTCAGGAAACTTTTTCTGTAAAGTGCTGGACAGTAAATTTTAGTAAATTTGCAGTCCATGCAATTCCTTTCATAACTGCTCAATTCTGACATTATACTGCCAAAGCAAATATATACAATACATACATAAATGGGCATGATTGTATTCCAGTCAAACTTTACTAAAACAAGCAGCAGACTGGATTCAAGGCACAGGTCATAGTTTGCTGACCCCTGTCCTATAGGGTAATTCTTCATCCAAATTCAGAAGTAGTGGGGAGATCTAGAGATTTTGGGATGATGGTGTACATGATAAAACCAGTGAAGCCTATGATTGAGTTCATTTGTCATCTCCTTTGCCATAAATTATGTATGTTGGTCTGAGGCAGTGTTGTATAGGATCTGATGCCAATAGACTAGATATTCTGTAAGCCCTCAGATTGTGAAGGCATGTGGATAAATCCACACCAGGAGTAGTTACTTCAAAGGTAAATCATTACCCTCTCCAGAGAGGAAAAGATCTAAAATAATAAATAAGACACAAAGTGTCTTGGTGGTCTTCCCAAGGGTGGTGTCATATTGCTGGCTCTGTGTTGATCACTGCTGGTTGATTGGCCTTTATTGGTAGCAATAGCTACAAAATCCTTGATGAAGGGAGCCCATTTGGGTCCATACAAAGCTTCCATTCCTGCTACCATATGGCTACTCTGTTAGTCCATTGCAGAATCACTAGAAAAGACAAAAAAAAAAAAAAAAAAAAAAAAACGACTGATTGGTACCCATAGGATAAAACACTCGGACTACCTGGCTGGCTGTTGATAGATTTTTCTACAGTTGATTTTTTTTTTTATGGTAGGCATTAATACGAAATCCAAATATCTGTACAATTTGTGCCCATTCTCACAGACCCATCTAGAGATTTCAGGATGATGGGGCACATGATAAAACCAGTGAAGCCTATGATTGAGTCCATTTGTCATCTCCTTTGCCATAAATTATGTATGTTTACCAGACCTCGTAGGCAATGATTTTCTGGTCTTGTTAGTCTCCATCTCCTCCTCAAGCCTCCATTCACCACCGTTCTCGGGTCAGTGTATATCTATCCCTCAAGCTGCCTCTTCCTCCATATGAAATGATGGCAAGTCTACTGTACACAGCTCTGCCCACTAGAGGGTTTCCTTTTACCCCTTTTCTTCGCCATCAATTCAGGTCCAACCTGCATGGTGCTGTCATGTAGTGGCTGCCTATTTACAACTAGCACCAACATATTGCTCAGACTCATTAGTGAATTGGAACAGAACCCTTTAGACCTTCATTAGTCAATTGCGGAAAAAATCTCATTGGTCAAAGGTATGATGAGTAAGGGAGAGGCATCAATGTAACTTAAGTAGTTAATACAGGATCTGGGCCATCTGATTTTGTAATTTACTCATTCTTTAGGAGGTCCTGGAACCTTGTCCCCAATAAACTCCTTTCATCATACAGTGATTTGCTGTTGTGCCTGCTCTACTACTTGGTTCAATGGACCTGGCGATATCCAGACCATAAAGAGCATCTCAGTTCATAGAGGCGCTTGGTGCTCCATGATGACGTGTGCAGTCTCCAGTAGGAAACACTTAAATGACAGGAGCTGTTTTGCAAACATCGTAATTCTCTGCTGAAGAAGGCATGGCCTTCTCCAGAACTCTATGGATCTGCCCACAGCTCATTTTTAATGACTTTCCAGAAACTTCCTACATTATCTTTATCTATCCAAACCATTAGCCACCACTGAAACTGCAGCTTGTTGAGTCTAGAGCTGCTGCAAAACCCTATTTTTGCCCTGGGCCTTGTTTGGGGTCTTCTGAGTCAACCCATGCATGGGTTGCAGAAAGATTCCCAAGTATAGCATATGCTTCCTCCAAAATCCAGAGTGAGGTACAAGTGTTGTGCCTCATCACAAATGACAGAAAGTGAGAGGTACAACAACTTGTCTTTTACATTAGAATGAATGCCCTGGCACGTCCTTAACTACTGGACACCGGAAAACTTCACTGATGGGGCAGACTGTTACATCTCCTTTTTTTTTTTCCCATCTCCCAACTTTGGGCATGCATATTTCTTACTAGGGCAGCTAGTGTACACTCCACTTCTAGTTCACGAGTCCACTTAACATGGTATTATCAGTACAGTGGACCAATGTGATGTTCTGTAGAATGTCAAGATGATCAAGGTCTCTGGACTACATTATAGCTTTACAGCAATACAGTAAATGTATACTGATATCCTCTTCATGTTATGACATGCTACTTTTAATTCTCCCTATTGTTACATATCCAGAAGAAAGCATTCATTAAATCCATAGCAGTAGATTTTGGACCAAAGGCTATGTTGAAATTCTCTACTGAACATACTACATCTGGCCTAACAGTTGTGATTATGACATTGCTAGGTTAAGTTAATGATACTCCACTTTCCTAAGTATTCTGATGTGTTCCTTAACACTACACCAGGGAAATCTGGGCATCTTAAACGTCATTTTTATAGAAGCCATCATCATGTTCAATATTCCATATCCTTTTCTACAGAATATTGAACAAGCTCCAGATATCCTTGCCAAAGTACTGAAGTTCAAATCATGGTGCATTCCCCATATCAATACATTCTTCTCTATTCAATGTATATTCTGTGCCCTCCATCTTTCTCAGCCCAACATTCTCAGGATCCTTTTCATACCATGTGTTCTTCTGGAGCTTGTCAGTATATATCAGCCAGACCAAATAATTCTCTTGGTATGTAAACTATTCTTTTCCAAAAGCAGAGCTTGTACTTTTTCACTTGGGCTCTGCCGACTCCTGGCTCTGTTTGTTGCCTGGAAATAATGAGAGGTGATAGGGAAGATACTGACAAGAATAAGCATCACTGAATGGTATCCAGGCAAGGTGGGCTGTTGGGCTATTGGAGAAAGGGCGGAAGAACTTGGGAGTTTAAAATTCTTAGGTTCACTCATGCAGATATTCTCATTCTATGTTTCAATGAAGGCCCCAATTTTCACACAAGAGGCCTGTGCACATTACACATATATAAGTATACTTTGCAGGAACTATGCTTTATAATTAGATCCTGGGCCTGATTTTCATCAGAGTCTACCTTGAAATTTTAGGCACTAAGAGTTTCTTTTAAAGACACTAAAGAGAGATTTTCACAGTGTGCAATTAGAAGCCCTGGGACAAACACTTTCTTTTTGCAAGGAGTACAGTACAGTCACATTACTCCAAAATATATATAATTATCATTGTCCTCATACTGATGAAATGACACAATTACTAGATCTCTCAATGCTTTCCTTTTCACATGCACCTCATATCAACCAGCTGCAAGTGAATGCCTAAGTACTTGCAACATCATTGCATACCAGGGGTTATTAACAATCCATTTACTACCAGCATTGCAGTCCTTATTAATTTCTGATCTGTGGGCCGTCAAACTCCAAATCTTACTGAGGACCTGCTTTCTGTAACCATTTCTGAAACGAACTGTTTTAGCCCAAGTTTCTTAGAAAACAAAGTCTGCACCAAAGATTATGTGGGAATATATATTTTTGGAGCCCAGGGCAGTGAAAATAATGGAATACAGAGTTGAAACACAAGGATGGGAAGCAATAGAAGGTAATGTGTTACCACCTGGACAATAGTTCACAATGAGTCATGAAGAGATTTAGCCAATTACTCAGCAGCTTCACCTACCCAGTCATGCAGGAAACTTCCATACATGCTTTTCCTTGGAACAACCTATTGTAGGGAGGACAGGAGAATTTGTGTAATGACTCCTTCCCATCTGCCACTCTTAAAACCTTGCTACGAAGACTTGTTTCTGAGTTGTTTTCTTAGTCTTTTCAGCAGGTGTCTGGGAAACTCTGCAGTGTGAACTTCATCAGAGTCTGGAAGTGACAATAGGAGCTGGACACTCTGTGACTAGTTGTCCTAACAGGGAGACACCTTGCCACAAGAGTGGCTTAGGTCTAATAGACACTTATTACACCCCTAGTCATTGTGCATGAGCTTGGGAATACAATACGAATATTTTCTGTGATCAAAAAGCTTTGTCTACTGAAGATAACAAAACTGAACATTTTGTAAAATACTTACTACTGTAATATAGGTTTTTAAAAAATGCTGTGGCTTCCTAGAGGTAAATGAAAGTCCAGTCATGTCTAGAAATTTGGCAGATGTTCCTGACAGCAATGACTTAAGCATACCCTGAGAATGACCCTATGACTTAAACATAATGTGCGTTTGGAGTTTTGAGCTGGGGAATCTGGGAGTGACCAACCTGCAGATTCATTCCTCATCTATAAGGAACAATTAAACCCCTGGCCCAAGCCGTGGAATGCAGGCCATACAGGGAATCAAGACCATTTGTTTTGGGTTAAATGAAGGTGGTGGAAGCACCTTGCTAGGTGGAAGGAGCTAGGGGAAAGATGTTAAGCAAAAATGCTGTATGAACTGCATGATTTTTACAAATGGTAGTGGCTCTCCTGTCTAGCCTGCTGCCACTGGACTGCCCTGTATGTAAGTCCCCTCAAAAAAACCTGTGCCTCATTTGCTGGCTCTGGGCCTCTTCTTTGGCCTCTCAAACATGGTGCCATCCATACTGAAATCAATAGGAGTCCAGCATGACAAGTTCCCAGAGGAAAAGATCATAAACTGCATTCAATTTTGTAAAACCAAAATCTTTAGTTAGAAAGGAAACAAGAGTTCATTTGGCTAGCCCTTTATTCAATCACCTAATTAAGGCTTTATTATCTTGAGACCCAGAGAAGTTAAACATCATCCCAATCCCCATCTATCCCACTCTGCATAACATATTCTAGTGTTATTAACCATGCACTTTCCAAATCAAAGGTTTTACACATCTGAGATTTTGCTGATAGAATTTCCTGCTCTTCTGTGTGAGTCGTGGCAGACTAGCATACACTGCAGTATCAACTCTGGATTTTGATGGCTTTAAACAACAAAGGTTTCTTTCTGCTTATGGTAGTCACTCAAGAACCCAGACTGATGGAGGGTTTATTTTAACACAAGCTTCTACAATTTCTGTAGCAGTGGGAAAGGAATATGGTAAATCACATATACGTGTTTACAGCTTCTGCCTAGAAATGACATATATCGCTTTCACCCACATGTCATTGGCTCAAGCATGTCATGTGGCTATACTTACATGTAAGAGGACAGGGACAAGCTATTGTATGTACATGAAAAGGAAAAATCAGAAATACTTAATGGTTAGCATTAATGACTAGCACCTTCCTAAATTTTTTTTTTTTACCATTCTAATTCCTATTCAAGTTTGTAGATTCAGCTCAGATGTTATCTATTCAGAGACGCCTCCTTGTGTCAGGCTCCCCACCTGCAGGGTGGGTGAGAAGATCCCATGTGTGCTTCAGACTTCATGCACTTACTTCCATCATTGCATAGACAATACAGCATAGACATTATCTCTCCACTTGTCCATCTCCCACATGGTACGGAGTGTTCCCCATGGACAGCAACCACTTTTTACCACTGTGTGCTCAGCACACAGCACAGTGCCTGCTACATAACAGACACTCAAATGCATGTTTGTTGAACTGAGCAAAGCTGGGTGACAGCACTGAAAATAAAACTTCCTTTTTATAAGAATCCATTATGCCAGAGCTAACTGAAACATCGTGCAGTGTTTTAAACATTTTTCAATGCCAGTCTTCCCTCTCCTGCTGTTTATCAAATTACAGTGACATATTCAGGTGATAAAAAGAGCTCCCCTCAGGTAGAACCTAAATATAAACATTCTAGAAAACTGTTGCCTTCATCCGTTTCACTAGTCAGATGAACCTTGCACAAATCCTCAAGTTTTGGGTTGTTCGATTTTATTCCCTAAACAGAGTTTATTCAGCAAGTAAGTAGGGCCTGGACTGGGAAAGTAACTCACTTCTCTCACTCTTTGTGGAGATATAAATCAGGTCATAAGCAAAAGTCATTTGGAAATCTTATTTCTCTGTGGGCTCATCTATTCTGCTCTGCTGCGTGGGTGAATCCCAGGAGCACCCTCCTGTCTTTTCTATGCCATTAAGACAGAAGAGGAAATTGTACTTACAGATTTTCTCAAGCCCAGACTCATTTGATTGTGGTCAGGAAAACTTAGGCCAAGTTCATTGGGAAACTGAACCAAGAGCCAAGGACAGCTCCGTGGCAGTATGTGGCTAGTGGTAAGGCAGAAATGACATCCTGCCATGTTTCTATGTGGATTCTCTACAAAGACAGCAAAAAAAACTCTTTCCATTTTTTTTTTAACCTAACACCCTTCTCAGTTCATAATAGAGCATTTCCTAATGCCTTGCTAGTCAAGGTGTGGTTCAAAGACCAGCAGTATTTGTGTCACCTGGGACCCTGTTAGAAATTGATCATCTTGGCCCTCTCTCTACACTTGCTGAATCAGAACTTGCAGTTTAGCAAGATTCCCAGGTGATTCATGTAGATATTAAAATTTGAGAAGCACTGAGCCGGGCTCTGAACACATTTTATGGAGGAGTCTCATTAGTATAAGTACAGCTTTGCCTATCATGGTCCTCATCTAACACTTTGGGAAAGGTAAACACTCCTGGAGCCAGGAGGCATTGCACTTTCTTTATTCATTGTTTAGGAGGTGACAGGTGATTGAAGGTGAAGGGAAAACCATCATGTGACCAAGGATCTCAGGGCCAGTTCCTCCTGCAAACAGCTCTTTTTATAACTGGGTAGTGGTCAGCCAGGCTGAAAATATGGGCAGTGCATTTACTGTAGGCTGATTTAAAAAAGACCCAGAGATGCTGCAAAACCATCTCCAAAGATCCCCAGCCTCCTAAGCTACAAGCCACAACTGGGAGCTCTTGTACAGCCTTTGCCTTAGGTGAGAGTGGTAAGAAGTAGGAGACAGCAGGATTTGTGAGCTGGTTAAAACTTCCCATGTCATTTTTCTCCTTTGTAGAAATACATGGACTCTTCTGCCCCTGTTTCTCTTCTCCTCTGACTGTTGTTTTCTTCTTTGTGCTGTCTGATTTCCATGATCTCTCTCTTTCTCCCCAATTTCCTCTCTCTTCACCACCCATAGCGTCACTTAGGTTTACTGGTAACTTGACTATCCTGTAACATAACATTGTCTCATTCATCATTTTGCCCTTTTTTTTTTTTTCCTGAGACTGAATCTTGCTCAGTCGCCCAGGCTGGAGTACAGTGGCGCGATCTCGGCTCACTGCAAGCTCCACCTCCCGGGTTCACGCCATTCTTCTGCCTCAGCCTCCTGAGTAGCTGGGACTACAGACGCCCACCACCGTGCCCAGCTAATTTTTTGTATTTTTAGTAGAGATGGGTTTTCACCGTGTTGGCCAGAATAGTCTCGATCTCCTGACCCCGTGATCCTCCCGCCTCAGCCTCCCAAAGTGCTGGGATTACAGGCGTGAGTCACCACGTCCAGCCCATTATGCCCTTTCTTGATAGACTATTTTAGTTCACGTCATTTCATGTACCCTGAGATTAAGGTATTTCTCTAATGACTTCTGCTGTCTTTTCATTGTATTTTTGTATTATTACACAATGACATTGAGTATTTCATGTGTTCTTTTAGAAAGACTAATGCTAACGCACTGCATGCAGTCACTTAAAGGAAACTCAGCATGCTAGGCTAGCATGGGTAAAGGTCTTCATCCATTATCTCCACTCTCTCCTGTATTATCAATCTCTCCATCTCCAATGACAACTGACCTTCAGCCTACAGCATATTCAAATCTCCTCCATCTTAAAAAAAAAATCTGGTTTCAGTCCTGTTCTCCCTTAAGCATACCACCCAATCTACTTCCTTTGGCATGCTTAACTATCTCCTCTCTGCCTGCATTTCTCTTTTGCACTGCTACCTAAGTGAACTTTTTAAAACATAAGCTGTTACTGCAACCCCTGCTGGAAATCTAGCAATGGCATTCTTCCTTTAATCCCAGACATCCAGACATTGATTGCCCTTTGCAGCTGAGTCCAAGGCTTACTTACCAACCTATTTCAGGTCATTCATTACCTGCTCAAATACATACTCAACCCCACGGTGCTTCCTGTTGTCTTCTAAACACAATAATGGGTTTTCTTGCCCACTACCTGTATCTGTTCATTTTTCTATGTACATTATTATCCCTTTTAGTATTTGCTGAGGTCCTGCTTAACCTTTCAAGACCCAGCCAAGGTCACCTTTCTTGTGTCAGAAGCCTAAAGCCTTACATGACCTCCTGTTTGTTCCTAAGCATCTTAGCCATGCCTCTGTCTCATTCATTGCCATGTGAATATTTATATTTCTGCAGCATGAGCTTCTTGGACTCTTGGATTTTTATTCCACTTGTCTTTACACCCTATCGTCTAATAGAATGCCTGATATAAAAAGCTATGCAAATGTTTATTGAATTAGATTTCATGTGGTTTCTAGAGTTTTTCAGTTTATTTCATACTGTGATTTTAGACTCGTAAGTTGGTTATCAATTCAATCAGGAAAGAGTCATTTATAGAGATACAAAGTCAGAAAGCATAGTTTCTGGGAGGTGTGCAGCTCTGGATGGGATCCAGCCTCCCAGAGGAAAGTAAGGCATGGAGAATCACAAAGCCTGTTAGCCCTGAACTTCCTCTCCCCGTATGCTTTTGATTTGACCTGTTGAAAAAGTAATGTCTCTAGCCTCCTTTGCTGCCAAGAGATTACCCTGGATGATTTGGCTATCGTGAAAGAGGAAATGCTGGACCTACCTAGCCACCACTGGCCAGATATCCACTGGAAATCAGACCAGAGGCCAGAGTGGTCAGCAGTTAGGCCTCAGCACTTAGGGGAGTTGAATAAAGGGAAAGGAAGCTAGGAAACTGAATGGTTTCCACATCTGCTTTACAGAGTTGAGGAACAAATACAGGCTGTGCTGGGAGCACCTTACAAAACCCCACTGCAGTCTTCTCCTCCTCTGTATTGCATACTCAGCTGGGTTCCAAACTTCAGGTGCATTGTTCCTTGATGGCACTGAGTGGCGCTGCCCAGAGCCATGCTGTGAACAGGAGAAATGACAACCCTGAGGCCTCCCAAACTGGCTTTACCTCTGCTGGGGGTGAGCAGAGTTCTTGGCTGGCTCAGGGGCTCCAAGTGGTCCAGTAAAGTAAAACCCAGTATGTTTTACTCCCTAGAGGTCTGTGGGGCACTCCACAAGTACCTCCAAAGCCAGAGTGGACTGTAACACACATTTTGGACTTGCACTTGCCTGAGTCCAAACTTTGGAGTTTTTCAAATGTTTCATGGTGGAAAAGGTATATCCACATGCTCCAGTCAACTCTCCTATTGCCACACATCACAGTGACTAAAATAGGCAGAAACTTTACTAAAAAATAGTTAGATGTGTTAGTATGTATACAAGTATACTGTGTATTTATGTCTATGCAGTGTTTTTTGTTGTTGTTTTTGGTTTTCTTTTTTTTTTTTTTTTTGAGATGGAGTCTCACTCTGTGACCCAGGCTGGAGTACAGTGGCATGATCTCGGCTCATTGCAGCCTCCGCCTCCCAGGTTCAAGTAATTCTCCTGCCTCAGCCTCCTGAGTAGCTGGGATGGGATTACAGGCCCCCGTCACCATGACCGGCTATTTCCTTTTGTATTTTTCAGTAGACATGGGGTGTCACCATGCTGGCCAGGCTCTTGACCTCAAGTGATCCGCCTGCCTCGGCCTCCTGAAGTGCTGGGATTACAGACATGAGCCACCACAACCAGCCCAGTGGATGATTTTTAAGTATTGAAATACTGACATGTTTCTGGAAGCAATATTTTTGAAATATTTTTTTAAATTCTGAATCATAGGATTGAAGTACTTATATTTTTCTTGGAACAATTTTTTAAATATTTTTTGAAATTCTGAATCTGAATCTTTTACAGCTTGCAATATACCCAGAGAGCTATTTGCTGCATTGCAATTTCTAATCCAACAAAACTGCACTCATTTAGAAAGTCCTCTTCTATACCGCCATCATCCTTGAGAGGAGAATGAAAATGACGATTGAAGCCAAACTTCTACTGCAAGGAATATTTCTCATTCCAGTTCAAAGACTTTTTGAAAAAGTGGAATATAGACAATACAAAATTGAAGTTGATGCAGGTAACTGCATCAGATACTCCATCTACGATGATGAGACTGGAAGAGTCCGAGATAAACTGACAATGCTCTCTTTAAAACAAGGTTGTAGCTCACGAGCCACAGAAAGATCCTTGAAAAAGGAAGCACTTTGCAGAAACACCTCCTCAAAGTTGCTAAATAAAAGGAAGGATTATTTGAAAATGTTAAGCCAAAGGAAAATATTTGGAGTTAGTTTATAACCTAATGTCACCATTCATGATGTCTTACATTCCAATACAATGTCAAAGATTTTTCAACAGCTGAACAAATTTACAGGACAGTAGACTCTCATTATGACACCTTTTTTTTGGTAAATTATTAAGTACTTAATTTATTAATAAGTTAATTAATACTTAATTATTTAATAATTTAATACCTAATTTTCCAACTTTCTGGGATGCTAAAGTTTTTATTTTATATAAATTTTTTAGTAATTTTATTAAATTTACTGCTAATAAACAATTTTGCAATAAGCAAGGTATGTTTAGTATACATACATTTTAAAACTTCAGCATTTTTACTTGTCTTAAGGTGTATTGAAATTTTTAGGTTGTTAGCATATTAAATATTTGGTTTAATTTTTTCGGCTTCACTCTCTGAATACATTAAAAAACATAAAATGCCAGTATCAATACTAGTATTTTAATGTTATGCAAAATAAATATCAAGTTACTGAAACTGGCATTTTGCTTTGGTATTGTAATTAAATAAATCAAAAACAATAATAAATAAAATAATAAAACAATAAAAGCCCATAATTATACACATAATACACACACATTTATACACATATATAGATGCAGAGGGAACATTTAAGGTATAGAACTGGTTTCTATATCTTTCCCCCTTATATTCTAATTTCCACCATTTGTTAAATTGAATGCTAAACAAGTTTCTCAGAGCTTCTCAAAATAAGGACTATCATCTCAATCTGATTAAAACCATACTTTGGTTGATCCTATGTCACAATCAAATAGAAATTACAGGATACCAGGAGCTAGAAACGGGCCAAAAGGGTTTCATTGTTTTAGCCCTTAATAAATGCAGTGCAAGCAGTATTCATACATGATGGATTTCCTTTTCACCTCTGAAAGAGGGATTCATCCATCGTCAGTTCATTGCCTGTGAGCTGGATCGACTTACTCAGTGGCTCAGGTCAGTGGGTGCTGACCTCTGAAAGGGTTTCACTCTCCACAGCCAGCTCTCTGCAGCATGGACTCAGGCCCCCATTCCAAGAGGGACATGTGTTCTGGCCTTCTCTCTTACTTTCCTCAGGGAGCATCAGAGGCCCATGAAATGTCTGATTAGAACTCTTTCAGTGCATTCGGATTAGGTTTCTCCCTATTCTTCAAAAAAAAAAAAAAAAAAAAATAGGCAAAGTATAGTTTCTAAACAAAGAAAGACTCCTAACAGGGCATTTGCAGGTATTACAAGTTTTCTTCCCTTGTTTCAGGTTCTCACTCAGGCTGTCTTCAGGAAGAGAGAGCTTGCCCAAGGTCAGAGAGGTAGTAAGTGGTTCAGCCAGGACCAACCCCACGTCTAGCTGCTTCAAGAGCTTACGTTCTTCCAGCTCTATCAGCTCTACCTACAACATGCATCAGAATCCCCTGGAGGACTGGTTAAAACACAGATTGCCAGTCCCCTTCCCACCCCAGGGCTGAGGGGCCACAAATTTGCATGTCTAATAGGATCCCAAGTGATGTCCTCAGATCGCACTTTGCAGAATCACTGCACTGTATCAATGTCCTCCAACCTTGTTAGGAGGGTACCCTGCCACCACCACTCCCAGGTGATTCTGATGTAGGTGACCCAGAGGTATATTTGGGATGAATTATGTCAGCCAACAGTAGCTACGGGTAAGTGCATGGTATCTGTAATTCAAAACAGCATGGCACAATGAAGTACTAAATACAAGTTTTAAAATAATTGAATGTGAATGACAGACAGCAATTTTTTTTTTTTTGAGATGGAATTTCACTCTTGTTGCCCAGGCTGGAGTGCAGTGGTGCGATCTTGGCTCACAGAAACCTCCGCCTCCCAGGTTCCAGTGATTTTTCTGTCTCAGCCTCCTGAGTAGCTGGGATTACAGGCACGTGCCACCACGCCCAACTACTTTTTTGTGTGTATTTTTAGTAGAGATAGGGTTTTACCGTATTGGCCACAATGGTCTCGAACTCCTGACCTCAGGTGATCCGCCCACCTTAGCCTCCCAAAGTGCTGGGATTACAGGTGTGAGCCACTGCACCGGGCCAGCAATTAATTTTTGATAGGCAATGGCAGTAACCAAAGATGACTTCAGTGACACATTTGGGCCACATAATTTGCAGAGTTTAGTGCAAAATGAAAATTTGGGGTCATTTGCTCAAAAGGCAGGAAAAGCATATTAATGACACTAAAATGTAACATTTTCCTTTCTTTCTCAGTCTCTCAACTTGTTATGCTGATTTTCACTTGCTATTTAATGAAGTTCAAAACTTTTAAAAATTGAATTATTTGCATATTGAATTATTTGCATAATTTTTTTTTTTTTTTTTTTTTTTTTTTTG
>NW_016803417.1:2963815-3071781 GCF_001698545.2 Rhinopithecus bieti
TTTTTTGAGACGGAGTCTCTCTGTCGCCCAGGCTGGAGTGCAGTGGTGCAATCTCGGCTCACTGCCAGCTCTGCCTCCCAGGTTCATGCCATTCTCCTGCCTCAGTTTCCCAAGTAGCTGGGACTACAGGCGCCCGCCACCATGCCTGGCTAATTTTTTTTCTGTTTTTAGTAGAGACAAGGTTTCACCATGTTAGCCAGGATGGTCTCAATCTCTTGACCTCGTGATCCCCTCGCCTTGGCCTCCCAAAGTGCTGGGATTACAGGCGTGAGCCACTGCGCCTGGCCACCATTCGTCTTTATGTTGTGCAATGTCAGCTTTGAACGCAAATTTAAGAGCATTTAATTCATATGCAAAATCACTGCTATAACACAATTTATATTTCAGAGTTCCTACATGTGTGTATTTCATTCTTACCAAAACAGGAAAAACACTGCACAAAACCAAGCTTCTTTTGTTTCATTTCTTTACATGTGCACATTCCATCAACACTCTCTACCTTCAGCTTATTGATTAGAAAGGAAAGATGGAAGGAAAAGAAACTATGGTTGCCCTATCTTTCGCTTGCCTTCTGTGTTACCATTTTCAGTGTTAAGCGGTTAGTTAATACAGGGAAGTAACATGGGTAAGAATGGGTATAAGATTTCGTTGTCAGTCTTTCTTACAACACCACTGCTTCTTTCTGTGTCGGAAGTGAGTTCTGGTTAGAGCAGAAATCAGGGCTTCTGCAGGATATCAGCACCCCTCCTACTTGGGCATACTTAAGATGCTTTCCTTGTACTCACTCACTTTGAAGTGCCATGCATGATGGGTCCACTAAAATCCTGTGCTCATGGAATATCTTGAACACTCTATGTGAATAGGGGAAGAAAGAAGGAAGGAAACTCATATTTTGTGCATCCCCATGTGCATGCTCTACTTACTGTCCCATCAGGCTTCACTTACAAAATACAAGTTCAAAGATAAAATTATTAAGAATTTCAAGACAGGGAGCATAGAGCATTAAACCATGCATAGGGCTCTTCTGAGCATGGGGCCCTGTGCCCTGCATGTGTTGCATACCCACAAAGCCAGCCTATTTGGGTGCTAGAATGATGACACAGAAAATAGAAAATTATGAAGGGCATTCCAGATGGAGGATTGGGTGAGATGGAGGACGTGGAGGGAAGCACCCATTCAGTGCCATATAAATGTAGGGGAAATCCATCAATGATAGAATGGGTAAAGAAAATGTGGTACATATACACCATGGAATACTATGCAGCCATAAAAAGGAAAAAGATCATGTCCTTTGCAAGGACATGGATGAAGCTGAAAACCATTATCCTCAGCAAACTGACACAGGAACAGAAAACCAAACACTGCATGTTCTCATTTATAAGTGGAAGCTGAACCATGACAACACATGGACACAGGGAGGGGAATAACACACACTGGGGCCTGTCGGGGAAGGGAGAGGGAGAGCATCAGGATAAATAGTTAATGCATGCTGGGCTTAATACCTAGGTGATGGGTTGATAGGTGTGACAAACCGCCATGGCACAGGTTTACTTATGTAACCAACCTGCATGTCCTGCACATGTATCCTGGAACTTAAAATAAAATTTTTTTAAATTTTGGGGAAACCTATGTTCTATCTCAAAAGAGGCTTGCTTTCTGTTAGACCTATGTAGTGATATGTAGACCTATGTAGTGGATCCAAGGTCCAGGGATCTAGCTGCTGGGAAGCGCTTATTCTCTTGAGAACAGTACCCTCAATCATGAGGCAAGGCCCTTTTCCCCCCCTTTTCTCTATTAAAAATATAGCTTAAATTCATACATAAGATTCAAGGTAAATGTGAGATTATTTTATTTTCATGTGTTATATTTTCTTGCAAAAGCAATAAACTATCTCATAAAAGCTATATATGTTATTGATCAGTGTAATAAAAGTCATCAGAAAATAATTTTCAGCCCGAGTGCCTAGAGGATACTTTAGTTTCTTTAATGAAATTACAAAGAAATATTTCCACTTGTTTGTAAGTTTTTTATATGAAACCGTGTTTATTAAATCATATTGTTATTACTTTCTTTTTCCTCTTGGTTATTACTGTAAAATTCCAAGGCAAAACACCTAGTATGTTGGGGATTGTTTTGCAACAAAGCTAACATTTTATGAAAGAGTAATATATCTTTGTTTTTCAAGTTACTACTATGTGAGCTAAAGTTAGATGTTACATCTATTTGTGTTTACCAATCTAGAAGAAAATTCTTGCCAAAGTACCATTATCAACTTACATGAAATGCATTCACTGTTTGCCTAGAGATTACACATTGTATGTTGTAAATTAAAGTAATATTGTAAGAATCTGGTATTTAACATTTCAATATAAATTCCGATTTTAAATATGACAAAGTACTTTGTAATGAGTTTTAATATATGTAGCTAGCACATCAGGGTTCTAGACTAAATTCTAATACTTGAGATAAAAGAATGTCTTGTTAATTTATAGCTTTTGGTATTAAATTTAAATTAGATAAGTAATCTATTAGTACCTTCTCATTGCAAAAAATGTAAACAGTACAGATAAATAGTCCTCCCTGAGCCTCTAGGGGTAACAATTATTATCAGAGTAATAAGTATAATTTAAATGATTTTCTTTGCATTTATGTCATAATGTATATACAAAAATTTGATTTTTTAATATGTCATGTCATTTTGAGATTTTGTTCTAAAACTTGCTTTTATAAAGACAAATATCAATATGTTAGAGAGTTCTAAATATATATATTCATATATTTTTTGAGACAGAGTTTCCACTTGTCACCCAGGTTGATGGGTAGTGGCACGATCTCAACTCACTGCAAACTCCACTTCCCAGGTTCAAAGAATTCTCTTGCCTCAGCCTCCTGAGTAGCTGGGATTACAGGCATGTGCCACCACGCCTGACTAATTTTTGTATTTTCAGTAGAAATGGGGCTTCACCACATTGGCCAGCCAGGCTGGTCTCAAACTCCTGACCTCAAGTGATCCACCTACCTTGGCCTCCCAAAGTGCTGGGATTACAGGCGTGAGCCACCGTGCCTGGCTAGTATATATGTATTAATTTTGACTGCTGCCAGTATTTCTTAGATGTTTGTTCATTTATTCCTCTCTTAATGACACTTTGGCTGTTTCCAATTTTTTACTTTCCATAGAATGCTATAATGAGCAGCCTGCCATATGCCTCTTTATTTATATGCAAAGGTATTTTTGAGTATCCAAAAGAAAAAAATAGAACCAACAAGTCAAAGTTGCGCATTTAAATTTCTATAGATCCTGTCAAAGTACTTTCCAAAGACTTTGCCACTTTACATCCATATCAGATATCCATGCCAAAACTTGTTATTTTGAACCTTTTGAAATATTTGGGTAAAATATATAGAATCTTTACAAATATTTAGGTAAAGACTTGTGTGGGTTCTCTTACGAGTGCAAAGAGAGTCTAATATTCAAGATGTATTAATAAAATTAAGTAGAGGATAAAATTAAAATTAACAGAGGATAAAAATAATAAAATACATACCAAACATGTGCTTGATAAAATCTAACTCTTCGTGATGGTTAATTTTATGTGTCAACTTGGCTAGGCTGTGGTACCCAGATAGTTGGTCAAACATTATTCTAGATGTTTCTGTGAAGGTATTTTTTAGATGAAATTAACATTAACATCAATAGACTTAGAGTAAAGCAGAGTACCTCTTGTAATGTGGGTAGGCCTCATTCAATCAGTTGGAAGCCTTAAGAGAAAAAGGACTGACCTCCCCAGGGGAAGAAGACATTCTCCCAGCAGACCACATTCAAGCTGAAACTGCTGCATCAGGTCTTCCTTGAGTCTCCAACCTGCAAGCCTACCCTGCAGAATTTGGATTTGCCGGCTTCTGCAATGGTGTAAGCCAGTTCCTTAAAATATCTATCTATCTATCTATCTATCTATCTATCTATCTATCTATCTATCTATCTAATCTATCTGTCCATCCATCCATCTGTCCATCTGCCTGCATGCCTGTCCATCCATCCATCCATCCATCCATCCATCCATCCATCCATCCATCATCCATCTTCTTGGTAATGTTTCTCTGGAGAACCCTGACAAACTGATACACTCCTAATTTTAAACCAAAAGCAAAAAAGGAGAGAGAGAGAGAGAGAGAGAGAGAGAAGAAAGAAAGAAAGAAAGAGAGAGAGAGAGAGAGAGAGAGAGAGAGAGAAAGAAAGAAAGAAAGAAAGAAAGAAAGAAAGAAAGAAAGAAAGAAAGAAAGACTCTTAGTCAATTAGCACTAGAACCAACCTTTTTGAATTTGATAAGGGTATCTGCTGCAATCTATAATAAACAGCATACTTAATGTTGAAACACTGACATTTCCATCTAAGCTAGATACGTTTGGTTACTGTAACCATGATTATTTAAAATTGTACTGAGGTCTCTAGATAAAATGATACAAAATAAATTTTAAAATGAGAGGTATAAATATGGGGAAGAAAAAGACAAAACTGTAATGATTTGCAGGTGGTATGATAAACTACCTAACCACAGGAGACAGCCAATGATCAGTGCATTAGGAGGTCTTCCCATCTCTGTGTAGCCTCTTCAGCTCTCATGTGAGACTACTGCCTTCCAGTTTCCGCCTCCTGCCTCCCCTCTCAGGTCAGTAACTGTGGTTTCAGTCTTTCTGTGAGGTGCTCTCAGGGACAGAGCTCCCTGCTTGTTATCACAGTTCATTGTTTGCTGGTTCAGCGCAGTCTCTGAAGCAGTGCTGTTTCCATAGTTCCAATCTCTGCATGTGGATGTTCACAAACCTAAAACAGGAGAAGTTTATTTACAAACTCTTTTAACATAGAATCATACATGTAAGAAAATGGAGGGTTACTAACAACTAATCAGATTAGAAAAGAAGAATATGGCTAACATCACACCTCTAGCAAGGGAGATGGAATTAGGACCCAAGTGCCTTGACTCCTAATCTAGTGCCCTTTCCTAACACCGCATAGATGCATGAATATAATAGTAGCAACATTTGTTGAGTGCTTACAGATGCTAGGGATTATCTTAAGTGCTTCATATGAATTAATCTGCTTAATTTTTGCAACAGCCCTGTGAGATGGATGTCTACTTTTATTGTTCTCATTTTAAAGCTGAGACAATTGAAGTACAGAGAAGTGAAGTAACTGGTCAAAGATCACATGGCTAGAAAAACATGGATCTAGAATTTGAACCCAATCAGTTTGTGCATCTCTGTCATTATCATCATCACCATCTCATGCTTTCAAGAAGCCTCAAGAAAAATTTATCCCTGGGTTTAACCCTCTTTTCCATGAAATAATAAATAAATAAATAAATAAATAAAATAAATAAATAAATATAATATAATATAATATATATATAATATAATATTGAGGTTTTCTAAAAGGCTACTTAGAAAAGACCCAATACAGAGTATAGCTCCTGGCCTGGTTGGGTTCTCATCACTCCAATATCATCAGCCTGTCCCTCTGGTCACTTCTTCCCCAAATATGCATGCAATGGAGATCCTTTACACACGTCTTGGGCTAACTCACTCTAATACCCTTTCCAGATACTAGTATTAATATAATTCTGGAAAGAACATGGACTTCAGAGTATAGACATGAGTGAGAACCCAGGCTTTTCCTCTTCCTAGCTATATGGTTATTCTCTTAGTGCTGTCCTCCTTTGAGGCATCATTGTCAGGATGAAATAAGTCATTTACTCCTTTGCTTAAATGTTTTTCATCCCTGATGTTACATTTGTATAGTCTTGTATCTTTAGTAAGAGCCAGACAGCAGAAATCCTACACCCAGCTCTGTCACTCACCAACTAGGAGACCTTGAGCAAGTACTTAACCTTGGTTACATTCCTCTGTGCCTCGGTTTCTTCACCTGTATGGGGATATTAATGGTATCTCCCTCCCAGGATTCTAGTGAGCACTAAATGCATTCAAATATGTAAAGCTTTAGATGAGGATGTGGGATGCAGAATCCATTACATAAAAGATAGCCATTATTATTATTATTGAGTTGTGTCTGTCCTGGAAATACTGAGATGAATGAGAGGCTTATAGTGAAGGAGTCAGATGCACGAAGGGACACTTAGAATCTAACGTAGTTAAATGTGGTGGGGAAAAAAAAAGGATGTTCACTGAGAGATCTGAAAGCCTGGAAACGAGACCCCTGGTTTGTGATAAGGAGACAAGGGGAATCTTGCTGGAAGAGGGTAACCTGAGCTGAGTGTAAAGCATGGATTCAGAATCAGTCGGTGCTGTCAGAAGTGGGAGGTGTGATGTATGACAAGCCTTCAATCTGGTAGACATGAAATACGTGTTTCATCCCTCCACCTTGCCCTCCCATCTTGTTCCCTGCTGATGGCTTTTCTTTCCAGGCAGACCTCATACATGCAGACATCCTTTGGTCTGAGTGTACAACCTATCTACACCTTTGGCTACCTCCTTGTCTAGGCCTCCTTCTCTTCAGAGGGATGAGCAGCAATCTTGTACATTTCCTTACTACCAGGACCAGAAATGCCGTATTCCCCTTGAACCAGGTGGGATAACCCCATCAAAACCTGACCAGGTCAACCATACAGTAACTCTATAACCTTGCAAATCCCAATTCCCACAAAGAAAATAGAAGAATCCTCACTGACCTCGAACATGCTCCCAATCAATAGAAAATCAGCTTCATTAACTTATAGTCCCTCCAGACTTGCCTGTAGGTTGCCTATCTTTATAATGATAAATTAGCTAGTGCTTCTGTGTTATCATCCTTGCTCTACTGCGTGCCCATTTTATCTGGAGCTCTTGACATGGTGAAGTGGACAAATTAAAAATTGTGTATTCACAGAGAACTGTGTGTGTGTGTGTGTGTGTGTGTGTGTGTGTGGTTATTGTTGTTACTGTTCTGTAAGAAGACTGTCTGCTATGAGACTACAAGTCTCCATTCTTAGTGTATTTTTCAGTTGGTGTAAACAAGTACTAGTGCTCTGGGTTTTGGTTTTGGTTATATATAGTAGGTTCTTTTTCCCAAGCAAAAATATACCATCATAAATAGGAAGGAAAAAAATAAACCACAAATAATTCAGTTCAAGGCAGTATCCAGATTCTGGCTTGAGGGTTCCCTAGGTATAATACCCTAGCATTCTAGAAGTCAGGCTTGATAACCCCACAGTTAACAAAGAAATGTCTGCCATGCAATTACATAAAAATTATAACTTCTGGGTGATAGAAGATACTATAAAGAAAGCTAAATGAAAAATGTCAAACAGAGATATTTGTAACATGTACAACAAAGGATTTATATCCAGAATCTATAAAGAGCACCTACAAATTGATGTGAAAAAGACAAATGTCCCAACAGAGAAATGGATTTGAGAAATGAATAAGCAATTCACAGATGAAAAAGCAAAAACTCAACAAACATATGAAAATATTTTCAACTTTATTAGTAATCAGAGATATACAAATTAAAACCATAATAACCTATCTTTTTCTCTTTTCACATTTGCAAAAATGTAAAAGTTTGAGGACCTGGCACTTTTGTACAGTATCAAACTCTTTTAATATAGAATTATACATGTAAGAAAATAGAGGGTTACTAACAACTAAACAGATTAGTATAAATATAGATATAGATATAGTATTAGATATAGATTGGTAAATCTGTTATTATTTTAAATATACCAATTTTAAATTGACTCCTCAATTCCATTCTACAGAGATGCTCACCCATATGTGCAAATATTTATGTAATAGGTGTTGATTGCACTATAATTTGTACATGGCAATAAATTTGGAAAATTCATATCAATAAAGGAGAATTTAAATAAATGTTAGTTCACTCATAAGATGGAATACTTTGCCAACCTTGAAAAGAGCAAGATAGACATGGAAAGACTGCCACAGCACATTATTAGTAAAGAAAGTAGTTATTTTCAGTGCTTTGGGAGGCCAAGGTAGGAGGATCACTTGAAACCAGGATTTTGAGACAAACCTGGGTAACATAGTGAGACCCCACATCAACAAAATAATTAAAATGTAGCTGGATGTGGTGGTGCATTCCTGTAGTCCTAGCTACTCAGGGGGCTAGGCAGGAGGATCATTTGAACCCAGGATTTCAAGGTTGCAATGAGCGAGGATCAGGACACTGCACTCCAGCCCAGGTAACAGAGCAAAACACTATCTCTAAAACAGAAAAGATAAGTAGTTACGATGCCATTCATGTTTTTAAAAGTCATGTAGCATATGTGCCTATAAGTGTGTGTAAATGCATGGAACAAAATTAGAGAAAGACACGGAGCTATTAGATTGAATTACATGATATTGTAATATTTGACAGTTTTAACCTACAAAATGGCAATGTTGGCTGGGCGCGGTGGCTCACGCCTGTAATCCCAGCACTTTGGGAAGCCGAGGCGGGCGGATCACGAGGTCAGGAGATCAAGACCACCTTGGCCAACACGGTGAAACCCCATCTCTACTACAAATACAAAAATTAGCTGGGCGTGGTGGCGGGCGCCTGTAGTCCCAGATACTTGGGAGGCTGAGGCAGGAGAATGGCGCGAACTCGGGAGGCGGAGCTTGCAGTGAGCCGAGATCGCACCATGCACTCCAGCCTGGGCGACAGAGCGAGACTCCATCTCAAAAAAAAAAAAAAAAAGCAATGTCATATGGTTCAAGATACTATTAAAATAATTAAATGGAGTACAATACAGAAGGTACATTTAAGAGAAGAAACACATTTTATAGTATTCTTTAAGTCTTTATAGGGGTTATGCATTTATGTATCATGGAATAAAATGTTTAATGTTTTAAAAGTAAAACTCCATATTTGACATATTTGTTATGAGTAATAATTGCTTACCTTGTGATATATGTCTGCATGATTAATATGTGTGCACCTAGTGTGGTTATGTGTATGTGTGTATGTGTATAATTCAGAAATAATCCTATTACGATCATTATTGCAAACCTTACAATGCACCAGGCATTGTGCCAAGCACTTTACAAACATTAAACCACTCAATCTTCACAATAATCTGTGAAAATATTAGACTCATTTTTCAGATAAAAAGAGAACCACCGACACCAATAACTCTGTCTACATCCCATCTGAGAGAGATTAACATGCCCACTATCACAGGACTAGCATGCGATAGGATGAAGATTTGAATCTGAGCAGTCTAATTCGAGAGCACCGATCGTAATCACTATGCAACCAAGGCCTTACACCATGTACCTCCTCCCTATATTGTGGCCCCTGTTTGAAACCACAGCTTTAGTGTGGCAACCATTGAGACGACCAATGGCTGTTGTGCCATTGAGATGATCAGTACTTCTAGGCTTGCCACCAGCAATACTCTTTTTCACATTGTTTTCATTTTTGGATCCCACATTTTGAAAGATTCTTATCCTGATCAACATGTAATAAATCATCAATAATTTCCATTTATTCTATTATTATTTACCCATATTTTCATCTGCATCCTAGAAAACACAATTGAAATGTTTAAATAGACAACACAATTGGAATATTTAAAGACGTGTTTTTAAATGAAAGGACCATTTACAGAAATATAGATAGGTTTAAGACAGTGGGTCTCAACTTTGCCCCTCAAGGAACATTTGGCAATATCTGTAGACATTTTTGATTGTCACAACTGGGGCAGTTGCTATTGACATCTAGTGGACATAGGCTGGGAATGTTGCTAAACATTCTACAATGCCCAGAACAGCCTGCACCAACAAAGAATTATCAGTAGTGTTGAGGCTGAGAAATCCTGCCTTAAGGTAACAGACAAGAGATGGTAAGGTGCTCAGGAGCTAGCAACAGGAGGAAGCCATTACCACCTCTAGGTCTGAGGGGGAGAAAATGAAACAGTGTTTCAAACACCCGGGTGAGATCTGGGTGATGGAAAATGAAACTGCCTAACAGAAGTTATGGTCAGAGGGAAGTAGGCATTCCCAGAACAGCACAAAGAGGGTGAGGAAGTAGAAAAAATACCACATTTTTTTCTCCTTCCACCTTCTAATCTTCTGGTGGTGCTTCAGGGTGCCCAGGTGTTGCAGTTGTTAAGGTTGGCCTTTCAGAGCAAGAGCAGGGCAAAGAAGGGAGAGGATTGAAACTCAGGGATCAGAGAATGAGAGAAAAAAGAGAAAACCTTATAACGCAATTAATAATTTCAGTGTTCAATAAGGATTCATAATTACAAAACGTTATGGATTGAATGTTTGTGTCTCCCAAAAATTCATATGTTGAAACCCTAATCCCAGTGTGATGAGGGGATTTTGGGGAGGTGGGGACTTTTAATGCAATTAGGTTTAGATGTGGTCATAAGGATGGAACCCCCATCATGGGATTAGTGTCTTTATAAGAGGAAGAGACTAGTGTTTTCTTTTTCTCCCTCTCTCTGTTCATCTCTCTCTGTTCCTCTACCTCCCATACCCCTCCCTCTTCTTCCCCTTCTCATTATCCCTCTCCTCCTCTCCCTCTTCCTTTCTCTCTCTCTTCTCCCTCCAGTTCCTCTCTCCCTCCTCCCTTCCTCATCTCCCCCCCCCGCCCCCCACGCTTTCTACCTCTAACATGAGGTTACAGCAAAAAGACAGCTGACATGCACAGGGCCCTTAAAAGGAAATGAATTGGCTGGCATCCTGATCTTGAACTTCCCAGCCTCCAGAACTGAGAGATAAATTTCTGTTGTTTAATCTGCCCAGTCTATGCTATTTTGTTATAGCAGCCAAAACAAGTAAGACATCAAGAAAGTGGTGATACATGGTGAAATCAGGTAAACCCTGGCTGGACCATGGGGTTGGTACGCAATAAGTCAAGTAAGCAAACCAACTCTGGACAGTCGCTGCTACCTTTTCCTTTATTTGGGGTGTTGTCCAACGTTGACCTATCCTGGAAGCATGCTGTCAGCTATCGTCACTCCCTGATCCTGGCTCCAATAACCCTGTCAAGACCACTAATCATTTATGTTTCACAAATCCAGTCATCAAGAGCCAATCAGAGTGTCCAATGTAGACATTAAATGGATATAATTCCCACCAAACTCATAAAAAAATTGTTGTGTCAGAGAGCCAATAACTCATTATGGCTCCTTTAGAACTTTAAAAAATGTCAAAAAAATAATTCATCCAAACCTCCATGAACTCCAGGCTGGAAGCTCCTGAAACAGCATGAACATGCACTCATTCCAGAGGTCACAGAACTTTCTGTTAGGTGCCACGTCAGACTGAAAGTGCACCCTCAGTTGTTGGGATGAGACTGTCTTCCTCCAGCTGTTAACAGGTTGGAGTAATTCATAATACCAAATTTATGTCTTCCATGTTGAATATTTAGAATGGCTTTGACCCATAGATGTTAAGCCTCCTCAAATAGAAATAGTTCTGACTAATAGATCTCTTTAGTATTTCAGTGAGTATCACAGGGGTTCAAGAAAAGCTGAGAGTTGAGTGGGCTAAGGTAATATGAGAAGACTTCATAAAGAAAGTGGTCTTTGACTGCATCCTGATTGATGTTTAGAATGTGTGAGACAGAGGCAAAGTGATTTTCCCATGAGAGAGAAGATATGGTATAGTTCTGGAAGAGCTTCTATGTATAGGTTACTTGACCTGGCATTCACTTATCATGAGAGGCAATGTAGGCTAGTGGTTAAGAGCACAGCCTCTGGAAATGTCTCAGTCTCAAAGCCTAGCTCTACCACTTATTAGATGTCTGTGCCTCAGACATCTCATCTGTCTCATTGGGGTAGTAACTTACCTCATGGGTTCACAGTGAATGCAATAATACATATAAGTACTTAGTAAGGATTTCCTCTATATTGGCTATTCTTAATACTCCCAACATCCCAATCAAATCAGGCTAAATTGGAGGGATGCATTCCAATTGGACTGCCAATACCTCCTTACAGATGAGAGTTACTGAGATGAAAAGAAAATTAACTATATTCTTCCACTTTATACAGCTGGGATGAGGAAAGGCTAGGACTCAAACTAAGGAGTCCTGCTTGTTTCTAAATTCTGCACACCTTCCTCTCTCTACCACACTGTCTCTTCCTCCTGTGTGCTCAACAAATTGTGTTTCACTGGATGCAATAGAAGAACCAACACAGCTCCATTCTATTTTTTTTCACCCCCTGGCTGAAACAAGCTATTTCATTACAGAAGACTGTATTGTGTTACATACCCCAATGCTGATATTGGATATCTCAATCACTCCAAAGCAAATAGGTTTAGATTCTACCCAGGCTGTATTCCTTTGTTTTCTTAAAATGAGTTTTCTATCTTAGTATTGCTTTCATTTAATAAATCTGACAAATAATAATAATAACAAAAACAAGTAACATGACTGATTAAACACGTACCTACTGTGCTAAGCATTTTATAGGTAACCTTTCATTTAATCGTTACAACAGCATCTTATTACCTCAATTTTTACAGTTGTTGGAGTAAGGATAAATGAATTAAGCCAGGCTTGGCGTGGTGGCTCACACGTGTAATCCCAACACTTTGGGAGGCCGAGGCAGGCGGATCACGAGGTCAAGAGATCAAGACCATCTTGGAAAACATGGTGAAACCCCGGCTCTACTAAAAATACAAAAATTAGCTGGGCATGATGGCGTGTGCCTATAATCCCAGCTACTCGGGAGGCTGAGGTAGGAGAATCACTTGAACCCGGGAGGCAGAGGTTACAGTGAGCCGAGATCGTGCCACTGCACTCCAGCCTGGTGACAGAGCAAGACTCCGTAAAAAAAAAAAAAAAAAAAGAATTAAGCTACTTGCCTAAGACCACACAACTAGGCAATTTAGTAGTTGGAATTTGATCCCAGGTCTGTATGATCCCACTGTACACTCTCCTTAATTCACGATATGTTTCTTAGAATATTCTATAAGCACAAGATTAAGAATTATAACTGTCGAAGTCATCAGAAAGACCTTAAACTTTGTTTCATATGATGGGATTATTTCACACAGTAGAATATTCTCTTCAACCACAGTTTACACAGAAGCGCAATGTACAGAGGTGATTGACCTGCTTCTCTGGTTACAGTGGCATAGCCCATATTTAAAACTACCTACCTCCTTCCATAAAACCTTTTCATCTCCCATCCTTTAGCTCTGATGGAAACGGAGGCACGTGGCTGTAAAAACAAGTGAAATGCTAATAAAATGTAGACCCTATTTGAATATTGATGAGAGGTGTTCAAAGGTAGATAGAAATGTAATTATTCATATCCATAAGAAAAAGCTGTTCATTAGTATTAGTGTGATGTTATATGATTGTCCTGATGCGATAGAGATAAAATATATAAAAGAATGTAAAATTGTGTCATCTTTCAGACTAGCAAGGCACCTAAGTGATTTTAAATGTTTTCTTTAAGAAATATAGCACTGGAGGGGTGGAGCAAGATGGCAGAACAGAAGGCTCCACCAATCATCCCTCCAAGGACAACAATTTAACAACTATCTACACACAAAAAAAACCTTATTAAGAATGAAAAGTCAGGTGAGCACTCATCGTACCTAGTTTTAACTTTGTATTACTGAAAGAGGCACTGAAGAGATAGGAAAGACAGCCTTGAATCACTCATGCCATCCCTCCCCCTGCAGCGTGGTATGGAGAGCATTTCTGTGCCCTGGGGAGAGCCAGCAATTGTAAGGCATTGAACTCAGGGCTGCCCTTGTTATGGCAGAAAACAAAATCAGACCAAACTCAGCTGACACTCATCCATGGAGGAAGCATCTAAACCAGCCCTAGCCAGAGGGGAATAACTCATCCCAGGGGTCAGAACTTGAGTTCCCACAAGCCTTACCATCATGTGAACCCCAAATAAACTTGAAAGGCAGTCTAGGCCACAGGGAACGCAACACCTAGATGAGTCCTCAGGCTGAACTAGGCCCAAAGACAGTGGACTGGGTGCAGTATTGGTGGGGAGACATACATGATCTACTAAGATGCCACCACAAGGTTAAGGGAGTGCTGACACCACCCCATCCCTAACCCCAGGCTGCACAGCTTGCAACTTCAAAATAGACCCCTTTGTTCTGATTGAGGAAATGAGATGAAAGAGTGGGGAGGACTTAGTCTTGCATCTTAAATAGTAGCTCAACCACAGCAGGATAGGGCACTGGTCAGAGTCATGAGGCCCCCTTTCTAGGCCCAAGCTCCCAGACATTTCTAGACACACCCTGGGCCAAAGGGAACCTGCTTCCTTGAAATAAAAGACCCAGTTCTGGCAGAATTCACCATCTACTAACTTAAGAGCCCTTGGGCCCTGAATAACCAGTAGCAATACCCAGGTACATTGAGTGCTTTGGATGAGACTCTGAGACTTTCTGGCTTTAAGTGCCAGCTCAGCCACAGTGGGTAGGGCACCAAGTGGGCTCTTGGGGTCCTTGATTCCAGGACTTGACTCTTGGATGGGATTTCTGGACCTTCCCTGGGCCAGAGGGGACCACACTCCCCTGAAGGGTGAGTCCTAGGCCAGGCAGTATTTACTACAGTCTGGCTGAAGAGCCCTTGGGCCTTAACGGAAGATCAGCAGTAGTCTGGCAGTACTCCTGATGGGCCTGAGGTGATAGTGGCCATGAGGTGAGACTCCTCTGCCTTTGGTAAGACTTCTCTGTTTTTGGAATGGGAAGGGAAGCATGGGAAGGGCTGCATCTTGTGGTTCAGGTGCTAGCTCAGCTGCAGTATAACAGAACACCAGGTAAATTTCTAAGATTTTTGACTCTAGTCCCTGGCTCCTGGATCACACTTCTAGACCTACCCAGGGACTGGGGGAGCTCGCTGCCCTGAAAGGAAGTACATAGGCTTGGGTGGCTTTGCTACTTGTTGATTGTAGAGCCACAGGGCTTTGAGTGATCATGGTGGTAGCCAGGGAGTGGTTACAGAAGGCCTTGAGAGAGACCCAGTGCTGTGCTCACTTCAGGTCTGACCCAGTCTGGTGCTACAGGTGGTGGCCAAAGGGATATTTGTGTCACTTCAATCCCAGCTCCAGGTGGCTTAGAAACAAAACAGAGACAACATTTGTTAGGGAGAAAGTAAGGGAGGAGAACAAGAGTCTCTGTCTGGCAATCCAGACAATTCTTCTGGATCTCAACCAGGATCATCAAGTTGGTACCTCTGCAAGTCTGCAAGAACCACAGCATTACTGGGCTTGGGGTTACCCCTAAAGTAGATACAGCTTAGATCACAAAACCCAAGTCCTTTTGAATATCTGGGAAGTCTTCCCAAGAAGTTTGGGTACAAACAAGCCCACACTGAGAAGACTACGATAAATACTGTTTTTTTCTTTTTTTTTTTTTAGACAGAGTCTCTCTCTGTTGCCCAGGCTGGAGTGCAGTAGTACGATCTTGGCTCACTGCAACCTCTGCCTCCCAGGTTCAAGCAATTCTCCTGGCTTAGCCTCCTGAGTAGCTGGGATTACAGGTGCGTGCCACCATGCCCAGCTAATTTTTGTATTTTTAGTAGAGATGGGATTTCACCATGTTGGTCAGGGTGGTCTCAAACTCCTGACCTTGTGATCTGCCTGCCTTGGACTCCCAAGGTGCTGGAATTACAGGTGTGAGCCGCCTTACCCAGGTATAAATACTTAGACAAATATCAACAAGTATTGAGATAATCCAGAAAAAAATCACATCTCCAAATGAACTAAATAAGTCACCAGGCACCAATCCTAGAGAAACAGATATATGTGACCTTTCAGAAAGAGAATTAAAAATAGCTGTTCAGGGGAATCTGAAAGAAATTCAGAATAACACAGAGAATGAATTCAGAATTCTATTAGATAAATTTAACAAAGAGATTGAAATAAAAAGAATCAAACAAATTTTGGAGTTGAAAAATGCAATTGGCATACTGAATAATACAACAGAGTATTTTAATAACAGAATTAATCGAGCAGAAGAAATAATTATTGAGTTTGAAGACAGGATGTTACAAAATACAGTCAGAAGAGACAAAATAAAGAAGAATAAAATACAATAAAGCAAACCAACAGGATCTAGAAAATAGCCTCAAAAGGCCTCAAATCTAAGAGTTACTGACCTTAAAGAGGAGGTAGAGAAAGAGATAGGGTAGAAAGTTTGTCCAAAGGGATAATAACAGAGCACTCCAAAACTTAGAGATATCAATACCCAAGTACAAGAAGCTTATAGAACACCAAGATTTAACTCAAAGAAAACTACCTCAAGGCATTTAATAATCAAACTCCCAAGGTTGAGGACAAAGAAAAGATTCTAAAAGCAGCAAGAGCTCCATACAATGGGGCTCCAATACATCTTGCAGCAGAATTTTCAGTGGAAACTTTACAGGCCAGTAGAGAATGACATGACTTATTTAAAGTGCTAAAGGAAAAAAAGAAAACTTTTACCCTAGAACATTGTATCTGCCAAAATTATTCTTCAAACATGAAGAAGAAATAAAAACTTTCCCAGACAAACAAAAACTGAAAGATTTCATCAACACCAGACCTATCCTACAAGAAATGCTAAAGGGAATACTTCAATCAGAAAGAAAAGGATGTTAATGAGCCAAAAGAAATCATCATCCAAAAGTATAAACTCACTGGTAGTAGTATGTACACAGAAAAACACTGTATTAGTCCATTCTCATGCTGCTATAAAGAGCTGTCCAAGACTGGATAATTTATAAAGAAAAGAGGTTAAATTGACTCACAATTCTGCATGACTGGGGAGGCCTCAGGAAGCTTACAATCATGGCAGAAGGGGAAGCAAACACATCCTTCTTTACATGATGGCAGGAAGGAGAAGTGCCGAGCAAAAGGGAAAAGCCCCTTATAAAACCATCAGATCTTGTGAGAACTCACTCAACTATCACAAGAACAACATGGAAATAACTGCCCCCATGATTCAATTACCTCTCATTGGGTTCCTCCCACAACATATGGGGATCATGGGAACTACAACTAAAGATAAGATTGGGTGGGGATACAGCCAAACCATATTATTCCACCTGTGGCCCCTACCAAATCTCATGTCCTCACATTTCAAAACACAATCATGCCTTTTCAACAGTTTCCCAAAGTCTTAGCTCATTCCAGCATTAACTCAAGAGTCCAAGTCTAAGATCTGAGACAAGGTTAGTCCCTTCTGCCTATAAGCCTGAAAAATCAAAAGCAGGTTAGTTGCTTCCTAAATACAAAGTGGGTACAGGCATTGGGTAAATACTCTGGTTCCAAATGTGAGAAATTGGCCAAAAGGGGCAACAGGTCCCATGCAAGTCTGAAATCCAAGAGGGCAGTCATCAAACCTTAAAATTCCAAAATGATCTCCTTGAACTCCATGTCTCACATTCAGGCCATGCTGGTGCAAGAGGTGGCTCCCATGGCCTTGGACAACTCCACCTCTGTGACTTTGCAGGTTACAGCCCCACTCCCAGCTACTTTCACAAATTGGTGTTGAGTGTCTGTGGGTTTTCCAGGCACATGGTGCAGGCAGTTGGTGGGTCTTCCATTCTGCAGTCTGGATAATGGTGGTGCCCTTCTCACAGCTCCACTAGATAGTGCCCCAGTGGGGACTCTGTGTGGGGGCTTTGATGCCACATTTCACTTCCACACTTCCCTAGCAGAGGTTCTCCAAGAGCACTCCACCTCTGCAGCAAACTTCCACCTGGACATTCAAGCATTACCATATCTCCTCTGAAATCTAGGTGGAGGTTTCCAAACCTCAATTCTTGACTCCTATGCACCTGCAGGCCCAACACTACATGTAAGCCATCGAGGCTTGGGCCTTGAACCCTCTGAAGCAATGGCCTGAGCTGTACATTGACTCCTTTTAACCCCAGCTGGGACACAGGACACTAAGTCCTGATGCTGCATAAAGCATCAAGGCCCTGGGCCCCACCCACAAAACCATTTTTTCCTCCTAGGCCTCCAGGCCTTTGATGGGAGGCACTGCTGCAAAGACCTCTGACATGCCCTGGAGACATTTTCCCCATTGTCTTGGCAATTAACATTTGGCTCCTCATTACTTATGCAAATTTCTGAAGCTGGCTTCAATTTCTCCTCAGAAAGTAGGTTTTTCTTTTCTATTACATCATCAGACTGCAATGTTTTCAAACTTTTATGCTCTGCTTGCCTTTTAAACATATTTCCCAATTCCAAACCATATCTTTGTGAATGCATAAAACTGAATACTTTAAACAGCACTCAATTCACTTCCTGGACACTTTGCCGATTAGAAATTTATTCTGCCAGCTACCCTAAATTATCTTTCTCAAGCTCAAAGTTCCACAGATCTCTAGGGAAGGAGCAAAATACCTCCAGTCTCTTTGCTAAAGCATAGCAAAAGTCACCTTGATTCCAGTTCCCAACAAGTTACTCATCTCCATCTGAGACCACCTCAGCCTGGTCTTCATTGTCCATGTCACTATCAGCATTTTTGTCAAAGCCATTAAACAAGTCTCTAGGAAGTTCTAAAGTTTCTCTCATCTTCCTGTCTTCTTCTGAGCCCTCCAAACTGTTCCAACCTCTGCCTGTTACCCAGTTCCAAAGTCCCTTCTACAGTTTGGGGTGTCTTTACAGCAGTGCCCCACTAGTTGGTACCAATAAACTGTATTAGTCTGTTCTCATGCTGCTATGAAGAAATATCCAAGGCAGGGTAATTTATAAAGGAAAGAGGTTTCGTGGACTCACAGTTCCGCATGGCTGGGGAGGCCTCAGGAAACTTACAGTCATGATGGAAGTTTCCTCTTCACAGCATGGCAGGAGACAGAATGAGTGCCCAGTGAAGGTGAAGGGCCCTTATGAAGTCATCAGATCTCATGAGAACTAACTCACTATCATGAGAACAGGATGGGAGAAACCACCCCATGATTCAATTATCTTCACCTGATCCCTCCCATGACCCATGGGGATTATGGGAACTACAATTCAAGATGAAATTTGGGTGGAGATACAGCCAAACCATATCTACCATAGAATATTATAACACTGTAACTGTGGTGTGTAAACTACTCTTACGTTACATAGAAAGACTAAACAATGAATCAACAAAAAACAAGAAATACAACAAAAGATAATAACTACAACAACTTTTTAACACATACAGAATGCAATAAGATATAAATAGTAACAGCAAAAATTAACAAAGCTGAGGGGATGAAGTTAAGGCATAGAGTCTTTTTTAGTTTTCTTTTTGCTATTTGTTGGTTTGTTTATGCAAACAGTGTTAGGTTGTTATCAGCTTAAAATAATGGGCTATAAGATAGTATTTGGAAGCTTCATGGCAGCCTCAAACCAAAATCATACAATGGATACAAAAAGAACAAAAAGCGAGTGACTAAATCATACCACCAGAGGAAATCACCTTCACTAAAGAAAGACAGGAAGGAAAAAGAAAGGAAAAGAAGACCACAAAGCACCCAGAATACAAATAACAAAATGGCAGGACTAAGTCCTTATTTATCAATAATAACAATAAATGTAAATGGACTAAATTCTCCAATCAAAAGTCATAGAGCAGCTGAATAGATTTTTAAAAAAGACCCATTGATCTGTCGCCTACAAGAAACATACTTCATCTATAAGGATATGTATAGACTGAAAATAACGGGTTGGAAAAAGATATTCCATGCCAATGCAACAAAAAGAGCAGAGTTAGCTGTAATTATGTTAGACAAAATAGATTTCAAGACAAAAACTATGAGTAGAGACAAAGATAGTCAGCATATAATGATAAAGGGGTGAATTCAGCAAGAGCATATAAATTTTGAATGTATATGCATGCAACACTGGAGCACCCAGATATATATGAAGCAAATATTAGAGCTGAAGAGAGAAATAGACCCCAAAACAATAACAGCTGGAGACTTCAATACCCCACTTTCAGCACTGGACAGATCTTCCAGACAGAAAATCAACAAGGAAACATTCGTCTTAATCTACAATACAGAACAAATGGATCTAATAGATAGTTACATAACATTTCATCTAAGACCTACAGAATATACATTCTTTTCCTCAGCACATGGATCATCCTCAAGGATAGATCATATCTTAGGTCACAGAACCAGTGTGAAAAGCATTAAAAAAATGAAATATCAAGCATCTTCACTGAACTCAATGAAATAAAACTAGAAATCAATAATAAGAGGAATTTTGGAAACTATACAAATATATGGAAATTAAACATTATGGTACTGAATGACCAGTAGAGTCATGAAGAAATTAACCCAGTAATACCTGAGTTTGCAATTTTTTTAATTTGAAAAATCAGACTTTGGCAATGACCTTGAGCAATAGACTATAAATAATTTCACATGCTTAGCGTTCCAATAATGGAATACTAGGCATAAATGGGTTGAAGGAATTTGAAAAATTTATTGAAACAAATGATAATGGAAGCACAACATACCAAAACCTATGGGATACAGCAAAAGCAGTACTAAGAGGGAAGTTTATAGCTATAAATGCCTACATCAAAAAAGAAGAAAAACTTCAAATAAATAACCAAACAATGCATCTTGCAGAACTAGAAAAGCAGGAGCAAACTGAAGCCAAAATTAGTAAAAGAAACCATAATAATCAGACCATAAATAAATGAAATTGAAATGAAGAAAACAATACAAAAGATCAATGAAACTAAAAGCTAGTTTTTCAAATAAACTACATTGAGAAACTTTTAGCCAAACTGAAAAAAAAAAGGGAAGACCCAAATAAAATCAGAGATGAAAAAGGAGACATTACAACTGATACTGCAGAAATTCAAATGATCATTAGTGACTATGCTACTATAAGTATCTCTATGCCAATAAATTGGAAAGTCTAGAAGAAATGGACAAGTTTCTAGACACATACAACCTAACAAGATTCAACTATAAATAAATCCAAAACCTGAACAGACCAATAGCATATAACAAGATCAAAACCATAAGTAAAATTTCCCAATAAGGAAGAGCCCAGGACCTGATGGCTTCACTGCTGAATTCTACCAAACATTTAAAGAACTAATACCAGTCCTACTCAAACTCTTCAGAAAAATAGAGGAAGAGGGAATATTTCCGAACTCAGTGAGGTCAGTATTACCATGATACCCAAACCAGACAAAGGACACATCAAGCAAAACAAACAAAACAAAACACAAAAAACAACAACAGCAAAACTATAGGCCAATATCACTGACGAATATTGATGGAAAACCTCAGCAAAATACTAGCAAACCAAACTCAACAACACATTAAGAAGATTATTCATCATAACCAATGGGTCTTATCCCAGAGATTCAAGGATGGTTCGACATATGTAAATCCATCAATGTGATACATCATATCAAAGGAATGAAGGATAAAATCCATATGATCATTTTAATTGATGCTGAGAAGCATTTGATAAAATTCAACATCCCTTCATGATAAAATCCCTCAAAAAAGTCTATATAGAAGGAACATATCTCAACATAATAAAGGCCATATACAACAGGCCCACAGCTGAATGGGAAAAATCTGAAAGCTTTTCCTCTAAGATCTGAAATACAGTAAGAATGCCCAGTTTCACCACTGTTATTCAAAATAGTACTGGAAGTCCTAGCTAAAGCTCTCAGACAAGAGAATGGTATAAAGGGTATCGAAATTGGAAAGGAAGAAGTCAAATTATCCTTGTTTGCAGATGGTATGATATTATATTTGGAAAAACCTACATACTCAACCAAAAAACTGTTAGAACTGATAAAAAAAAATTCAGCAAAGTTGCAGGACATAAACTCAGCATTCAAAAATCAATACCATTTTATATGCCACCAGGGAACAGCCTGAAAATAAATCAAAATGTAATCCTATTTTCAAGAGCCACACATAAAATTAAATACCTAGAAATTAACCAAAGAAGTGAAAGATCTCTGTAATGAAAACTATAAAATAGTAATGAAAGAAATTGAAGAGAACACCACAAAATAGAAAAATATTTCACGTTCATGGATTGGAATAATCAATATTGTTAAAACATCCATACTTCCCAAAGCAATCTACAGATTTGATGCAATCCCTATCAAAATACTAATGACATTCTTCACAGACACAGAAAAAAACTATCCTGACTTCAAATTATACTACCGAGTTATAGTAACCAAAACAGAATGGTACTGGCATAAAAATAGACACACAGATCAATGGAACACAATAGAAAACCCATAAACAAATCCAAATACTTACAATGAATATTTTTGACAAACGTGCCAAGAACGTACACTGGGGAAAAGACAGCCTCTTCAATACATAGTGCTGGGAAAACCAGATATCCATACTTAGAAGAATAAAACTAGACCCCTATCTCTTGCCATATGCTAAAATCAAATTAAAATGGATAAAGACTTAAAACTAAGACCTCAAGCTATAAAACTACTACAAGAAAACATTGGGGAAACTCTCCAAGACAACAATCTGGACAATGATTTCTTGAGTAATACCCCACAAGCACAGGCAACAAAAGCAAAAATAGACAAATGGGATCACATCAAGTTAAAAAGCTTCTGCACAGCAAAGGAAACAATCAACAAAGTGAAAAGACAACCCACAGAATAAGAGAAAATATTTGCAAACTACCCATCTGACAGGATATTCATAACTAGAATAGACAAAGAGCTCAAACAACACTAGAGGGAAAAACCTAATCTGATTAATAAATAGGCAAAATATTTGAATAGACATTTCTCAAAATAAGACATACAAATCCTAAACAAGCATATGAAAACATGCTCAACATCAATGATTATCAGAGAAATGCAAATTAAAAATAGAGCTACCATACAATTCAGCAATTTTACCGCTGGGTATATACCAAAAAGAAAGAAAATCAGTATATTGAAGAGATACCTTCAGTCCCCTGTTTCTTGCAGGTCTGTTCACAATAGCCAAGATTTGGAAGCAACCTAAGTGTCCATCAACAAATGAATGGATGAAAAAACTGTGGTCCTTGTACACAATGGATTAGTATTCAGCCATAAAAAAAGAATGAGATTCAGTAATTTGCAACAACATGAATGGAACTGGAGATCATTATGTTAAGGGAAATAAGCCAGGCACAGAAAGACAGACAGTGCATGTTCTCACTTATTTGTGGGATCTGAAAATTAAACAATTGAACCCATGGAGATAGAGAGTAGAAGGATGGTTACCAGAGTCTGGGAAAGGTATTGGGGAAGGGAGGCATGCTGGGAAGATGGAGGTGGCTAAAGGGTACAAAAAAAAAATAGCTAGAATGAATAAATAAGACTTAGTATTTGATAGCACAACAGAGAGACTATAGTCAATAATGTTATTGTACATTTTAAAACAACTAAAAGTGTGTAATTGGATCATTTGTAACACAAAGGATAAATGCTGGAGGGGATGGATACCCATTTTCCATAATGTGATTATGACACATTGCATGCCTGTGCCAAAACATCACATGTACCCTCTAAATACATAGACCTACTATGTATCCACAAAACAAAAATGTTTTTTAAAAAATTAAAAGAAATGTAGTACTTTCTCTACTGGTCAAGATGGAGTAGGCTATGTTATGGGGGGAAAAGGATCTCAGATGCTTAATACAACAAAAGTTTATTTCTCTTTTATGTTCCAGATCATCCTAACTCCAAGACTTAAGCTGATGGAGCAGCCATAGTCTGCAAAGTTCCTGGTTACCCCAGAAATGGCAAAGAAAGCTCCAGAGGTATTATGTCAGGAGTTAAATGGTCTGGCCTAGGAACATGTGCTTCCAGTTAAAATTCAGCCAGAGAAAGTCACACGGCCTCCCCATCACGAGGCAAACAGGAAATGCCTGGAAAGAGCTGGTGAACAGCACCAAGGACCATCACAGGGACCTAGATGTAGAAACTGTGACACATCACTGCATGACTAGGTTAGGTACTGGGCACGTGAATCCTGAACTGAACCAACAAAGCACTCCAAAATTGGTTTTTTACTAGTCATCAGTGATGCTGGGATGAATTGAATTCACTTTCAAATATGAAATCCCAGCATCCTTTGCCTCCTAGAAAGAGTTCCCATTCCACACTGCTTCTTAGCCCAGGCCCCGTCAGTGCCTGGAACTCAGCTCCATTAGGGAACTGAAGCATTCGAGCTAGGAGGAAGCCATTCTCCTCCATGGCTTCCTGCTCTAACAGCAGACAGTAACAGGAACTCCCCATTGTCAGGAGAGGATGAAGATACTATTCAGAGGATATGCAGGTTGTTAGCAAGCACAGGGCTGCAGGCTACCTCTTCAGAGAGGCTTTATGGATGATAATCTGAGGATGGTGAGGGAAGAACCACAGGTGAGGATGAGAATTTGGGTATGTCTGTGCCATCCCGAGGCCTCTCTCACCAACTTGGTAGCTGCTTTGTAACATGTTCCTTCCAAGTCCCCAGCTTTCCAATATTCCTTTGTCATTTCTAGTGGGGACCTTTTGACTGTTGTAGTTACCATGTCATAATACATTTAATTTAAGGCACAAGGCTAGGGTTCAAATCCCAATGGGAAACATTTGTTGCTAGATCTTTTGCAAATTACTCAATACTTCTAAGCAAACATTTTGTCAATTCTAAAAGAATGAGATAATACCCATCTCATAGAACTGCTGTGAGAATCAAGTATAAACACCTATAGGAAAAATGTATTGTCAACTACTACTGCCCCCTCCAGCATGCTCTAAAATTGCCAGGAATAAATAGTTTCCATTCAGCCATAGTCCATGTGCTCCCTGGAATTAATACTGGTTTAGAGTGTACTGCTTCAAATGCAAATGGAAAAATAAACTGTTTAGAGAGAATCCCTAGCAGACTGCAATGTCCTCAAAGTCAAGGCCATTGACTTATTCATCTTCACACCCTGGCATCTAGCCTCATTTCTGGCACCCAGGAGTCACTTCACATCAAGTGAATTTGTGAGTGCAGGAGGAGTCAGTCATGCCTTGTCGACCACCTCTTCTCACAAAAGTGTGTGATCCCAAGAGGCAAGGCAGTTGAGGAGCTAGTTCGGGGATTCTGGGATTAATATGAGTCAGAAACTGGGATGAGCATGTGGTAGCCCAAGGGATGGGATGGACTGAGTGAGGTGCTGACCCTGTGTATGGGTGAACCTGAGACTCAGGGCCCCTTAAAAGTTGCATCCTAGGTGCCTCACTGCCTAAGCTCAGACCCCGCGTTTGGCAACCCTGTGCTTAACCACCTTCACTTTGGGAGTTCTTCAGAAATTGCAGAGGATTCAGGCTCAATCAAGATTTGGGGGCAATCTCCCATTTATTCAGAATGACTGAACTATGAAATATTATGGTTATTAAATATTGATTAGTACATAATTTTATTCACTTCAGAGCAGAAAGCTCACTGATGTGTGAGTGGAAAGATCCCTTGTACCCCTCCACTCTATTTCCTCACTTTTCAAATAAAGCGTTTCCCGTTTTAAAATTCTGTATTTTCAGATTGGCAGAATATTAATAGTTTAAGCTGGGGAATGGGAACATGAGGGAACATTATACTGTTCTCTCTTATTTGTGGTATGTTCAAAACTTTGCATAAGACATTCAAACAATAATCTGTTTTCTCTAAATATTCTCTACTGCTAATCAATATTTGAAGACATCAAACATCACAAATGATTCAAATACATTCCTAAGCTGTTTCAAATATTCAGATTAACAAAATCATTACAGCATAGAATTTGCTGTGATCACATTCCCCCAAGTCCTGGGCAATATATTAGGTAAATAAAAATTAAATTGTATGTAATCTGTTCAGACCCTCACTGAGAGTAACTTCATATTCAAGAGCAACGCTGAGATGCTGCTGGTCAAGTAGAAGCACATTTCAGATAAATATCTCATTACCATACATGAAGGATTGAAATTCTTGCCTCATCAAAATGATACCTTGCTATGCACCAGAGAGTTTCAGGTCACCTGCAAATGCATCTACAGAATGTAGAAAATGCAAAGTGTGGTCCCCTAACTCAGATGTCAACAAAATGTGATTGTATTTATTTTTCTACAACTGAACAATATGATTTCTATTTCAATTTCCCTTTATGCCAAAATAGCATAGACTGAATCACATTCTATTTTGGATTTCCCTTTTCCCTAGGATTGTGTGTAAGTCTGGGGAGGGGGTTTAAATGGTATCATTGTGAAAAGGAGACACTCTATATCATCATGTCTCCAGACCAGCATCGTTTGAGACATTCCCATTTCCATCGGTACATCAATTGTCCATGAAAGCAATCACTGGGTTGTCCTTCATGCCTACTGCCATGCTCCACTGAGGGACGGGGGCAATTCTGTGGGCTCCCACACCATGCTGAGCCATGGTAAGATCCACAAGGCTGTGTAGAATCCCATGTACCAAAAAACATAGAGGAGCGGAGTGTGGGGTGTAGTCTTTTTCCTAGGGAGCTACTTAGGACAGGGAGGCTCAAGGAGTCTTTGTTCTCAGATTTCCCTAATCGAACTGGAGGTGTTATCACCTCCTGGGTTAGTAACAGATAGAGTAGAATGGGATAAACTCCCATATCCTCTTCCCCAAATCCACTGCATACATTCATTATTGGCTTCCCCTCTATTCCTCTCCACCATCACCCCATGACCATCCCCTTCTCCCCAAATTCAGGGAATCTTTTTCTAGTCTGGAAGTAAACCACCTTTTTCTAACTCATCAGATATTAGTCAAAATCTACTGTTTATGCCTTAAGTGCCCTCAAGGCTAGGCTTACAAAACTCAAAGCCTTTATTCTGCTGTTGTAATAACATCAATTGTCCATGGTAATCAACACCTCAAAGCCTGGGTCTGGGCTTGAAACAAAAAAGGGTCATGGGATTTCAGGGTAATAGAAAATAATAGGAAAATTATTATTCCTGTTAATATTTAAAAATATTATTCTGCCACAAATGTTCTCTGGTTTTGTTGCAACTAGCAATTTCAAGAGCTTCAGTTCATCTTCAAAGCTCTTCATCCCTTCAACTCATCCTTGGGGAATTCTAAAATGTGTTTTTACTATTGTTTTCCTCCCCTACTGATATGGTTTGACTGTGTCCTCACCCAAATCTCATCCTGAGTTTTAGCTCCCATAATCCCCAAGTGTCATGGGAAAGACATTTTGGAAGGTAATTGAATCATGGGGGCAGGTTTTTCCCGTGCTGTTCTCATGGTAATGAATAAGTCTCATGAGATCTGATGGTTTTATAAAGTGCAGTTCCCCTGCCCACACCCTCTCGCCTACCACCATGAAACACATGCCTTTGCTCTTCTTTGCCTTCTGCCATGATTGTGAGGCCTCCCCAGCCATGTGGAACTGTGAGTCCATTAAATTTCTTTTTCTCTATAAATTACCCAGTCTCAGGTATTTCTTCATAGCAGTATGAAAATGGACTAATACACATACTAACTGCCTTCTAAAGCCTAAAAAGCACAAGTTGCCACTGTAAAAGCTGCCTGTTACATTTCCTGTTGCTGCTCAAACCAGCAGCACCATGCTGCCAAGTCAGTGAAGGATTTTCTGCATTCTCAGTGTCCCCCAGGGATTTCAGAGAAACAGCCCTTTAACTTGTACTCATTGTTTAACTTTGTTGGCTGTGAGCCTATAGAGCTGGAGCAAGGGGTGATCTTAGTGAAAGACACAGCCCTTGTTCTCCAATGCCTTTAGACTTTTTGTGCTCCAAGCACGCAACTTCCATGCTCTTTTTCTTTAGGGTGTCTCATCTTGCAGGTTCCTGGGTCCCACAGGCAAAGAGGGCTTTGCTGGGCCCTCTGGACATGCTCAGACAGGTTTAAATCCTAGAATAGAGACAGCCCAGGTTCTCAAGCTGAGACTCACAACCTCACACTGAAAAATGCATTGATACCAAAGACTGATTAATATGCATGTAAATACTGGCATTTGGCACTCATTACACCTATAGGTAGTAGAGGCTTAAAAGCCAGGACTGAAAAATTTTGTCTCTATTCATAGACACCAGTCTGGCTACCTCCGTCTCTACTCTGAACTCAGAGACTAAGGAGGGTACCTGGGAGGACAGTCCATGCCCTAGAGAAATTGAGGAAGATAACTTCTTCACTGTTGGGAGTACAGTGGCTTTTATACCATAATCTTCCCATTCTCTTCTCAGATAAACCCATTGGCAAGTATAATTTTTAAATATTTCTTTTAAAACCACTGAACCTGACACATTAGAAAAATAAAATTCTTCTCTGTGGTAGGCTGAATAATATCCCCTAAATATGTTCATGCTCTAATTCTAGACCCTGTGAATTTAACCTTATATGGCAAAAGGTCCTTGCCAAGATGGTTAAATCAAGGATCTTGAAATGGGGAGGTTATCCTGGATTATTCCTGGCCTGATATAATCAAAATAGTCCTTATAAAGGGAATGCAAGAGGAGTCAGAGTCAGGGGAGAAAGTTAGGTGAGGACAGAACCAGAGATTGGAGTGAGAGGGCTACAAGCCAAGGAATGCCAGCAACTTCCAGAAGCTGAAAGGAGAAAGAAACAGATTCCCTTTGAGATCTGCACAAGAAATATACCCTGCTAACACTTTGATTTTAGCCCTGTACAATTCATTTCAGACCTGTGACTTCCAGAACCATAAGACTTCCAAAACATTAAGTTTGTGGTAATTTGTTACAGGGGCAATGGGAAACTCAGACTCTCTCACATCTCAACAGAATTAGTGGAACAGCATGTGTCTTTTATCTATAATTTTTCCATATAGCTCTGGAGCTATCTAAGAAATAGGAGATTGAGAGCACCTAGAAGCTGTGTTTCTTACCAAGGAGATGCTTAAGATCAGTTTGCCTATTTGTTATCCATGAACTGGTAAGCTTCCTGCCAGATGGTGGATATCACATTGGACCTGGAATCAGTAGACCACTGATATGGTTTGGCTCTGTGTCCCCACCCAAAGCTTATGCTGAATTGTAATTCATGGTTTGGAGGTGGGGCCTGGTGGGAGGTGATTGGATCACGGGGGTGGTTTCTAACGGTTTAGCACCATCCCCTAGTGCTGTCTCATGATAGAGTTCTCATGAGATCTGGTTGTTTAAAAGTATGTCGCACCTCCCCCTTCTCTCTCTCTCTCTCTTTCTCTCCCCCCCAAACCCCTCTCTCCTGCCAGCCATGTGAAGACTTGCTTGCTTCCCCTTCACCTTCCACCATGATTGTAAGTTTCCTGAGGCCTCCCTAGCAATGCCTGCTGTACAACCTGTAAAACTGTGAGCCAATTAAACCTCTTTTCTTCATAAATTATCCAGTCTCAGGTAGTTCTTTGTAGCTGTGTGAGAAAGAACTAATACAACCACTTCGAACCCCGGCTGTCTTTAGCCAGCTGAATGATCTGGGTTAAGTCACTCACCGTTTCTAAAATGGAGGAGATCAATGACTACTTAAAAATATACTATGAAAATTCAGTGAGATAATATAAGTGAGAGAACTTGATATCCCATAAAACCTTTCACATATATAAGGTATTCTTATAAATAAAAATATGACATAAGGTATATAAAAAATATTCTAGTCATTTGCATTTCTTGCTAGTTTTGATTTTAGATAAATGGAAGTCACTTGGGTTTTCTTTTAAGGAGCTCAGATTTCATCAAAAGCATTGGACTCTGCTCTAGAGTCCTTTCCAGTTCTGCCATTCTATAATTCTAAATGTCAGCCTGAATGATGCTGTGATAGCACCATTAATTCTTTCATGGCAGATAGAGACCAAAAGTCCAGGAAGAAGCTAGAGTTGATCAAGAATGAAGGATAGTATGGACCAGGGTACAGACTCCTACATAAGAGTGTTTTATTCATGCATTCTTTATTCATTTATTCATTGCACATATATTCACTGACTGAATACAATCTATGCCAGGGGTTATGCTAGGCACTGGGTAAGTTGGGAAAGGTGATTGGGGGACAGGAAGAGTTATGACAATGAATAAGACAAGTTTGCAGCCTCAGTGACTTTTCATCAGGTGGGATAGGTAGATATGCAACCCATGGCAGCCGAAATGTCCCCAGACCTCACTCCCCTGTGGTCTCCAATGAGGTCACAGGACTTTTATACCCACATTTCTTTGATTTCCATAGACCTATCTACTCACACAGAAAATCAGCCCCTTGCTAAATTGCCCAATGTTTCTGGAGGCCTAAAGGGATATCTCACATGTGCTCATCAACATGCTGTGCCTGCTGGCTGCTGTGCGACCCAGGCACGTGCCATCTGCCACCACCAGAGCTCTCAGGCAGGGCCCCTCTGTATTTCATAGATGTGGTTAAATTTGGAGCCAACCTTAAACCAAGAGCTGTAGCAACCTAAGCCTCCCCCACAATTCCCACGAGTTTCCATGGCTTCCATCCTCCTTATCCATTTTGTTTACCACTCACCCACTTCCAATATCCTCCTCCACATGCTTGCTGAAGAATTTAGCTACTTCTATTGTTTCTAAAGAAAGTCATGAGCATCAAGCACTTTATGTCCCTCATTCTTTCCTTGACTTCATAAATTTAACTGACAATTTGCATAATAGGGAAAGGACAGAGCGGAGATTTGAAGGGATCTCACACTGCAGAGGGCAAGGCCTTTCACCATCCACTGGCTCCATCCCTCTCTCCCCCTTGCCCTTACCTCTCTCCCTTCTCCTAAGCTACCAATCACACCATCTCCTCCAACCTTCCACAGGGCAGTTCCACTCATGTCTAGATGCACTGGAGACTGAGCTCCCACTGCAGGTGCTTATTACAGTATTTTCCCAATACAGATCTGTGGAATCCAGAGGAGGGGCTATCTCACAGACAAAATTTTTCAAGATAAGATAGAATAAACACAATCCACAAAATTTCTCCCATTTCATGACCTAAAGCACCAGCATACATTCTTTCTGGGTTCCAGTGTCATTTCCAGTAATAGAAGTACGAGGATATAAAGCAAACATCAGCCACACAAGCTGCAGTGTGGTTTCCACTTACTGCTGTTTGTGTTGCTAAGGACAGTGGGGTGGGGTGAGGCCTGAGCACCTGCACCCTGGTGATGACAAATCAGACACAGCAGGACCCAGAGCAGGTGCCCTTTTCCTTGTTTAGAATTCTGAGTGTTTCAAAGTATCAGTCATGCACCAGATGTCACTAAAAGAGGTTTTATTTGAAATAGTCTGACTTAATGAGACTCAGATTGTTGCTGTGAGCTTGCGGGGAGGCAGTAGGTATACACAAGCAGAGGTGGATTTACCCTGAAGCTAATAAGCCTCATGCTTCAGGGCCTGTCACTTGCCTACGTTTCTTTCAAGGCCCTGTCCTCAATTTTGTATTTGTAATTTTATATTCCCTTTCTTAAAGAGCACTCCCATATTGTTAAGTTTCATGGCCCACAAAACCAGCTACCCCAGTACACCAGAGCCTTTGGCCCATATTGCCACCAGGCTGAAGACAGACATGCACACACATGCTCATGGGGGTCAGCCCTTGCAAAATTAGAAAATGCAAAATCTGTCACTGACATTCTTCTCCTCCACCTGCCTTTTTTCATAGAGCCTGTGGCCTTGCATCTTAGAATTCTCCATGCTCCCACTAGCCATACATACCCACTCTGCTTAGCGCACTCAACTACCTACTTTCCCACACCCCATTATCCAATATAGTGTTCTCCAAACTACAGCCCATGGGACAAATCTAGCCCACCACCTGTTTTTGTAACTAAAGTTACACATCTTGTGTGTGGTTGCTTTTGTGAGGCAGAATTGAGTAGTTGCAACAGAGACTAAATTACCCCAAAGCCTAAAATATTTGCTCTCTGGCCCTTTACAGAAAAGAAGTATGGCAACCTCTGGTTGAATCCCCGGTAACTTCATAACTAATATTGACAATTCATTTCATCAGTCAAAGAGCTGCTTAAAAATAAACCTATTCATGCTCTCTTCTACTGCTTCCCTCTACACTTGAAATGAAAACCAGCTGCTGCCCAGGCCCCACAGACTTTCCATGGCCAATACTGCCTGACTCTCTGATCTGTTCTGACCATCCCCCTTTCACTCACTATTCCATACTCTCTTTCTTTCTGTTCTTCAGACAGGCAAAATTGGTTCCAGCCTCTGGGTCTCTGTACTGGCTGTTTCTGCTCACTAAAAGCCCTTCCTCCAGGTCTCAAATGGCTGGTTCTTCTTCATGATTCAAGTATTGACTCAAACATTGTCTCCCCAGAGAGGCATTCCATGACCTTTTATCAAATATTGTACCCTGCCTTCCATCACATGTACTGGTTTTGTGTTACATGTGCTGATTACTTTTCCTTTAGCTCTTGCAATTATCCTGTTTGCTTGCTTGTTTACTTGTTTACCATTGGTTTCCTCCAATGTTGTGCCTCCCAGAACCATGGGCTGGTCTATCTTATTCAATGTTGGGAAGTGTCTAAAGCATATACTAGTAGGCTATCAAGAAACATTTGTTAAACAAATAAATGAGCAGAATGGTGATGCTTTAGTAAGGGGATTCTGAAACCTGAAAAGGAGCAGCCATTAATACAGGAATTTCAGAATTACACACATAGCTGGAATTTCAGAATTGCACAAATTGCACAACTCTAGGAATGGCCATCCCTACATTGCAGGGAGATTAACCAAGGGTTCTGTTACGGTTTGGCTCTATGTCCCCACCTAACTCTCATCTTGAATTGTAATCCCCACATGTTGAAGAAGAGACCTGGTGGGAGGTGATTGGATAATGGGAATGGTTTCCCCCATGCTGTTCTCATGATAGTGAGGGAGTTCTCATGATATCTTGATGGTTTAAAAGTGTGGCACTTTCTTGTGCTTGCTCGGTCTCTCCTGCTGCCATGTAAGATGTGCCTTGCATCCCCTTTGCCTTCTGCCATGATTGTAAGTTTCCTGAGGCCTCTCCAGCCATACAGAACTGTGAATGAATTAAATCTCTTTTGTTTAGTTTAGAAATTACTCAGTCTCAGATAGTATCTTTATAGCAGTGTGAGAACAGACTGATAAAGGGTAAATCAGATTTTCTTTCTGGGACTTTCAAAGATGTAGGTTTTAGGTTTAACTCATGACCAGGAAACCACCCAAAGCTCATATAGATTTAGTGCAAGCCAGAGCTTAGGACTTCCACTGGAGAAAGAAAATTCACATAAGGGTTCAGGCTGAACCCATGAACCTATTTGTTTATTACTGTGACATATTTCAATAGACAGCTTCCGACACTGGAGCAATAACCAGAGACAGGACCTTCACTTTAAAACTTCCTTTTTGGTAGCAACAAGCATCCTTAATTTCATGCATAGTCTTGGCATTAGCCAGTGATTTCTTTTTTCAAAAATCTCTCCCTGTTGCTGCTCCCATTCATGCCAGCCTCACTGCAGTCACCCTGGGCAAGCTCAGAACATTCTCTATGTGCTTCCACTTCCACTGCTTTCTTACTCTCCTCCCCATGCCTCTCACCACTTGCCCAAGGTCTGGCCATTTCCAAAGCTATGCTTATGCCCTACCTCCCCCTATCCCAGAGATCTACCAAATTAGCATTAATTTCTTCTTTTCTAACACCCTATTGCACTTTCTTTCTACTATAGTAGTTGCCTATGGCTGGATAACAGACCATCCCAAAATGTAACCAGTTAAAATAACTGGCATTTTATTTTATCTAATTATTTTGGATCAGGAATTTGGACAGGGCTCAGCTTGCCAATTTTTCTTCTCCATGTGATATAAGCTAAAGTCCCTAGGTGGAATTCATCTGGTGAATGAGTAAGTGTGGTCTAAGACAGCTCACTCAATGTTTAACACATTGGTGGGAATGGAGTGTCTAGATGTTCTCTGGCATGTGTAGGTGGGTAGTCTGGCTTCTTTTCAGCAACTCAGAGATCCCAGATAACGTTCCAGAAGACAAGAAGTGGAAGCTTCTTGGGTTGCAGTTTTCTCTGAAAATAAAATCTTTCATTAATGAAATGGTCTCCCAGATGACTCCAGTCCCAAGAGTCTCATGCTTTAACTCCATCCCAGAGTGTGTATACTCAGTCATTAATTCCTTCTTTACTTGGAAGGTAGGAGATTTCCAGGAATCTCAGACAACTCACAGTAGAATAGTAAGAGCTGTTTGTCTAAAGGACTAAGAGCTATGCACCAACATGGTAGAACAGGATTGCAAATGCATACTTCACTAAGCCGGCAAAAACAAAACAAAACAAAATACAAGCTTCTTTATAGACTTTAACTGATCCATTCTTCCTTATTAACTGTCAATCTCCCTCCCAATCTTGCTAGATAGTAGGGAGATGGGGTGAGAATAAGGGCAGAATTTGAAAATTAATAGTATCTACATATTCAAATGCTTTTTTGGGAACAAACATTCATATAATTTTAACTCAAACCCTTTGAACAGAGCTGTTTTCCCCCTTCTTCTTCTTCCTGCTTTTCAAGATGGCTTCTGGGTGGAGCTGAAAGCTTGAGAGTATTTCTGATAATTGGGGAAGTGGAGACATAGGAAGGGGGTTGAGGTGGTGAGAGGAAGCTGGCCTGGGTACTGCCCCTCTCTGCCGACCTGTCATTGGGGTGTCAGTCTGATCTCAGGATTGGCATTTGCTGAGGACAATTTCATCTGGACTTATGGCATAAAGTTTATCATCTGATGCTCATGGCTGGCCTTCGTTGTTGATTTTCCTATCCTTGGTAGTTGCTTATTTCTGATGCCAGGCCCTTCTTAGCAGCTCTGTGAGTTTTCACCGGTCCATGAAGCAAGTTTCAGACCTTTTACCCAACATATCAAAGCTCAGCAGAGCCAAGAGAGCTTCCAGAGGCTTGCCCCTCAAGCCACTTTCCTCTACTGGTGCTGCCCCATATCCCTCTACCAAATTTTTCCTAGAGACCTGAAGTCCTCATAAGGCCATGCTTGAAAAAAGGGTCACAGCATTACACAACTCCAGGAATGGCCATTCACAAAGAATACAATGTAACTGATGCCCCTGCAGTTGCAAAGCACAGAGGTTCCAGTGAGGGTAGCAGGCCATCAACCTCAGTGTTGGATTCACTCAAGATTCTCCCAAGAAGGGAAACTGTGAACACATGTGTTTAACTCTTTGTCCCCTGGTTCCTATCTTCTTCTCCCCACAGTTCCTCAAGCCTAAAGATGTAAGACTTCTCCCTGCCTTTCCAGTGTAGCCAAGGCTTCCCTTACATTACGTGCTAAGTTTTCTCTATCAAGGTTTATAGAAACTCTATGAGCCAGTCGACCAGCCGTGATTCCTGACATGTTAATGGGAGCTCAAGGAATTTAGAAATTTATTTCTCTTCACCAAAGCCTGACTTTGAAGACTATTATCTTGCTAGTGACTCAAAAATCCTGTTTGCTAGTCAAAGATGAGAAATAACTCTATTGCTAGAGTTGGCCTCCACCCTTTCCCTGAAGATCTTAAATCCATTGCTTCAGTGAGTGGAAGACCCCAGGGCAACCATCATTCTAGGAGATGGAATACTTCAGAAATTGTATTTTAAATTATTAGCCCTCATATGCATGTATGTTACAAACATTGTTTTCCTGTTTTATACAAATATTGACATTACAGGGCTCTTAGGGGTTAAGAAATAAGATGAAAGTTCTTTCTTATGCTGATAAAATATTCACTTCCTATTACCTTTTTCCCAGGTCCTTTCTTAACTGGGGATGAAATCTTTTCTCCTAAGGTGGTAACTGAGGGATGGATGAGATGATTCCAAACCAGAGAGTTGATAAAATGGGAGTACACAGGTGAGATTCACATGTGATAAAAACACAAGGCTTGCAAATGTGGTGAGTGTATTCAGAGCAGATGCCTTCCCTGTTATCACTTGACGGAACCTCCTTAGGATGTAGAAGTGAATCCAAAATAGCAGTGATTCCATGCTCCAACTTCGGCTCCCATCCTAAGCACAGGCTTCAGCTGAGTTGAGGCCATGTGCTCTGGCAAGGCTTTCTGTGTAACTTAAATCAAACTTCATCTCTGATTTATTAGGATTTTGTTAAATTGCTAATACCATTATTCTACCCCCGTCCATTTCATCAGCAGCAGTTTAAACTCAGTGGCCTTGAATCAGTCACAAACAGTCCCAAAGGTTTATTTGACCTTATATTTCTTAACACAATTTATAGCATTCAAATATTGAGTTAGATTTCCGGATGACATTTATCAAGCCTACTGTAATATGCCCGTGGCTTTTTTCTCTTCATCCCTTTCATCTATCTTGGCAGTAAAAGTGCTGCTGCTTTACCTCTGTTCCATATGATCAGGTAAAATCACTTTTTCTTTCCTAGACCCCAATTTCAGCAGTGCCTTAGAGTTCATCTACATGGACTGCTTAAGTTTCTTTCCTTCCATAAAGCTTTGTAATAAACTTTCTTCTTCAAATACAGTTTCCCCCAGGATGTACCCCAAATTTGATCTTTTTCAAATGCAAGAATTGCTTACATTCCTACATTTGATATCTTTCCCGAAGACGGGATATTATCTTTCCCAAAGAAAGAGGGATATCTTCTTTCCCAAAGAACAGATCAAGTCTCATGGACCTCCAAGCATGTGTGTGTTCATGGGAACAAAGAGCTGAAATACTATGACCTAGTCTGAAAAAAATCTCATTTAGAGGGCTCATTGTCTGAAGTGGGTTACTCGCCAATCGCTAAGTTTCCAGGACTCTGGCCTAAGAGGCAGAATTCCCAGGATTAACAGAAATGTAACTGGTCTGTCCTGAGCTCTCACAGACTCTAAGAGGTTAGAGTGGGATCAGCCAGTCCAACCCCACTTATTTCATAACTGGGGAATCTGAGATCTAAAGAAACTGCAACAAAGGAAGCTTATCCTAGTAAGTTGCCAGGCAAAGTCTCAGATGTGCCCTATGGGTATTTTAGCATTAGTCATTCACTGTGTTACAAAAACTCACACTGTACGAACTTCAAGAGAAAAAGAGCACAGGCTCTAAGAATGGGCAATTCCAAGTTTGCATCAAAACTCCAGCACCTACTGGATATTCAGGCAGAGTATATTTCTCACCTTTGAAATGGGGTACAACACTGCCTCCCTGGAAAATCATGGAGCACCCACATAGCACATGGGACATTGCAGAGCTTGGTAAATGGCAGCTAAAGAGTAATTTTAAAGAACCTGGGGCATGGACATCTGGGGGAAAAGGCTTAGGAGTTGGGAAGTAGGTGGAAACTGAGAACAAATAGAGAGATCAGTGAAAACCATGTGTGGATTTGGCACAGTCTACCAAAGCGTAGTTTAAGATTGCAGGACCAATTTGGAGGACTGATTATCTCAGCCAGCCAGTCAAGCCACTACAGCCCAGACAATTCAATTTTCTGGAGTTCTCTGGATCCTACCTCCTGTCATTAATTTAATTCTTGCTCCTTTCTCATAGAGAGAAAGAACAGAGGAATTAAAGAGAGAAGAAAAAGAGGCTGGTCAGAGCCTGCCACCATTACAGTGAGAAAACTAGACCACACCTAAGTGAGACTCCCCTCTCTCCCTCACTTTTATTACTGGTGCTGTACAGTGAGTGCATACTTCATTGTTCAACTGCTTCTCAAAAATAGAAGTCCTTTATATCATTCAGTCCTCCTGGCACATGGCTGGGCACAAGGACAGGCATCCAATAAATCATTTGTAAAGTCATGAGGCTGAAAGGGAGTTGAGAATAAACCCATTCATTTTCCTACTGAGAAGATGGAACAAGGAAGGAAACTAGAGAGAGTTAACAGATAATCAGCCCTTCTTATGTTTGGATGTAAAAGTGGGTATAACAGTGTCCAGAAGATCAAAGCTCAATCCACACTCCTTCCTCCTAAACATGCTTTATGTCTCTCTGTTCAAAGTGGCCAGAAGGCAGTCCATGGCTTCTGTTTTCACTCAACCTCCTGGCTGAATCTTGCAATATTGCTTCATTTAGTGGGTCTACAGTCATGTAAGAACAATTTCCTCTGCCTTGGAACTTTTATATGGCCTTTGTTCTCCTGCTAGGACAGTTCCCAACTAAAGTTGAATTTCCAGTTTGGAAGTGAACACATGGCCATGTGATTTAATACATTCTCGCTAGTAGAACTGGAAAAGTCTGTCTTTAGAAATATTGTATACAGCTGCAGCTGGGACCCAAGACTATGGTTTACCCGCAGAGAATACTAGGGCCAAAAAAAATCCTCTATTAAGGTTCAGTGATCCCAAACTCAGACAACTGTCGCCAAAGCTGGGCAAGTTAATGCCACCGTCTACAACAGCTGGGTTTCCACAAATACCACCACGCCTCTCACTCATCAGAGGTATTGTGTCTCCAAAGCCATCTTGGTTTTGCAAGACGGCCTGCTACTTGGCACCCTTTCAATGTGTGAATATTTCCATTTAAGATCTCCCCATCTGGCAGCAGCCTAGGCAGTCATGCCCTGGTGTGCTGGTGGTGTTCTTACAAGAGGATCAGGCCACTGGGATTGTAACACCTGCCTCTGGGCTATGAGGGAAACAGCCAGGGAAAACAAAAGAACACAGGATATGGCTGCAAATAAATAAATTTAAAATGTTGCATGCTGTTGTTGTAGCCAAGTGACAGAAATCCATCTGGATATAATCTACTCCTTGGAAGCAGAGTCAGATATCCAAGAAGTGACAGCTGCAAACATGCAGAATTTTTATCCATCAGTGAACTTGCAAAGTTTAAATTATCTATAGTGCTCCATTATTTGGGATAGTTGCACAACTAATCATAATATCTTTTCAGATACATCTTTTCAGGGACACCACAAATTTCACGATGCTTCCCTGGGCTCAAAAGATTCAATCAGTCTAATAACATGCTAGTCTCTAGGAGATGAATAATGAGAAAAGTCAGAGCTGCTACATCTTCATCCTGGTGACCTCTCATGGAGAGCTTAATTAAAGTGTTTGGGGGAAGGAGGAGGATATATGGTAGAAGCAGGTTTTAATTTTCTTTCTTAGCTGAAAATGTTCTATTATTCTATCTCAACACTAATAGAATCTTGATTTATTTTTCAAAATTTTCATAGATGATTTCATGTACTTTTATAGGTAGTTCCAATATTTAGTAGGCAGTTCTTCTTCCACTTCCACTGGGAAGTTAGAGTGGTGCCTTCCCATGCCCTTTGGAAGCCAAGGGGATAGTGCCTAGGACAATGTTTTGCATACCGTAAGTGCTCAATAAGTATTTGTTGTGTTGAGTTAAGAAAAAGGGATAAATATATCCACAGAGGGAAAAGGGTAGGGACTATGTCAGAACAGAACTCAGTTGTTCCCATAATCTCCAAGAATGATCCAGCAGAGGGATTTAGGAGTCAGCTGAAGTTGACTGCTCACCAGAGCAGGTTGTTTAAGAATGACTCCAAGTCCTTCATCCATACTACTCATGCCCCTATTAGTGAGGGTTTTGTAAGGATGCAGTGGTGAAATGGCAAGTTTTGCTACTTACTAGCTATATAGTCCTGCACAATTTATCTAATCTTTCTAAACTTCAGTTATCTTATCTGTAAAATGGTAATAATAATTAAATCTATCTCGTGTTCTGGGGTCAGCTTTCACTGGCTTGCAAGAGGTGATTATCTACTTCTCTTCCAGACTCTGAGTTCATTGGCTTCACATAGAGAGGTCAAAATGGCCAGGTAGGAGTATTTACATCATGAAATCAGTAAATGCTACAAATCAGAGCAAATTTTTTTGAAGAGCCAGCTGTTAATCCTTTTGTGAGGATTAAATAAGACAATTCATGTTAAAGGGCTTTATAGTTCCTTGCATATAGTAGGTGCTTGAGAATTATAAATTATTACTGTATTTCATAGACTCTAGGGCTTTTATACATTTTTACATCTGTGAAATCAGGAGGTGATTTATAATCAATAGCATGTTATAATTGACAGCATTTTTTTCTCAGTGACTCACAAAATAATGGCTCATGTCACAATCAATGGAGTGTTAAGAGTCAAGGGAACATTATTATTATTATCATCATCATCATTATTATACTAGGCCCTTTATAACAATCCATGTAAATTATCTTTAAAATTTAAGAAAAAACACACTAATGTGCCACCATATGTATAGCAGCAACCTGCTGATTCAAGTGGGGAGCTTTGAAGTAGACAAGATCTCCCATCTTCACCCCTGCCTACAATTGGCAGCTTTCCCTTCTGCCTTCCTAACTCCTCCAACACAGCCTTCTCTCAGGAATGATCCCACAGGGCCTCTAGCATGTACGAGTGACTCCAGTGAATGTGACTTCCTAGAGCAGGTTTGCACTGACAGCCTAATGGCTCACTGGGCAAGGGGAGCTGAGATCCCCTGCTAAAGACACTTACAGCAAGCCGAAGAAGGGGGCTGCTCTGGTGTAGAGGCTTTCCTGACACTGAAATCATCATGCAGGTTGCTGTTTGCAGAGCTGCTAGCTTTACAACTCTGTTGCCTGGTGGGTGATACATATCCGAAACTCAATACATGTTTGTTGAATAAGCCAATGAATGATTACATGAATAACAATAATAAAGGCATACCAAATATGAAGATTTTAATATATGAAATAATTAAGTGTTATTTAGGATGTACTAAATTGTACTCAAATGTCTTGCTGGTAGAATGTAAATTGCTTTAGCACTTTTAGAGGACAATTGCTGGTATGCATTAAAATTTCATATGTACCTACCATGCTGTTTCAGGAAACCACTCATGCACAAACTAGAGTTCACAAGGATCTTCGTAGCTGTGTTGTCCCTAGCGGGGAAAAAAAACTGTAATGAGTCTCTCTACGAATAAGGAATGGGTTAATAAATGCTACTATACCCATAGCCATGCAGTATGCAGCAGTTAGGAAGAATGAGGTCAATCTGTATATATTAATAGGAAAAAAAATTAATGAAATAAGAAAACAATTTACTAAATACTATACATAATATGATTTTAAGCTTTTAAAATGAAAACCATTTTTTCTGTATTTTTGTATATGAGCCTAAATACACATAAGAAGGTAACAACAGTTACCTCTAGGAAGGGGTATGGTCTAGAAAGCATATAGTCAAGGTAGACTTCAGCTTTACTTTTATGCTTAGATTTTAAATTTTACAACCAAAATGTATTCATATATGATTTGTATAATTAACATCTTTAAAAAATAAAAGGGAAGCATAGCTACTGGATGTTCAGGCTGAGGCATAAATTTGTGCAACAGCTACGTGAGCATGTTCTCTGCTGAGGAGGGAGCTGACGTGTTTGAACTGTGAGCAGCCAAGCACAGCAGTGCAGAGCTACTTAGAGTGGCTGCTCCTCCTGTTCTGGAAGATTATGAGCCAAGACAGAGGAAGGCAGGGTTCCCCAGATGCCACTGCAGTGACAATCACCTCCAAGTCTGTCTGGCAGGAATGTACAGGCTGATGGGATGGCAGAGGCCCCTGCTTCCCTCTGCTGGTGCCTAGAGAGGTGGGGATCAGGGAGTGAGGAACAAGGGAAGAGTAGAAGGAGAGAGGATTGGGGTCATCCAAGACAGACATTGATACCTGGTAACTGTGCCAAGAGCAGGGCCTTTCCGTAGCTGAGAGTTCAGGGGATGTGATTTCTCCCCTCCTCCTTCATCCCCTCTACTCTAGACAGGGTGATTTTTCTGTGTTGGCACCAAGTGCAAACCCTCCTCACACCACAGGCATGAAGCCAGATGATAGCTCAAAAAGCTATCTTGGTCACTCCTTGCTAGGAAGTTAGGAATTAAACAGGTCCTGGAAAAAATAATCACAATACACATAGAATGTTCTTTTTTCTTCCTGGGAAACCAAAATATTTGTTGTCCTTTTGTGAGTTCAATTTCTTATTTTCTAAAATTTTCACAGAATGGGATTCCACCACCTTGCTTGGTCTCCATCCAACTGTCCATCTATTCATTCATCCACCCAATCACATTTATTTAGCACCAACTACATGTATCAGTACTACAGGATACCTGATCTTTAAGGTGGAGAGTTTCAAAGAAGGCTTTGAGGAGGTAACATGAAGAATGGGTACAGTAAGTAACGCATATCCAGGCAAATTCTGGGAGTGTGACTGTAGGGTGAGAGTAGGATGAGGGAAGGGATCAAGCAAGAGTACTCCAGACTAAAGGGAAAACATGGGCTACAGCACATGTTAGCAACTCAAACTCCCCTACACCCATAGAAGAAAAAATCAAGTGTGGAGCAACTGTAAACTTAGTGATGAAGAAGTGAGTTAGAGTCCCTGTGAAATGGGAGAGTTCCCGGTTCCCCCTCTCAGTACCTGCAACAGGGGTGTGGCTTGCCTGATAGGTCACCACCCTGCTGTTTCTCAAATCCCTTGTGGGAAGGGGAGCACGCAGACGGGCAGATGCAGAGGCTGGGGCAAGCACTTTGGGCTCCAGCCCCATGGTAGGGTCTCAAGGTGGGTGCCTGCAATCCCAGCGTTACAATGCTCTCTTAGCCTTGCTGTCCACAGATGGCTTTAAGTGTTATCCAGCGCAATGGACCTTCTGCCTTTTTGTAAGGTCAGAGGGCCAGTGTGAAAGCTTTCTGTATCCAGCATCCCAGAAGTATCAGGTCACATATGGGCTTGAAGGATGAATGTGGGATTCTACTGAGTGGTGGAGGTGGCCTTTGGCGGGACGGATGGGAAACCAGAAGTGGGGGATGGAGTGGGAAGATGATCTTCCCCTGGAGTTGGGCCGTCCAGCAGCCAAACTCCTTTCCAACCAACCCCAGCTGAACGTTCCTCTTCCTCTGTTTCTGCTGCGTCCTTCTGCTGTCCCTCTGCTTGTCTCTTCATCTGCTGGTCTGCTCCTGGAGCCTGCAGTTTGGGGTTTATATGGGTACAGGATAGGGAATATGGCAGCCCAAAAGGCAACTTCTTGGGTGCAAAAACAGGAATGCCTGTCCTCATTTAGGGCCACGGGTCTTCGGGCTTGAGGGTGGGGCTCTTGCCAGGAAACCGCCCTCTTCTACTCAGTATTTCCCTGTCTCCTGTCTATATCACCTGTGGGATTCTAGATGCGTTTTTACAAAGCACAGGAGCATCATTCAGAAGGATTTTCATGTGTGTTAATGAAATACCAATAAAGGCTGTGGAGATAGAAATGCAGTTAAGTGATTCAGGACTGGAAACGAAATTTCTGACAAAGGGAAGCTTAGTTAAGAAGGTGATGACATTTTTCACTTCCAAACTGTGGACAGCTATACAGTCTGAAATGCTCAGGAGAGACTCCATCAAGCTGAAAGGCAGGAATCAAGTTTCCCTAAGCCAGGTTGTTTGAGCCCTCACCTCCTTGGCCAGGCTTTTATAATTTTTTAATTAAAAAATCAGTTCCAGGGATTCCCCCATGCTCAATAAAAGAAACCGTGCATTCTAACTTGCTTTCATATACCTTGCCAATTTTACTCCAGACAGAGCCAACATAAAAGCCAAGAGATAAATCAAATTGCTTGTCAGAAGACCAGGTAGGCTGGGGACTGCTGGGAAAAATAAGAAACCTGCTGTGGACTTCAGTGGCTCTAGAATTGGCAAAAACATGTGAAATCATTCCTGAAGAGCTCAGGTGATTGCTCTGCAGGTATCCAGGCAGGCACTCTATCCTCCTTTAGGCTCTGAATCCAGCCCAGATTCATGATAACATTTGCAAATGGTGTATTCATAAAACACGTTTTGGTGATACTCTAAAAGGGAGCTGGAGGGTTATTTTATTAATGATTAACTGACGACACAACCAAAGCTCATTGGGCAGCTACTGTGTCTTCTTAGAGTTAGAACTCAAGGATGGAATGGGGGAGGGGGATGGCTGCAAAATGAGGTAAAAAGAATTCAAGACTGGCAGGTATCAAGCTGGGCCCCTGTTGACTTCTTTCAATAGGAATGGCATCGTGTTTGAGAGACTAAAGAAAAGACCTGGAACCAGTAAACAAGACATAGGGTTTATTAAGGGAACTTACATACAGGGCAGTCCAGTCCAGTGGTGGTGGACTAGACAGGAGAACTGTAACAACTTGTATAAAGCATGCAGTTTATATAGTGTTTTCACTTAACACCCTCGTCCTAGCAACCTCTACCCATTAACCTTCACTTAATTCAAAACAAAGAGCCTTGATCCCCTGTACAGCCTCTGCTCCACAGGATGGGCCAGGGCATAAGGAATGAATCTCCATGCTGGCTACCTCTGGATTCCTTAGCTCAGAGCTACAAACACACATTCTTCTTAAGACCATAGGATCATTCTCAGCGTATGCCTGTTACGTTATTGCTGTCAGGTGTGTCTGTCATACAGCAGGCTCTTGATGGGATATAGTACACAGTGCAGATTAGGGAGGGGTCTTAGAGTCCCACTTTCCTGTTCATTCACTGTGTGGCTTTGACCTGTGCACTTCAGTTTCCTGGTCTATAAAATGGGATCAATACTATCTTCTAGGCCGGATGAGGTGGTTCACGCCTGTAATCCTAGCACTTTGGGAGGCCGAGGCAGATGTATTGCCTGAGCTCAGGAGTTTGAGACCAGCCTGGGCAACACGGTGAAACCCTGTTTCTACTAAAAATACAAAAAAATTAGCTGGGCATGGTGATGCACGCCTGTAATCCCAGCTACTCAGAAGGCTGAGACAGGAGAATTGCTTGAACCTGGGAGGCAGAGGTTGCAGTGATCTGTGATCGTTCCACTGCACTCCAGCCTAGGTGACAGAGTGAGACTCCATCTCAAAAAAAAAGAAAAAAGAAAACTGTCTTCTACTTCAGGTGGTTACAATCAAAAGAGATAAGCATAAAACATTTAGCTCAAAGAAAATTAGACATTACTACAAGGGCAAAAGTAGACTTTTAGGCAGCTTTTATGAGTGAACCAGGGAAACAGTAGGAGCCTAGAAGTTCTGGACATTTTAAAAATAAGAGCAGTACAAATTCTAGCTATATACACCTCCTGAGGGCAATGCCTCACAAACGAATGCATTGGGTTTCCTTTAATTCTGTATTGGTTCAATTCTACATAGTTACAACTTGAATTTTCAAATATTAAAGTTATGGAAATCACCCTTTGCAAAAACAACATCAAAATAATTAGAATCTGAAAAACAGATGCATTCTATTTGGAATGTAAATTAAGCCTTTAAAGAGGCTTTTAAGAGGTAGCTTTTCCAGGATAATTACATTGCAAGGACTCTAGGTCAAATTACTCTTTAACCCAAATGTCACCTGGCTGTGGATACAAACAGGGTTACATCTAAATTAAAGCCAAAATTACAGTGCCTCTAGAAATCCCATAGTCACACTAGCAAATTATGAGTACCCCTTGCCCTGGATATTGCTAGAATGCTCTGAGGGGTGTCTCCATGTGCCCATGGGGACAGGAACTACGGGTGCCACACAGTCTCTCTCCCTGGTTCTCTCTCTGGCCACAACCCACTTGCCCTGGTTATTTGCCCATAAAGGAAACTCTGTTGCCCCTGCTGCTGTGACCTCTCATGGGATGCCAGTAACGACACCAAGTATGCTGTCCCTCCTTGAAACTGAGAAGTTAATTCCATCAAGTCTGCCTGTCCTGCTTGCTTTTGGTCATTTACTTTTTGTTATTTTTTTCTTTTTCAATGAAGCTGAAGGCTGCAGAAGCTAAAGGTCTCTCACCTGAACAGCTGAAACTTAACTTTCACTGGCTGCTTTATAGATAACATTCATAGGTTACCAGGGTAATGAGCACATCAGTTGTTTTTTAGTAACTTGGGCCAGTTCCTGTTCAATTCAAATTGGTTGAGACCACTGTATTAGTCCGTTCTCATGCTGCTAATAAAGACATACCCAAGACTGGGCAATTTATAAAGGAAAGATGTTTAATAGACTCACAGTTCAACAGGGCTGGGGAGGCCTCAAGAAACTTACAATCATGGTGGAAGGGGAAGCAAACGTATCTTTCTTCACATGGCAGCAGCAAGGAGAAATGCCAAGCTAAAGGCATTTCTTTTAAAACCACGAGATTTCGTGAAAACTCACTCACTCTCACAAGAACAGTATGAGGGTAACTGCTCCCATGATCCAATTACCTCTCAGCTGGTCCTTCCCATGACCTATGAGGATTATTGAAACTGCAGTTTGAGGAGTGGAAAAATACTGAATATCAGAGGTCAGAAAAGTCAGGAAACTCCCCTTAATGCTAAAACAACAAGGTTATCTGGAAAGCCCCTAGCAGGGCAAGCGGCCGTTTGTGGTTTGGTCAAAGGGTGGGAACCAATGAACAACTGACTAATGTTTAACTTTAAATGTCAGCCAATTGTAAACCTACAACTGTAAAATCCCCAGTGACTCTGTAACTTGCTGTAACTTGTTTGTGTCTGACTATAAAAGACGGCTGAACACCGAGCTCGGGGTCTCTCCCTAGGATCTGATACCTAGCTGGAGGGAACCGAGTTCGAACTCGAAATAAAGCAATCCCTGCCGCTTGGCTTTGTCTCTGGACTCTGGTGGTTGCTTTCGGGTCATCGCGGGTCTGGGCATTACAAGTTCAAGATGAGATTTGGGTGGGGACACAGCAAAACCACATTATTCCACTGCTGGCCTCTCCCAAATTGCATGTCCTCACATTTAAAAACTCAATCATGTCCTTCCAACAGTCTCCCAAAGTCTTAATTCATTCCAGCATTAACTCAAAAGTCCAAGTCCAAAGTCTCATCTGAGCCAAGGTAAGAAACTTCTGCCTATGAGCCTGTAAAATTAAAAGTCAAGTTCGTTACTACCTAGATACAATGGAAGTACAAGCATTGGGTAAATACACCCATTTCACATGGGAGAAATTGGCCAAAACAAAGGGGCTACAGGTCTCATGCAAATCTGAAATCCAATAGGGTAGTCATTAAACCTTAAAGTTCCAAAATGATCTTTTTTGACTCCATGACTCACATGTAGGGCATGCTGATGCAAGAGGTTGGCTCCCATTGCCTTGGGCAGCTCCACCCCTGTGGTTTTGCATGATATAACCCCTCTCCCAGCTGTCTTCATGGGCTGGCATTGAGTGTCTGCAGCTTTTCCAGGCACATGGTGCAAGCTGTCAGTGGATCTACCATTCTGGGGTCTGGAGGACTGTGGTCTTCTGCTCACAGCTCCATTAGGCATGCCCCAGTGGGCACTCTGTGTGGGGGCTCTGACCCCACATTTCCGTTCCACATTGCCCTAGCAGAGGTTCACCATGAGGGCTCCACCCATGCAGCAAATTTCTGCCTGGACATCCAGGTATTTCCATACATCCTCTGAAATCTAGGTGGAGGTTCCCAAACCTCAATTCTTGACTTCTGTGCACCTGCAGCTCAACACCACGTGGAAGCTTCCAAGGCTTGGGGCTTGAAGCCAGGGACTGAGCTATAATTTGGCCCCTTTTTGGCCACAGTTGGAGCTGGGACACAGGGCACCAAGTCCCTAGGCTGAACACAGCAGGGGTCCCTGGGCCCAGCCCATGAAACCATTTTTACCTCTTAGACCTCTGGGCCTGTGATTGGAAGAGCTGCCATGAATACTTCTGACATGCCCTGAAGACATTTTCTCTTCTCTCTTGGTGATTAACATTCAACTCCTTGTTACTTATGCCAACTTCTGAGGCATTAGTCCATTCTTATGCTGCTAATAAAGACATACCTAAGACTGGGTAATTTATAAGGGAAAGAGGTTTAATTGACTCACAGTTCCCCAGGGCTGGGGAGGCCTCAGGAAACTTACAATCATTGTGGAAGTGGAAACAAACATATCCTTCTTCATAAGGTGGCAGCAAGGAGATGTGCCCAGCAAAAGGGGGAAAATCTCCTTATAAAACCATCAGACCTCATGAGAACTCATTCACTATCATGGGAACAGCATGAGGGCCCACCCCCATGATTCAATTACATCCCACTGGGTCCCTCCCATGACATGTGGGGATTATGGGAACTACAGTTCAAGATGAGATGTGGGTGGGAACATAGCCAAACCATATCAACCCCCAACCCTTCAACTGGGCCTGCATAAGTACTCAAGCGGTGGCTTTTTGATGTCATAGGGCCAAAAACTCCACCCTCAGATCATGTTAATGCTGCCATTTTCTGTACATATGTCCTATGAAATGGCATGAACACCCATGCTTGTATAGAATGAACCTGTTACTTCATTTTTCCCTACTGCCAAATGATATGCAAAGAAGACAAGAGGATGAACCGAAGAGCAGAAGAACTGCAGGAACCACAGCAGAGAGAAGAGAAGGAGCGTCTATACATCGAGAAGAGTTCAACTGGGGATGGCTGGAAAGGAGATCAGCCTCTGGACTGCCAAACTCCAGGGGAAGATCATCATCCCACTCCATCTCCCTTCCAGCTCCCCATCTATCCCACTAAAAGCCACCTCCATCACTCAGTAAAACCCCCATATTCATCCTTCAAGTCCATGTGCAACCTGATTCTTCCCAGATGCCAGACAAGTACCTGGGTACCAAGAGGGCACTGAGCTAGTTAACACATAAGCCATCTGTGTATAGCAAGTCTAAGGGAGTGCACTGTAATACATGCCCACTTGGGCTTTGGGAGCTGCAGGCACTCACCCCGGACACTCCTGTGGGGCCAGAGCCCAGCAGTACTTGCCCCGGCTCCTGCACCTACCCGTCTGCATGCTCCTCATCCCATATTTCGTTTGAGTACACATGGCAGCCTAACAGATGAGCCACACCTTTCTCGCACATCCTGCAAGGGAAGTCAGAGAAGTCTCCCATTCACAATCACCTTTTCTTGACCTAGACCACCCCACTTCCCTAAGCAATAAATATACCTAAGTCTTATCTTTAGGGAGGTGGATTTGAGAGCTGTTCTCCCACCTCCTCACTTGGCAACCCTGAGGATAAATCTTTTCTGTTTTGTAAAACCTGTGTCATAGTGACTGGTTTACGGCACACAGGCAGAATGGACCGGGACCTGGCTGGTAACACCAAGATCCCAAAGCTTTCAGTTCTTGGGGAGCCAAAGTAACAGTAGGTGCTTTGCAGAGGTATGTAAACCAAAAATTAAATTCTAAGGCCCCTCCAACCATCTGAATAAAGTTCCTCCTTGCCAGGGAACTCTTAAAATTTACCCTGAAAGACTGGATCAGGCCATGATGAGAAATGGGGATTGGATATGCCTCATTATACCTCTGGCATTAACATCAACACAGACCTTAAGTCTGATAGGAAGAACTTACAGTCCGTTCTCTCTGAAGCCTGCTACCTGGAAGCTTAATCTGCATGATAAAACTTTGGTTTCCACAGCCTCTTATTGCAACCCAGACATTTCGTTCCTATTGATCCCATGTCTTTAGATAAACTCAACCAATTGTCAACCAGAAATTGTTTAAATATATGTATAACCTGGAAGCCCCCACCACTCCCACTTCGAGATGTTTCACTTTTCTGGACTGATCCAAACTATTTCTTAAATGTATTTGATTGAAGTCTCATGGCTCCCTAAAATGATCAAAACCAAGCTGTACCCCGACCACCCTGGACATATGTTCTCAGGACCTCCTGAGGGATGTGTCACAGGCCATGGTCACTCATATTTGACTCAGAATAAATATCTTTAAATATTTTATGGAGTTTGACTCTTTGTTAACAGGTGGTATGAGTGAGCCCTGTAAGCCAGAGACTGCACTTTGTTTCCTGGGCCCAGCAGCTACTCTATGTGGCCCAGGGTCTCAAAAACTCTCTTGTGAAATTGGTTCTGTTACTTTTTGGCCATAATTGGCAATGCCTCAGAGACCTTTAGTTGACCCAACAGGGAACAGAGACCAGGCTATCCCTTCCAAGATCTTCACCTCCCTTCTCCTCAGCTGTTCTAGTCCCAAACACACTCCGTCCACCTTCCCAGGTCACAAAAAGAGACCCCAGGGCATCATCAAACACCATTCTTAGGTGCAGTAAAGCTGGAAATTCCCACCAGGGAGTAAACATCAGCTCCATCAGCCAAAGGTGCTGCTATCATTTGCCAGCCTTGGTAGTCTATAAGCTTAAATGAGGTTTTCATCAACTTGTAAAGAAAAATAAACTTAACTAGCACCCTGATTTTGTTACAAGTTTGGATTCATGGGGAGGAATTAGCTGTGGTTTATAGTTAACACCTGCCAGCTCGTCACAGCTGTTTCTCCCTCTTGGACCTGGTTAAGGTGACAGAGGCATAAAAACTGTTGAAACATGAAACTATCCCAAATGGAAAATGCAGATGATTCACTACAGGTAAACTAACTTAGTCAATATTCATTACAAGTTGATGCGAATTATCACAGTAACAATTCCTTGAAAAGACTGGTTGGTGAGGTTGTGATATACTAATTAAAATTATCTGGTTATATGAAGATCATTATTAACCTTCTTCAATTCTGTCTAAAATTAACCTCTTCCATTTCAGTAAATTCATCAGAGAATTTATTTGAATGAATTAGTTTATTAACTCACCACATATTACTGAATTTCTATTGTGTGTCAGACCCTATAACACCTATTTTAGGGGTGTTATATATCATAGACCAAACATATCAGACCCCGACTTCATGGATTTTCCTTTATAGAAGGACAGACAAAAAACTGAAAAAAAATGTACATTAATATTGTCAGGTAGTGATTAAGTGTTGTGAAGATGAAGAAACTATAGGATGGAGTTATTTTAGAAAGGCTGATCAAAACAGCTTCTCTGCAGAGGTGACATCTGAACAAACATAGGATGGAAAGGGGCAGCATGCCATATGGTTATCTAGAGAGAAGCATGGTCCAGGACAGGGAACAGTATGTGCAAAGGCCCTGAGGCACTCGACATGCTTAAGGAGCAGAAAGCAGTGGTGGAGAGGATTGAGAGGTTAGGGGTAACACCAAGAAGTGATCCAGAGCCAGATCTTGTAGGGTCTGTCGGCCACAGTGAGGAATTGGACTTTACTCAAGTGTTGATCCTGAGAGCACTAACCAATAAAACTCTTACACACAAATCTTAGACTATCAGAGTCTCTACCCTGGTAAACTCAACTGAAGGCAATTGTGAACAATGAATTATGTTATATAGGCCTGTACCTGTACATAGAGAAGTACAAGATGACAACAAACCTATTCTGATCAATGAGTTAATTTTTTAATTAAATTCCTGGCATAGGCTAATCATTTTTTGTCACTGGGCTCTTTAAAAGTGGAATACTGACAAGAAAGGTGGAGGAGGTGGAGAGTATTCTGATGAGTTAGACACTGGTTTTACTCTAATTTAGTTATCTTTAGTTCTCATGAGTCAATTAGTTCATTTAAAGATATAGAGACTATATTAACAATATTTGACTACATGTGAATAAACATCCAAAAGCAGAAATTTCTAGGAGTTTGCCAGCCTGGCCAACACAGCAAAACCCTGTAGCTACTAAAAACACAAAAATATCACTTGGGCATTGTGTCACATGCCTGTAGTACTAGCCACTCAGAAGGTGGAGATTGCAGTGAGCCGAGATTACACCACTGCACACCAGCCTGTGTGACAGAGGAAGGCTAAAACAAGAGAAATTTCTAGGAATTTGATTATCCACTTTTCCTACGTTTGAAAAATATAAAATGCTCAACATAGAGAAAATGTTACTAAACTTTCAAAAAATTTCCTGTTACTAATAAATGGTCCACTGAGTGTTCCTGCTCAGTTGAATTACATCTTACCATACATAATCTACACAGACATTTGATATTATTGGCACAGTACAAAATTAAAAGTTGAAAACATATGATAATTTACCCACCAAAATAATTTGTTTGACCACCAATATACCTGATTTCAAAACAATAATGATGAAGACTAAGCTCTAATTTTTTCTTATCTTGCCAAATTCCTACCTAAGGGGTCTGGGGAGTCATGCCCTACAAACCATAAATTCTCATCAGATGGGTTTTATTTAACTCTATATATCTTAACTTACTTTCCATTCTGACTCTGGCATAACATTACATGACAAGAAAATCAAAATATTTTACCCCAAAACATGTTTCTTTACCATATTTTGAAATAGCCCTGCAAAGCCATACTTTGTGGGGGGAAATTTGCATCTGTAAAGAATCTCCATTAACATAGCTAGATCTTTTAATTCCAGGCTCTCCCAATCCTGCAGAGATTAACTGAGAGTCTGGCACCTTTTAAAGGTCTGAATAGGAAACATTTGACATTTATTGTCTCTAATGGCAGCCACTATGAGACTGCAAAAGAACCTTGATCTTTGGGATGCCAAGGCAGGCAAATCACCTGAGGTCAGGGGTTCAAGACCAGCCTGACCAACATGACGAAACTCTGACTCTACTAAAAATACAAAAATTAGCCAGGTGTAGTGGCACCTACCTGTAGTCCCAACTACTCGGGAGGCTGAGGCAGGAGAATTGCTTGAACCCTGGGGGAGGAGTTTGCCGTGAGCCAAGATCATGCCACTGCACTCCAGCCTGGGCAATGAAGCAAGACTCTGTCTTAAAAAAAAAAAAAAAAAAGAAAGAAAGAAAGAAAAAGAAAACCTTGGTTTCCACAATCTTTTATCTTAACCTGAACATTTCCTTTCTATTGATTCTGGACCAAACCAATGTATTTCTCAAACATATTTGATTGATGTTTCATGCCTCCCTAAAATGTATAAAACCAAGCTGCACCCTGACCACCTTGAGTGGGCACATGTTCTCAGTACCGTCTGAGGGCTGTGTCCCAGGCCATGGTCAATCATATTTGGCTCAGAATAAATCTCTTCAAATATTTTACAGTTTGACTCTTTTCATCGACAATGAAAGTGTGCTTAGCCCTGCACTTTATTGCTATGATTCTGCTAGTTGCTTACCAAGTGTCTATTCTTTACTAACAGAATCTCCACATTGTTGGTGACTGTCATGCGCGTCCGTCTTGGGGCTAGCACCAAGAGATATCAGCTGTGATGGCTTGAAGACACAGTGTAAACAAGCAGTGTAAACAAGAGTGGGGCATTTGTAAGTAGTTGAGAACGGAGAATAGGAGTATGACTAGACAGAAAGTGGGATGACTAGGTTTTGCGGATCGGTCCAAGTGGTGGGGGTGACTTCGTAAAGCCCTGTTGCAAAAAGTAGGGTAAGGACGAACAGACCTGATAGAATGAAGGGATGCATTAGGCTCATAAGGGTTGTTACTGTTCTTCAGAAAAACGAGTGAGTTTAAGGGAAGTAGGGGAGAGTACTTGCGACTTCCAGGAGGAAGAGGAGGGATCAGCCTGGCTATCGGATGGACACAGCTTTATTCTGGAACGGTGAACCTAGTGGGGAGGATCCTGCAGGCGGATGGCAGTCAGGGTACTATAGTAGGGTCCAGTCCATTGAGGCTGTAGAGTTTGAGGGGTCAGATTCTTAACAAGAACTGATCATCCAGCTAGGGTGTCTTCGTATGGCTGGGAATCTTCCACTGTGAGAGTTACTTAGAGGATCTGTGATGGTCCTATAGGCTTCCGAGGCAATCGGGCCATGTCAATCTTCAGCTGCTAACCCGAGAAGATCTGGAAAGGAGTCAGAGCCTTGGGCCAGAGTTCCAGGGGCTCTGGAAGTGGCTGCCAGGTGAGTTGAACAGTTTGATTTTCAGTGGGGTCCCGCACAGATGGGACACGGTTTAGGAGGAATCCTGGGCTGCAGACACTTCTTGGCCTAGTGGCCAGATTTCTGGCACTTGTAGCAAGCTCCTGGGGGAGGCAGTCCTGGAGGAATGCCTGGCTGCTGTTCAGGCATTTGGAAGTTCTTGTGCACTGGAGATGTGGCTGGGGTTTCTTTCACAGTGGAGGCAAGAAATAGCAACTCAGAAATACATTACTACTTGTCTGCCTCTACTTTATTATTGTACACCTTGAAGGCGAGGTTAATTAAGTCCTGTTGTGGGGTTTGAGGGCCGGAATTTAATTTTTGGTGTTTTATTTAATGTCGGGAGCGGATTGAGTAATAAAATGTATATTGGGAATAAGACGGCCTTTTGACCTTTTAGGGTCTAGGGCTGTAAAGTGTCTCAGGGTTGCTGCCAAACAAGCCATGAACCAGGCTGGGTTTTTCATATTTGATGAAAAAGAGCCTAAACGCTAACTGATTTGGGATAGGTCGGATAAAGAAAAAGGAGCATTAACCTTGAGTATGCCTTTAGCTCCAGCCACCTTTTTAAGAGGAAATTGCTGGGCACGTGGGGGAGGGCTAGTCGCGGAATTAAACTGTAAGCCAGACCAGGTGTGAGGAGGGGAGGTGATAAAAGGGTTATTGGGTGGGGGAGCAGAGGCTGAGGAAGAATTGGGACCTAGCTCGGCCTGGCGAGGAGCAGCTGGAGGAGACTGAGAGAGGTCAGATGGGTCTGTAGAAAAGGAAGATTAGAAAGACTCAGCGACGCTTGGGGTTGGGACTGAGAGGACAGGCGGGAGGGAAAGGAGGAGGACTTGGGATAAGTTGCATTGGGAACAGAGACTAGGGAGGGAACAATGTGTAAAAGAATGCCTGGACGTCAGGCACCTCAGACGTTTGCCTATTTTCGACAAAATTATTTAGGTCTTGTAGGATGGAGAAATCAAACGTGCCATTTTCTGGCCATTTAGAGCCATTGTCAAGTTTGTATTGAGGCCAAGTGATGTTGCAGAAGAAAATAAGGCGTTTAGGTTTTAGGTCAATGTCAGGTGTGAGTTGAAGAGGCTTTAAGTTTTTGAGAACACAGGCTAAGGGAGAAGGAGGAATGGAGGGTGGAAGTTTGCCCATAGTGAAGGAGGCAAGCCCAGAGAAGAGAGAGTAGAGACACGGAGAGAAGGGGTTGAGGGATTCTTACCCTGCAGAAAAGCGGGAAAGGGGTTGGGGCGCAGAGGTAAGAGGTCGGGCGGTCCTTGCCCACTCCCCCCTACACAGGAAAGCAGAGAAGGGGTAGAGACAGGAAGAGAAGGGATCGGAATGCTTCCCCCGCTCACCAAGAAAAGCCGTGCTTGCCGCTAAGGGTGAAGGACCAAGGCAGGCGTCCCTATGTGGTCAGACACCTCTGAAAGGTGGGTGAGTAATCAGGCAGGCATCCCCGAGTGTTTAAACACCAAGGGAAGACTCTTCCGGAGTCCATGACCAGCGCCGGAGTTTTGGGTCCATGGATAAAAGTCGTCTCCTTTGTCTCTACCAGAAAAGGAAAGGAACTGAAATTAAGAGAAGGGAAAGATTGAAGTTTTGGGCGTCATGATTGAAAGGAGAAAGAGGTTGAGGTATAGTGAGAGAGGTTGGAGGGTAAAAAGAGGTTGCCCACTGTATTTAAAATTGGTGAGATGTTCCTTGGGCTGGTCGGTCTGAGGACCCGAGGTCGTAGGTGGATCTTTCTCAAGGAGCAAAGAGCAGGAGGACAGGGGATTGATCTCCCAAGGGAGGTCCCCCGATGTGAGTCATGGCACCAAAATGTCAATGCGCGTCCGTGTGAACAGACCTCCAAACAGGCTTTGTGTGAGCAATAAAGCTTTTTAATCACTTGGGTGCAGGTGGGCTGCGTCCGAAAAGAGAGTCAGGGAAGGGAGATAAGGGTGGAGCCGTTTTATAGGATTTGGGTAGATAAACTACAGTCAAAGGGGATTTGTTCTCTGGCTGGCAGGAGTGGGGGGTCGCAAGGTGCTCAGTGGGGGAGCTTTTTGAGCCAAGATGAGCCAGGAAAAGGACTTTCACAAGGTAATGTCATCACTTAAGGCAAGGACCCGCCATTTTCACTTCTTTTGTGGTGGAATGTCATCAGTTAAGGCGGGGCAGGGCATTTTCACTTCTTTTGTGATTCTTCAGTTACTTCAGGCCATCTGGGCATATACGTGCAAGTCACAGGGGATGTGATGGCTTGGCTTGGGCTCAGAGGCCTGACAGTGACAATGTGCCCAACTAAAGCCAACATCTCCAGGTTTGGGAAGGCTGGGGTAGGGTGCAGGGAAAAGTATCTGGAAGTCATTTGGTGGGGCTTTCAGGGGAGGTGCCTCGGCTGGTGGGCACCTTTTTTCGAAACACCAGCAAGTCCCACCTAGCAGTTTCTGATGCAGGTGGTTTGAGGTGCGGCCAGAGTATTTTCATTTCTAACCAGTTCCCAGGTGATGCTGTGGCTGCTGGTCTGGAGACCACACTATGAGAACCGCTGCCTTTAGCTAGAGCCACAGTGACTATTTTGTGACTAGAATATGACCTTCAGGATAGAAATCAAGCCCTAAGTAATGTAGAACATAAAGACAGAAGAATCTGGGTTTCCACTCTGCTTCGAGTCATCCTACCTGCCTAGACATCCTTTTCCTACTAAAAATTAAAATCCTTATCTTAAGCCACGTTGGATTTTCTACCATATTCAGCTGAACCTAATTGCTTTGATAAAAAGGCCTTAGGCCAAATCTGTTTCCTTCCTCCAACTTTTTAGAAAATACTAGGTCTAATTTTTTTTCTCTCTAATTTAACAGAAATTGGAATGTGACTTTAGCATTTGAACCCTGGCAATAAAAACCTTGAATCTTATATTAAATTTGGCTGTATAGCTTCAGACTAACAGTGAATCAGTGTTTATCCTAATAATTTTATGAACAATTATGCATGCAGATTCCAAGGTGCAGAGGTGGCAATGAGGTGATTCTTCTAGCACTAAATGAATTGTCTTCAGGATGGGGATAGAGGGAGTCCTAAGGCCTACTTGCCTGATATATCCATATAGGAATTTTTCTCCCCCCATGGAAACCATTGGATCAACAGACTTTTGTCTCTTATGAGCAAGGAATAATAAGGCTATGAGCTCATTCCAGTTATCATCCTATCTGATTATGGAGGAAAAACACAATGTTTAAAGTTCCTGCGATGAAAAGTTATTTTGGAAAATTACACTATTTCTAAAGGTTCTTTGTTAAAACAGAATTTTGTGTGCTTGCTTTTTGAAATATGTTTCTATCAAAGATTAAGAAAAAGCATGGCTATCAGTCTCAAATAAGAACATAGATGTTTGTAATTGGATGTTGCCATGGGTCCTTCTTTTCTGCTCTGGTTGAAATAACTAAAGGGGTCAAAACATTCATCCCTCACCCACACATTCTCCAAATCGTTGCCTGGTGACGCTTTCAGGGGTTCACATACAGGAAGAGGGCAGACCTTGTTTTGCCTGTCTCCCTCATCAGGGTAGGTACCTTAGCTCCAGGACAGGTGACTATTTGGATGTTTCACAAAGTCCACCTACAGGATAAGGGCTACAAGTGGTGTGGGTAATTCAAGCACTGGAAATTAACCTTTGTCTCAGACTACATACAGCCGACAGCTGGATCTGCATTTAAAGGCAGAGTATCTGGGAAGAAATAAAAACACTGACCCTACTCTCAGAAACCTACGTCTTAAAATGTTCAGCAAATATTTTTTCAAAAGCAATTTGTTGACTTCCCAGTTTATAACCTCTTCCCCCACTTTCCAACTAACCTACAGAATATAAATCTTCTTTCCTATAACTTTCTAAGATGCAATAAGCTCGCTCTGGGTCATTGAGTCTCCCCAAAAATGCATGTTTTACTGTGGTTCCCATTCTCTCACACCAGCCCATGTGGCTTCTCAGGATCCAGCCTCATTGTGCCAACAGGACTGAAGCCTAATGGGAAAATTAGGTGACCAAGGGGTCCAAAAACATGACAGGTTGTGTGGTTGCCATTTACTTTAAGCAGAATTAAATCCTTCCTGAACAGAAGGCAAAGGTAGGGCAAGTCATGGGCTAACAATCTAGGGTTTTGGTTTTTTATTTTAACACGGGGTCATTAGCTACTGACCCTCCCTTGTGGGTGTGATAAGCATTCAGCAGCCCCCAGATAGAGATAAGGCCAAGTTTCCCTCCACCCCTAACTTTCCCATACATACACAGACCTCGGGTAACTAGGACCCCTATCCTTTTTTGGCTTTATATATAGTCAGCAAAGTTGGGTGTGGAAAGGGTGGGTCATATCCATGAGGGATAAATTTGTGTTTGTCTTTTTTTTTTAATTATACTTTAAGTTCTAGGGTACATGTGCACAACGTGCAGGTTTGTTACATATGTATACATGTGCCATGTTGGTGTGCTGCACCCATTAACTCGTCATTTACATTAGGTATATCTCCTAATGCTATCCCTCTCCTCCCCCCTATGCAATAGGACCTGATCCCCTTCCTGTGTCCAAGTGATCTCATTGTTCAATTCCCACCTATGAGTGAGAACATGCGTTTGGTTTCTGTTCTTGTGATAGTTTTGCTGAGAATGATTGTTTCAGCTTCATCCATTGTCCCTACAAAGGGCGTGAACTCCATCCCTTTTTTATGGCTGCATAGTATTCCATGGTGTATAGTGTGGGCGCTAGCATTTTCTTAATCCAGTCTGTCACTGATGAGACATTTGGTTGATTCGCAAGTATTTGGCTATTGTGAATTAGTGCCGCAATAAACAGTAGCATGTGCATGTGTCTTTATGGCGCAATGACTTATAATCCTTTGGGTATATCCCCCAGTAGGGACTGGCTGGGTCAAATGGTATTTTCTAGTTCTAGATCCCTTGAGGAATCACACACACTGTCTTCGCACATATGGTTGAACTGGTTTACAGGTCCCCATGCCAACAGTGGTAAACAGTGTTCCTATTCTCCACTCCTCATCCCAAGCACCTGTTGTTTCTGATTTTTTAAGATTGCCATTCTATACTGGTTGAATGGTATCTCATTTGGTTTTGATTGGCATTTCTCTGAGAACGAGTGATGATGAAGCATTTTTTCATGTGTCTGTTGGCTATATGAAATGTCTTCTTTTCATGAGGGATATAATCTGAAGGAGCCAGCAGATGCCCCAGTGGCGATAGGCCAGGGTCAGTCCCCCTGCATTAAACAAAAATGAAGTTCTTCATTAGCATTGTTCGCGCAGGGCATCAGGCAAGGGGCGAATGTGTAATTATTCATTCTTGCAAAAATGAAGTGAGAAGAGGGCAATATTCAGGCACGCCAGGCAGCTTCTGAATGTTCTAAATGATTCTTCCTTCAAGGGCGCACCCCCACTTTAGAATATAATATATTTCTCGCTCTTTTGAGAGATCTACCCAGAATCACCTTCGCCAAGTTCTGGTTATTCATCAGGGTAAACCTATCTCGTCTCCGCACCCTCTCCCCTCTAATCTCCCTTTGCTCTGAAAGGCAACCCCCCAATTGCCTGAAGCAATTCTATTTCGAACACCCCCTTTCCTTTATGCTCTCCTCAAAATCGCCTTTTCCTTTTTTTTTTTTTTTTTTTTTTTTTTTTAAACAGTAGTGTGGATGCCGTAATATACATGGAACGCCAAAAGAATGGGAACAGTACCTATTATCTTTAAAGGACAAGAGGTGTGAGATCTTCTAAGGGCAGGCACGAAAAGAAATGGGAAAAAAAAAATTTACTTTCCATATTAGTATTCCTGGATTCCTAACCTTAACGTGCAGCCATCATTGTAGGTACACTGAGGACTTCAGGCATGGCTCTTTAAAGGAGCCCAGCAGTGCCAACACACTCTTACTACTGTAAATGTTAAATAGCAAGAAAACAATTAAGTTTCTGGGATGCACTCAGTGGGTGTTTATTCTTTGCAATCTTTATTGGCATCTAAAGTCCTGGGTTGAGGAATTAGAATCAACAGTTCTTTTCCATTTCAATTTTGCAACACAGTGGGAATAATTTCTTTTTCAGTTTGCTTTGAATTATAGGCAAAGGCTCACAAGTGCATGTTTGAGATGTTACCAAGGTGTTCACATTCAAATTTCCTAGTAGGAGGTACTCAGTGAGGTTCTGGAATTGATAAAGCTTTTCAGTCTGGCACTACTTGACCTCTGGCAGTAAATCCATCCAGTCCCATGAAAGCTAGAGTCTGAGGGGGCAAAGTCAAGAGCCCAGGTCAGGATCAGCCATTTCAGGAGGATACACAATGCTGCCTCGACAATAACAGCAACCTCTTTTTGGTCAATTAATGTTCTCCCAGTGGTCCATGAGTGCAAATGACTCCAGATAGTGATGGTTCAGCAGAATAAATCAGAAAAGCTTCCTACTCTCCCTGTTATTAGAAGGGTATGACTTTTAAAGTAATAAAGCACATCATTTTCATTTTATCTCCCCATGAAAGAGCTTGGACCAAACACCCCTAATGCACAGCTCCCAAAATGCAAATTGTTTTCAGCCAACCTGCAGAGTTGATTTTCTTTTTCCTGATGGCCTCCTTTCCTTGATTAAAGCCTGGAGCTTCATTTGATACATTAAGTCAGGACTACAGTCCCTGAAAACAAACCAAATTTAAAATACAATTCATTATCTAGGAGGCTGTTTCTTTCCCTGATTTGTTTGCTGAAAAGGAGAGTGAAAGATGAGACGAGAACCAAAGAAAAGAAAAAGACAGCAGGACAATGGAGAGAAGGAGAAAGGGAGATGACAAATACAGTAAATAGATTTGAAAACAGATGTGCAGTGAATGAAAATCTGTCCAATTATTTTCTCAATTAAAAAGTATCTCATCCTGAATGTCTATATCAGACTCTTATCTATATTCATTTATTATTTTCTGCGTCTCTGTCTTGCACAGAGAATACTGTATGAACATCTCAGCAATGGATTTATTTGATCAGAAATTATACTAATGATGATGCTTCAATAAAAGATTTCTAAAAATGTGGAGAATTTTTGGTAGCTTTTGAAACAAAGGATTTAAAAAGTAACATAAACAGCGTTCAGCATCATGATCAGTGTCAGGGTCATCATTCGTTATTGTCATCGATGCCACTGTTGATATTAGTAAACCTGCAGCATAACTATTTTGATTCCCTAAAGCAAGCAAGAGTTGGAATTAGGTTGAAATTACAGTCTCAGGATTGGATTTAATGCTTTTTCTGAATGTACAGAGAAACTTAGGTGGCATTTAGCAAATGAGTTAATTTCTTCCTTTAACGATGCTTAATTAGCAAACATCAGGCAATTGGAATGAGTAGGCAGTTTCTACAGTAGAGGACAAGGACTTAAAAAGCCTGTAATTGCTAGCACTGTAGAAATCACTAAAAGGACTTTGACGGTTTTTTTTTTTTTTTTTTTTTTTTCCAATTTAGTCTTGTTGAAAACCATATGAAATAAACATTTACTCACTTTCAAGAAACAACCTCTGTCCTCCAGACCTTGATCATGGTGGGCAGGAAGACAAGCAGCTTGGGGCTTGGTGCTTATTAAAGTCTTGATAGACATGAGCTGAATCAAAATCTGAACAAGAAGACCAAATAGTTTTAAGGGACCGCATTTACACCTCAGTTTCCTGCCCCATCACCACACTCTCAAAAAACTTCTCTCCTATAATCCCACTATTAAGAAAGCATTCCTTTGATTTAACAAGCTTCTATTTAAAAAATGAAAACAAGTCATTGGGAAGGTTAACATAATCGGCAGTAAGGAGACGTTCATCGTTCTTCCAGTAGTATGACTTAGTTATCAAGTGTTTGTTTCTTGCTAACGTGGAGAGAAATTCTTGCAATGAAGAAGGACTTCTACTAGCATTAGACCTGGGGAATTTTTAGGACTCAGAGTAGAAGGAAAGATTTGAGCATGGCACAGAGGTGGAGGCTCTGGAAACTAGAGCACATAGACTATCTGGGAGGAGGAAGGAAGGAATGTGCCTCAAAACATATTCTGATTGGTTTCCATACAGCCAAGGTAATGCCCATCTGTCAATTTAGTCCCACCCCCAGCCACTCAAGGCCCAATCAGGTGAGAGGAAGGTGGAGCTTAAGTATCTCCCACCCACCTTCCCTGGCTGTTTATTTGGCTGCCAGCCTGACTTACAATGCACCAGTCCTGATGTCTCATTTCAGAAGCCTGAACTTCCTGTTTTCTACCCGCAAGTCTCACTTCTCATGTGCACTATGTTTTGTTTTGTTTTTGTACAGTATACTTTTAAACCTCAATTATTGGTCCCATGCCAAAGTTACTTTTCCAATAAACTATTATTAAACATTTCTTTAGGACAGGTTCCTACCACCCTCTTTTCTCCCCACCATTAACTCTAGCACTCCATTAACCATCAATGATTCTTCTTAGTCGAATTTTCAACCTGGCCTTCCACGTTTTTTGCTAACATCTACTTTTCTTCAATGCTAAACTTTCCTAGATCTTTGAGGTCTTTTGTGTCTTTGAGGATACCAGTACTGTGGCTGCAGGTGAACCTGCCCCATGGGTGATGAGCAGGTCACCCAGGACTCTTTGGCCTCACCCAATGTCAGTGGCCTTGATGGCTCAGCAATGCTTGCCTTGTGTAGGAGCATGGGGCCGGTGGAGAGGAGGAGGATGTAGCTTGTCTATTGCCAGATTCTGCCTCTTTCTCTGAATCTGGGAAAGAAGAGTGGGGAACTTTGAAAAGTGGCTAAAGCCCCAACTAGGGAGTCATAGAGACCTGGATTTGAATTCTAGCCCTGCCACTTGCTGGCTATGTAACTTTAAAATTACTTAACATCTCTAAACTTCAATGGCATCATCTTTAAGACAGGCAAAATCATCTCATTTCCTAGGATTATTTGATGAATCAAACGAGATGACAACATATGTGCCAGTCCTATATACGTGGATAACGTGGTATATGTAGTGTTAGTTATTGCCTAATTATCTGTCACGCCTCTCCAGTTCCGCAAATGTGACAATGAGCTCTTGGGTATAGCTTTGCCCACGGTCTGCCCCAAACATAATGGAGCCTTCCACGAATATCCAAATCCAGCCCAAGTGGTTTGTGTTGTTCTTCCCCTTTCTCATGAGCAGAGCTGCTCTGCAATGGGCAAGATGGATGCCCTTAAATCCAGCCCCTCAGTTTTCTTTTTTTTTTTTTTAAGTCTTCTCTTTTGGCTAATAACTCTGTCTTCCCACAATGCACACTTCCCATTCGGCTGCCACTTTCTGAACTAATTACTTATTCTAGTCACTAGTGGCTCCTATCAACAGCCACGTAGCTGGCATCTTTCCCCATACATTCCTGTGGCATTCATATTTCATGAAGAACAATGGGGTAGGACCATACAGCAGCTCTTGGAAAAAAATAAAGTGTAGAAAAGAATGAAATAAAATGGCCCACTTACTTGGAGGAAAATGTGATAAGCCGAGAGCCAGTTTCCTCGGGTGGTTTATAGAAAAGGATTTATTACACAACAAAAAGCTTTTATTTATTATTTTTCCAGCAAGCATTTGTGCATTATTATTCATTTGGCAATTCAGCTTGGGTATTTGGAGGTGACAGCTTGCCAATTTTTTTCACAAACATTTTGGACTTTAACATCTTAATCTGAAATTATTGCAGCAATTACAAGGGGGTAATGGGTAGGAGGATGTGGGGAAGGTAGCAGCATGTTGAAGACGCTAATAGTAAGAGGAACTGTGATAAATATGTAGTTCTGACAGTTGCAGATAGAATGTTTGCCTGCTGATGAATAACAGAGACAAGGCATCAATGTATTCCCCACTTTTGAGGTTTTGTCACCATTTAAAAAATGATCACACCTATGCAAGCCACAGTGGCACCTTCCTCCTGTTACATTCTCTTTAGAGGTTCAGAAAATCACTGAGGCGATTCAAAAGTCATACATAATCAATATTTATTAGGTGTCTCCTCTGTCTCTGGTGTACTATTTAATCCTTTATCCCACTTTATTTTCTTTATAGCACTTGCCACTAATATTTGTTATATTTCAGCTTGTTGGGTTTATTATCTGTTTACCCAATAAGAATGTAAGTTCCATGAGGACAGGAACCTCGTTGGGTTTGGTTCACTGCTGTATCTCTGTTACCAAGAACATTGTCTGGCACATGGTAGTGGCATAATAAAGATTTATTGGATGAATGAATAAAATATTGAGACAAATTAAAGAATGGTAAGACATTTTCCCTAATCTGGGCTTATAATCGCGCTGGAAAGGAAACTGTATAAATGCAAAGGAAAGCAGTTGACCAGAAGCTCTTGGGTCATCTTTGAAGGGTATTCCCTACAGGTGCTGATTATGTGATTCCTGTGAAGAAAGAAAAATAACCTGTCACTGTCCCCTTTAAACATTAACTGGTAAGAATAAGCTCAGGCCATTCTTGGACCTGCTTTCCCAGTCCCTGCTTTGCACACCGGGCTTTAGTCTACCCTGCCCTCTTTCATTTTGATCTCATGGCTGATGTCCAGAAGCTTCCCCACCTGCCAATGTTGCCAATTGATTTGCCTCCTCCTTACCCCTATTCAATACATCCAGAGTGACTTCATACAAATGCACCTCTGAAAGAAATATCCTCAGAAATATCAACACATATTTTCAAATTGTGTTGTAAAAAATAAATCCATGTGGCTGTTAATAGTAATTTTATGGAAAAAGGTTTGCAATATCAAATAGGTTTGGGGAACACGGAGTTAACTGAAACCATTCCCATAGTTTGTTTCCAAGTCTTTAGTGCACTGGCATGCAGTTCAGTATCTGAGAAATGGCCATATACATCGTGGGTATTTCCTCCAAATTTATTTGACCATGGACCCTTTCTCTTCTAAAATATACATAGTCTATTGCTGTTACTGGAACATAATTTTTAAAATACTAGTCTATAAGCTTTACAGAAGAAGGGCATATAGAAGTTGTTAGCCTGAGCTAGCCCTTGGGGGATTTTGAAGATTGACTATTTGACCATTAAATCAAGAATTACCATGATGTTTAAGTTCATAGGGCCAGGACCATAAGAACTCAGAAGAGAGAAAATCAAGAAGGTTCTATGGAAGAGATGGACTGGAGCTGGGATTCACATTATAAACACGATATAGATAGAAGTGAAAAAAGGAAATTTCACGTGTGGGCAAAAGTGAAAGACGGGGAGGTCGTGACAATGAGTATTTTTATTTTCAAATTTTAATTTACTAAGATCCCTGAAAATTCAGTGGGACTTGATTAATGCATTCTAACATCCAGTCCTAGGTTTTCCTATGAACTCAGTGTGTTAGTTTGCATTTTCTAAAGCAGACACTAAGGATTCAGAGTATAAGAATTTTATTAAGGGAAATGCCTGTGTGACAGAAAATGGGGACAAACCAGAGAAAGCCATCAGACCATTAGGCAAGTCTGACCCCAAGTGAAGGAGTAAGGGAAGGAAAATTAAGTAGAAGCATCCATTAAACTGCCATGAAGTTGAAGGAGGTTTCAGCAATACTGTCAGGGAGTCCTTATGTCAAAGCCAGCCATCAGAAGAATCCTACATCTCCCCAGACTAGCTCTGCCTTAGTATTCCTGCTGCATGAGCAGCCAGCTCCTGGGAAGCACTGCCTTGGTACAAATAAGGCGACGGATTTTCAGAGCTCAGCTGCTGGCCCCTTGATCAATTAAGCCCCTTGTAGTTTGGGTTCAGCAGGCAGGTTTTTGTCACCATCACTCTGAAGACAGATCTTTAGAAAAAGTGAACTGGCCTACATATGAGAAACAAACTGCCCACAAAGCAAAAGTTGTCCATCTGAAATCAGTGATAAAGGCAAAGCAATATCTGATGCACATGATGATAGACCTAGCCTGGTAACAAGAAAGAGAGTCTTGCTCCTTCTCATTTTGTAATTCTCCAAATGAGAATATCTTAGTTTTCCCAGGGGTAGATTCAGTTACTGTAGGAGCTCAAGATTGTAAAAGTGGTGTTGGGGATGAAGGAAGAGTATCATTAAGAAAAAATATAAATTACAAATATGAAATCACCAGGGATTCTCCTGGTGCCTTGAAATGGGCCCCTGTACGTAAGAGGCCAACTTAAGCCTCATTTGCTTCATGATAAATCCACTCCTGTTCATCTGCAAAATATAGCTAAGAGACTTGGAGTATATTGCATGAGCACATTCAAAAATAATTCACTGCTGATTGATTCATGAAAATGTAAAACGCCCCACAAGTGTTTAATTATCTGAACTGTGTGTGCTTTTCACGGAAAAGAAACAGCTGATGAGAGATGGAGCGAGCAAGCCACTGAGGTTAATGCACAGTGAGTGACCCTGGCATGCTCTTCCCAGCAGAGCTGACTGAGCTGCTGACACAGACCCAGGAGGACACATTCTCAAAACTTGGCTGCAGTCAGTCCTCGGAAGGGATCGCAGTATGGCCTTGGTTATTGGACTTTCTCTTTTTCTTTAGGGATACGGAAAAAGGGAGACAGGGTAAACCTGCACCACAAAAATAGTTGTTCTTTTAGCCAAGCAAGAAAATGGAGTGCGAAAGACAGTAAATCCCGAGGGCTGCCACTAACCTATGCCTGTGCCGTTTGGAAAGATCCAGAAGCGATAAAAAGGTTCCCAGAATATTTTTTCTTAGAGGTTTTCAAACTACTTAAATGATGATGCTTCTAATGAAAGTAATAAAGCAAGAAAAAAGAAAAAATACAAGAGGAATGAGGAAGAAAGGGGGAAGAAGTGAGGACAGAGAAAAGGGAAAGGAATATGGGGTAGAGAGTAGAAGAGAAAGAGGAGCAAAGGACTAAGAAGGTCACAGTTTTTAGCTCTAGTGGGGCCAGAGGCCTAATTGCTCCTGGACCTTTTTAGCATGATTTTAAAGTAGAATAGGACCAAAAGTATTCATACAAATCTAGGTAGGGGAAGTGCTGATACAGGATATGCCCTTATTGTACTCTGAACATCAAAGGGGCTTCACCCCCATGGTTCTCTAGTTTGGTTGCCAGTCTATCCAAAAAGTTTACATCAGGAATAGCCTTTCTTACAGACAATGATGCTATGATACACTTGCCAGTTCAACCTGGAGTGCCACTGTACTGCCTGCCTTACAAATCCAAGCCGTCTTCCAGGCATAATCTTCTATCACCTATTTCCTCCCACCACCCCACCGCATTTCTTGGTATCTTGCTCTCACTAATACTTTATTAACCTTCTCATTTTTTTGTATTTTTCCCTACCTAGCCCCATTGCTTCAACCAAACAGATCCTTGTCTGACATACTTTATTATAACATCCTGCCATTTCCTGATTACTTTCTTGATTACTTCTGTATTACCCCATGTCCTATAAGCTCCAAAGGTTTATCATGTATCAGGTAGCACCTTTCCCAGTGGATGACATACAGCAAGATCTGGATAAAAGTTTCTTTGAAAAAGCATCTATTTGTGTGAATATACGCTTCCCTTTACTGAAGACTCCTATGGCTTGTGCTGAATAGTCTACTTTTCTTTAAAATCCTGCTTAAAGTTTGTGTTTTCCCAAAACATTTATAGAAATACTTACTTTTCACAATCTCTCACACTCTCCTGATACTTAATTTTGGAAGCTTCTAGGTGTTCCTTTGCTTTTTGTTTTCCTTCTATGAAGTAGCTTGTAGCAAAACCAAGGATCAAGAAATGTTGTACTAAAAATATTTAACTGCTTGAAAACATCAGAGAACAACCAAGAAAATTAGGCTGTAAGGGGCCGAGACCCCAGGAAGAAGGGAGTTTGCTGATGTGACCCCAACATTCATCTCAGAGTGTATGTAATTTTTTGGCATGTTTCGCCGTGGGTCAGAAGCCAGGCAAAGGGTGGCATCTAAGAGGAGCCAGCTGAGCTTTCAGCAACCTTCTGGAACTAGGAAGGAAAAAAATGCAAGTTTGTGGCTGCCAGCGCATCCAGGACTTGTATAGTCCAGGCTCTGAAAGAGGGGACATGCAAAGAAGTGCAGGTGGTTTACCCTGGCAGGCATTTGATGACTGAATGAAAGGCTTAAAAACCAGGTTAATACCATCTGAAAATCAAAGGGAAGTCTTTAGCAGTCTCTTAGTCCCAGAGAGACCAAAATCAGAGTCCAGGATAGATCCTATTATACATCCCAAGATCTCATCTGAAGGAACCCTCTAGGAGTAGGGCAAAATCAGGAGTAACTTGAGGTTTGCTTAGTTCCTAATTGTACTGAAGTGAAGTGTCCCTCATCTAGCAGCCTGCCAGAGGATAGGGTAAATTCTCTCTGAAAGAAGATAACATCATTCAGAGCCTCTCCAATTTTCCATATGCAAATGTGTCCACCAAGCAATTATAATCTACTAGGAATAAAAAAATACAAGGACAAAGCAGAAAGAAAAGAGAAACAGACCCACAGGTGAATTCGATATTAGTATTATCAAACATCAGCTTGACCATGTTCAGAAAAACAATAAGATGGAGAATTGTACCAAGAACTAGAATTTATTTTTTAAAATAATTAAATGAGAATTATATAAATGGTATTAAGATCTCAAGTGTATTTAACAGACAGTTGAAATTGCTGAAGGTTACTTCAGTAAAAGTTGAGTCAGTTGTAAATATCCAAGCTAAATCAGAGATGGAAAAAGAATGTAGAATATGAAAAAAGCAGGAGACAAAATACAGGGAAAAAGTCTAATGTATTTATAATTGGAATACCAGAAGTGAGAGACAGGACTAGCTGGATTTTCTAGGGCTAAGAATCCCTAAGTGTAGTGGGAAGGTGACTGCATCCACCTTTAAACATGGGACTTGCAACTTAGCTCACACCGGACCAACCAGGTAATAAAGAGAGCTCACTAAAAAGGTAATTAGGCAAAAACAGGAGGTAGAAAAAATAGCCAATCATCTATCGCCTGAGAGCACAGTGGGAGGGACAATGATCAGGATATAAGCCCAGGCATTCCAGTCAGCAACGGCTACCCACTTTGGGTCTCCTCCCATTTTTTGGGAGCTCTGTTTTCACTCTTGAATCTTTCAACTACACACTCTTCTGGTCCGTGTTTGTTACTGCTGGAGCTGAGCTTTTCGCTCACCATCCACCACTGCTGTTTGACTATAACACTCACCGCATTGCCCAAGATTTCATTCCTTGGAATCTGTGAGGCCAAGAACCCAGGGTCAGAGAACAAGAGGCTTTGCCACCATCTTGGAAGTGGCCCACTGCCATGGCCCGCCACCATCTTGGGAGCTCTGGAAGCAAGGACCCCCCGTAACAGGAGATATGAGAATGGGAAAGAAGCAATATCGGAAGAGAAAATGATAATTTTCTAAAACTTTTGATTCAAGAAATCCTATACTCTAATAAACAGGCTCAATATAAAGAAAACCACACCTAGACACATCATAATAAAACTACCAAACAGTAAAGGAAATTTTAAAAGCTGCCTGATCCAAAGACTCATTATAACATAGGAGCAAAAATTAGGCAAACAGAAGACTTCCCCAGAGAAACAATGGAAGTTAAAATACAAAAGAATGACATCTTTAAAGTGTCGAGAGAAAATGCTTGCCACTCTAGCATCTATCACCTGAGAAAATAGCCTTCCAAAATGAAAGTAAAATGAAGACCTTTCTAGTCAAATAAAAATGGAGAGAATTTTACCCCTTGCAGAACTGCACTTAAAAAAGGGAGAAAAAGAAAGAGCAAGTGAGGTTTCTTTGGCAAGAGGAAAGTTGTACTCAAAAGGAATTGCAGAAATGTAGGCTGTGATAAAGATCAATGAAAAAGAAAAAAAACGGATAATTTTAAATTACAATAGACTGTCTTAATAATGATAATGGGGTTTAAAACACATGTAGAATGAAAATGCATGACAATAACAAAACATGCAGACATGAATTCACTAACAAATGAGCTTATTTATTGTCCATTTTGTATCATCAGTGTTTGGCACAGTAGAGGGCACACAGTGTCTTACAGTTGGTTGAAGGCTCATAGTCATTGGTTGAATGCTAGTTAGAAACCCTTCTTTCACAGATGAGAGGGAGAAAAGGGAAGACCAGAAAAATAAGTTTAATGGCAGAGCTGTGCTCAGCTCACAGATTGTTTTTGTAGACCAGAACTCTTGGTGCTGACTTCAGAGTCCAGATTTGCAATTAGACTACTTAGGGACTAGTGACATTTTAGACTACTTTCCATTCTACAAGCATGCCTGAGATTAAACCTTATCCCCCATTTCAAGAGCCTGAGCCCAGTACAGTTCTCTGCATGCTGACCCACCTGGTGCCCAAGTTTTATCCAAGCCCTGGCATAATCACTTTCCACCTCTCTTCCCTAAATAGTCTTCTCTAAGTGGCAAAGCGTTGAGAAACCCAGAGTAACCTCCTAGGCCTATGAATAGGTCGTGGTTATTTATATTGGCTCAAGCCCCTCTTTCTCCAACTGTTGAAGCTTTGTTCTGGAAGAAAGCAAGGTTGATAGAGGAGAACAGTGCAGCAGCCTGTTGGAGGAGTGTGCCTGCAGAGCTGTCAAAGTTCATTTTCCAAGCAATTCTTCCAAAGGTCTTAAGATGACAAACTGTTTCTGCCTTGTGGATGATTTTGTTTTTAAAGGGAAAGCCCGGGAGGCTGCAGGCGTTGCTAAAGGAAAGGGAATAAGATGATAGCTTTAGCTTTTCTCTACTTCCCCACCTAACAAAACCTAACAAAAGATCTGGCACAGAAGATGCAATATGGGATTGACAGACTGTACAGTGAATTGATGTTATGGAATATTTTAGCAGCCCTTTTATAATTTCCCAGGCTCTTAACAATCAAGTTTTAGTTCATGTGTAAAATGATCAAGTAGGTCATGACGCTTTCCCACAAAGTTAAGGAATAGACAAGATTGATAGAGGCAACCTCTGTCAGCCAAGATGCAGCTGCACAGAGAAGAGGCAACCTCAATTCTACTTGTTAGATCACTTGATTCCAGTTCTTATTCTGCTTCTCAGAGGCAGGATCTGAGGCCAATCATTTAACTTCTCTGAGCCTGACTTTCTCCATCTGTAAGTGGGAAAGATAGTAATACCTATGCAACCTACTGGACATGACTTTGGGGAAAGAACAAATGAAATTACATGTATAAATAAGCTTTTCAAATTGAAGAGTCCTGAGGACAATTTCAGTTTTTATTATTTGCCTTAAGAATGTTGCAAACATTGCAGATTGTAACAACTGAGGAATAATGCTCAGTAGAAAATGCTAAGAATGTTTAGAACTGGAAATTTACTTAGGGACCTTCTGGCCTAACCTGTTCATTTTTCAGGTGAGAAAACTGAGTGAGAATCAAATAAATAGTTGCTTTCTTAAAGTAATGAAATTAGAAAAAGAAGGAGAAAGAACATTTATCAAATCCATTCCAAATTCTTCAGAGTCCTCCTGGTGCACAGGGGTCAGGATTACCAGATCCCAGTGTTTACTATTTCTTATTCTTTGATGTCCACAGACAGTCCTGAGCTGGAGGAGGAGATTAGCAAGTGATCAAAGAGGGATGTTAATGGGTATAAGCATCTATCTGATGTTTTCCTCCTGGCATAATATCAAGAATTTAAAAAGCACTAGGGGTCTTCTATAAAGAATGAAGGCAACTTATCGAAAAATGTTATGTCAATAAGATCTTCCAGGGAAGGCCTGGATGCACCTCCTCAGAATGAAAAGGTATCCTGAATGCCACTTCAGGACCATTTTCTGAAACCTCTGTTGTTCACTTATAGCTGCTCAAAAGTCAGAAAGGAAAGCATGGATCTCCAAATAATCTGACATCACTTCAAGAGCACGTGGAAGGAGGAAGAGAGGACATTTGATATGTGAGCTTATACCTTTGGTGTGCACGACAGATGTTTGAAGACATGTTACTGAGGTGCTCACAAGCATGTCCATATTCAGGAGGGAAGCTTCTTCATTGAGTCCTAGGACAATTCCTAATAAATTGGGTTGGAATTTCTCCAGCTGGACAGTTCTGGGGTCTATACAAAGAAGACAGATCCACTATCCACTTGGTACAAGGCACTTAGAACAAGTTACTTGAGCCCTTGATCGAATCACTATTAAAATAACACTTCCTACCCCAGTCTCCTTCAGTGCTGCATGGCCTCAGGAGTCTTTGAAGATGAAGTGGTCATTTGATCCTGAACTTATTACCACCGCCCACAGCATGAATCAAGGCTTTCCAGCAAGTCTTTCCCCCCGCCCCACCCTTCAAAGGTTAGAAATCAAAGAGCCCCAGCTCTCAGTGGATCCCAGAATGCTGCTGGGTAACCCAGCCACATATTGGCACTGTGTCAATGCTGTTGTTTGGACTTGGGTGTTCCCCAGATCACATTAATCCTTAAACAGTGTTTTCCTCTGATGTGGCAAGCCTTAGAGCCTGCCCTAAATCTGGAGATTCATTGATTTCGTGTCACCAGGCACTGAATAAAACACCTCTAGTTCAACAAAATAACTGTCACTGATTCAGAAACAAGAAATAGCCTGTCCCCAAGGGGCCAAATCACCAGGCAAAAGAGACCTCCCTAAAGTATGGCATGGTCCTTTTGTTCTGTGCCAGTCAGCTCCTGCCTGAAACTGTGTTGTCATCTCTGATTCATCCCTTCTTTCATGCAGGGTGACTCAGAGGGGGGAAAGTGCTGTGTAAAGCCCTGCTACATTTAATTGATAAAATACAGCCAGTTACTGCCAAACCAAAGGGGGCAAATGGATAGTGCAAGGATGCACTGAAGTAGAACACTAAGCCACATGACAAGTGGCTGTGGCTACAGGCAGCTGAGGAGGGACAATGGTGGACTGGCTTAGCTGGCCATCAGCCATTTTGAGCAAAAGCACATCAGAAGCTCTAGGGGACAAAGGCAGAGCCACAAGTACAGATATGGCCCATAAATGCCCCCCCAGGGACACTACAGAGAGGCAGGCCACACACATTTGCAGTGTGAGAAGAAGCACAGTGAGTTATTTTAGTAATCTCTTAAACATATGCTAATGAAATGCTGTCTTATGAAGGACTATCACTGGCAGGACAGTAGATTATACGGAGAGGAACAAGATCATTGCTGGCATGGCAATAATTAAAGAACACACACATGGATGTATATACACATGCCTGTGTACATACATGCACACAAACATATATAGACCTATTTTTTAAAAAACAACCTGTTTGTTGCCCTCCCCCTTTGCATACTATCTGAAGCTACTCAGATGCAGACAAATGCTTGATGAGTTGGTTAAAAACCAAAATCGTTATTTAAAACACTTAAGTTTAAATACCAAGTGTAAATATAATTTGTTTCAGTGAGAAAAATATTCATGTAAAGAAGAGACAGGGAATTGAAGTTATTTTCTTAAATATTTAACTGAGTTAGAATATAAGATTGTCTTGATTCACTTAACTGGAATTTGGACTCCTGATCTCTGAACTCAAGGAAGCTATTTGCAGTGATCAAGGAAGTCACTTCAGAATCCAGAGAGTGGGACCACCGGCAGCCATGCACAGGGACAATGGTGACACATGTGCTGAGAGGCTGTTCCATTTACCTGCCATCCTGGTTCCTGGGCTCCTCCAAGGTGACTCTGTGTACCTAATGGGTTTGTGTTTTACACTGTAGGCAATGTTTTACAAAGGTAATTCCAATAGTGGGATAAAGAATGACTTACAGGTAGGGGGAGATTAGAGGTAGGGAGAATAGTTTTAGGAGGTTATTGTATGAGGTCCCTAACACATTGTGGCATGGGAATGGAGACTCTGGAAAGGTAAAATTGGTGGCTCTTGGGTACCAATGATATATTGAGGCAGGAATTATATTCCAAAGAGAAGAGGGTCTTGCCTTTACAGGCCTGGCACCCAGTTGTAATAGTTTAATTTCCAGCATATGCAATGATAACCCCTAAATCTAAATGGCTTAACACAAGAAAGGCTTATTTTGGGTTCACATTAAGTCCCACATGATTTAAGCAGAGCAGCCTTATCCATCTACTGACCCTTCATCTCCAATGCCTGGTCTCTGTGATTTCCTACAGAAAGGGAAGACAGAGATGGAGGAAAGACACCAGCTCTTAACATTTGACCCAGAAATTGCACATCTCACTTCTGCCCACAGCTCACTGGCTTAAACTAGTCCCATGGTGCAACTTCAAATAAAACTGGGAAATGTAGGGGCATTCATAGAACATTTGGTAAGCACTAAGCAGCTTCCATGTATACATGTGATCCCATTAGTTGCCAATTTTTTGTAGTTCCGAGCCTAGATCTGTTTAATGACAGCACCTCAGTCTTGCTGCAAAGTCTGAACATTGGCCGTTATCTCCATGACCTCTGGGACTAATGTGCCCATGTTCTTCTCTGCTGGGCTCATAAGGTGCCTTGTAGCTGCCCGTGTGCCTGGTGTTAAGCAAGGCTGTCTTCTGTGACAGGATGTCTGTACGGTCAGGGTGCCAAAAGGCAGAATCCTGGGAGGAGTGGGCAAAACATCCCTTTCCCCAGCTCTGCATCATACTTGACTTCAAGCTAGATGTACCAGTCCTGTGCCTAGAGCCTCCCAGCATCTTTGTGAGTCTCCTCAATTCCTTACTCTGTCCCACAGGAGTGAAGACAGGTGTGGGCAGGCTCAAAAAGGCCTTTCCCATGTCATCTTCTTTGTGGCCTTTGTCCTATCTCTCTTTCTTCCCCAGGCACCTCTACCTCAAAATGTCTCCTTCCTCCTTACCCAAAGACCAGAAGTCTCTGTGGATAGGGAGTAGATACAAATAGTTATAGGGTGGGCGGTGGGGAGGAAGATACCTAGTTCTACTTGCCAGAAGAAACTGAGGCCTGCCAAGATAGCAGATATGGAAACGTAGGTATTCCACAGAAAAGGCCAACTGATTTCAATTGCTAAAAACTGCATGGTGAGCAAGATGATGCACAAGGCAAAGCAGTCCAAAATATGGCACTTGACATTTACTTTTTTCAGTGTGTGTTGTAGACACTGCAGTCTACAGAGCCAAGGTTTTATTGTCTTGCTGCAGGTCACTTCTGGTTTTCCTCTACCATCTGATAGGCTTCTGTTGCTGTCCAAGTCTCTAGTGTGAAGATAGCCTTAAAAGAATAACAAAAGTCATTAAACATACGTACCTAGTGCTTGGTTAAGAAAGATAGAGAAGGACTGCAGAATAGCTACAGTTCCCTTTATTAAAATGGAAACTAGAGTCAAGGCGTTTCCTCCTCCAGGTCATCGGTGCAACCTACGGAAGAATCTGACTTATTGCTGCTATCCTCTTTTCAAAGGAAAAATACAGAGTGTTATAATTAAAAAAGGGTTTTAACTAAATTTACCTAGTCCAGTCTGTCCCATTTTATAGATAGGGAAACTGAGACATAAATGGTTTTTAAAAATTCTCAAAATTACAAAACTGACAGACCAGGACAATAAAATATTTAATTCACAACCCCCTTTCCTTTTCCAGAGCTTCTATACAAATCCTCTATCCCTCTCCCTCTCTTCCTATCCTCTCTTCTCTCTCATTAAAATCACCTTAAGCAAAAAGTATGAATAAAATGAGTGATAGATAGAGTAGCCATGCTTCCTAGTAGCTAAAGTAAGATTAAAGCATTATCTGTGAATCTTAGCGTCCATCAGCAGACAGGTGCTCCTGGGGTTTGTCAGCAGGTGCAAGAAAGAGGAAGCATGCTGATGACTGAACATTTTTTCAGCCCAATGCGCTCTCAGAGAAAACAGCCAGGGCATCACATGTTTGTCATTGCTTACCATTGAACTCTCAAAGCATTAAAGCAACACAATGTGTGGGGACTATGAGCCCATTTATTAGTAGACATACTGAAGAAACAAGATGTAAGGGAGTCAAAAAGAAATTAACATGGTCGGGATGTTGCTTCGGTACCTCTTCTCATTATATGTAAGCCCTTAAAATCTTTCCCCAGAGCAATGTGTTATCCTTCTCGCTGAATGATGAGACATCGGATGCACACCATTATAGAGATGTACTTTCAAATTTTTTTTCTCCAAAAGTGATGAGCCAGGGTTAAAAGCAGTCTGCAGACGTAATTATGACAAGGAGCTAGTCACTTAACCTTTCTGACTTTCATTTTGTTTTTTGTTTTTTTTTTGTTATTTCCAATTTATAAAAGGAAAGAATTGAATTAGATGACCTCTATGACCCCTTCTAGCTCAGACATTTCAAATCTATAAACACAAAACCACCTGCCTCACACTGGGATTAAACTCGTAATTTTGTTTCATTAGTGGTCTGTCTTAATCAGCACAGCGACAAGGAGAGAATAGTTTTTATTTGACTGGTGGACACTAGGAACACCCAGGTTCTTAGTTGGAATCCTCTTCCTCAGAAAGATTTTGTTTGTAATGTAGCCACAAATCTCCTTGCTCCTAACTTGCTGGTTTACTGATACGTAATGTTAAATCAAACAAAAAATAGCTTTGAACAGATACCTATGCTAGAGCTGAATGCAAGGCTTTGTTGAAAAAAATTCTTTTTTTTTTTTTTTTTTTTTTTTTTTTGAGACAGAGTCTTGCTCTGTCACCCAGGCTGGAGTGCTGTGGTGTAAACTTGGCATACTGCAACCTCCGCCTCCTTGGTTCAAGCGATTCTCCTGCCTCAGCCTCCCAAGTAGCTGGAATTACAGGCTCCCACCACCACACCCAGCTAATTTTTGTATTTTTAATAGAGATGGGGTTTCGCCATGTTGACCAGGCTTGTCTCAAACTCCTGACCTTAGGTGATCCGCCCACCCCATCCTCCCAAAGGGCTCTGATTACAGACGTGAGCCACTACACCCGGTCTGAAAAAACATTATTAATTGCACATGAGAATCATATTAAACTCTACATATCCCAGTTATCTAAGGCTTCTAGAAGAGAAGTGACATGAAATCTCGTCTTGAAACATTGACGTCTCCTTAGGAGGATGAGGAGTAAGAATTGGAGTTTTTATTGGAGCCTTTCTTCTGTAAATATAATGGCCAGTTAAGGTGGATAATGTTCATGGTTAATCAAATCTGGATGGGTTTACATAGAAAAAAAATTTAGTTGTCTGGTTCTTAAGAATTTTTTAAACTGAGTGCATAAAAACCAGTGTAAAGATGTGACACCCCCGTGTGAAAGAAGATACTGTGTTCTCAGAGCTAATGGAAAGTGGCATCTGTGTAGAACCAATTATTGTAGATGGCTCATTCATTCACTTACTTCTTCAACCACAATGTTTTTCAGTGCAAAAAACGCCCTAGCACTAGGTGCAGATATTGTGAATATAAATAGAGATGGTGTATGTGCTCAAGGGACTCATTGTCTAACAAACAGGGAGACGAACATACCCTGAATGTACACCATCTATAATGCAGACACAAGGGGTGAGAAAGACTATGGGAGACACGAGAAACTGTCTTAGCTAGGGAGAGCTGGAGGTAGCACTAAGAGGTGACATGTGGGCTTTGTCTTCCAGAATGGATGGCAGAAATGTGCAGCGGAAATGTCAGGAAAAGGCATGTGTGCTAGACATCCTGTTTGCCCCTCCAGATCCCACACTTCTGACCTGAATGAATCATATCAACAGGTTCTTGAACCCTTTGGCTTAAAGTTACGATGGTGAATGGGTAGCCCAAACAGGCAATTGGTGGAAGAGGAGAGTGAGGTCAGGATATTTTATTCCCCTGGTTTCATTGTTGAGAAGTTGCTTCAGGTTGGCTGTTTCTAAATCAAAGGACATGGCTCCTCTCAAAGTGACCCTACAGGAACCTCTCTTTTTGAGTCCCAGTAAATATTTTCCCCTCTTCCCTTCCAGCACATGAATGGTAATGTCTCCACTGTGGCTGACCCTACGTTACTGCATTAGCCTTTGAGGTTCTCCTCCCTGCATCCCCCTCCTGTGAAAGTTTCTCTTTATACATAAATCCCTTTGGACGTCATTTTGGGTGTGCTACCTTATCCCAGTTGGTACTGTGGCTAATGCAGCATTTGAGAATGAGTGGACAGACAGATCAGAGACAAAGAGTGGAAAAACGTACAATGTGTTTGGGAGCCATTGTAGGGTTCAGAGATTCTGTAGTATAAGGCGCTCTCTGGTGAGGCAGAAGTGTCAGATGTTTGTACGCTATGGCGTCAGGACATGACAGGATTAGATCTGAGATTAGAAGGGCCAACCTGGCAGCAATGTGGATAATAAACCGGGAAGAAGGAGTTGGGAGACTCTTCTGTGGCTCCAGCTGCATTCAGAAGATATTGCTGTGTTTCCAGGTTTAGCTAGGTAACATCAGCGGCTGGGGTCCTGAAACACTACCCCTTTCCTCTGGCTTTGTAGCCTGCTGTCACTAGTTTTAGGTTATTTTGTCATCCCATATTTGGCTTTCAACTCCTCTATCACCTGGGTAACTAATGGCTTTGTAGTAAATTTCTTCTTTTATAAATACTTGAAGTGTTTTTTTGTTTTGTTTTGTTTTTCTGTTGAGACCCAGATGAATACAAGGGCCTTAACAGCCAGGATGATGAGGTGGCAAGGAGTGATCTATTCCAAAAGGGAAAACTCATTGGCAAAGGGTTGCTATCTCCTCTCCACCCAGAAATGGTTTACTCTCTTTAATGATAGGCAAAACAGTGATTTTTACATGGATTCCCGAGCAGGCTGCCTGGGTTAGATAGCCTGCCTCATTGATCCCATGTCAGTGTCCTAATCTGTGTGCCTTGTTTCCTCACATGCAAAATGAAGAAAATCACACCTCTTTTAGGAGATTGTAAGCATTAAATGAGCTAATACAGCATGTATAAAATTATTTTAAAAGTTCTAACTGGATATTCAGTCCCATATAAATACTAGCTACTATTATTTGCCTAAGGCCTCTGAGTTGGAGCACGAAGGACTTGTGCCTCCCTGGGTCTCAAACACCAAGGGTCATCCACATTTTTGAATCATAGGTTTTAGCTGCGATATCCTTTTTAAGGATCACAGCTTTGAAGGTTGGAGGAAGCATGCGCTGACTGACAGGGATGCTGTGAGGAGAAATAATTTTCCAGGGGCAAGCAGTGGTTACCATGGTTTCCAACTGGCAGAAACTCCAAGGTCAATTCCTCGAAAATATTTCACTGCTGATATGAGCAGGGTGGTTCCTCTACATTCCTAATCACTTCCTCTGCACCAGGGCAGATTGAGCCTTGCTTTCAGGCAGCAGGAAAGAGAAATCTGAATAAGTAGACATCAGAAAGCGTAGCCATCCAGCTGACCACTGACCATGAAGTCAAATACAGTTGATTCCCCAGGGGAGCCAGAAAAGGGAAGTGTCATTTGGAGCAATGAAATTTTAATAACCACAGAGGGAATAAAGCATTTTGTTATAAGACTCAGGTCTGCATTGATAAAGATCACTGGTGACAACTTACACTATTTGAAATTTTAGTTCTGTTCTATGAGTGACTAATTTTTACTCCTCCAGAAATGCAAGTCTCCAGGCAATGGGGGAAATCACAGTGCACAAAGCCTTGGTAAAAGCCACAGCACAACCCAGCACCTCACTTAACTCCGTGCATCTATTTCATCCTCAAGTCACTTCTCCTTCCTTTGGAATTAAACTCCTCTGACAGCCCAGCTGCAACATCTATTAAATATTTTTTCTCTATAGAGTGGCTCCAGTTGTTTCCAGGAAGCCTTTCCCACAGGGAAGGGGATTACTTTCAGAAGCCTGTTCTGTAGGGAAGTGGCCTCCCCACAGTGTTCAGCATTTCAGGGCAGCCCCATTAGCCAGGCTCTGAAGGTGGGTGTGTTCATTACGGACAGGATGAGGAGTTGTTTTGTAAAAGATCTAAAAGATGCAAGTTTCTCTACCATGGAAAACTCTGCCTGAGTAAAATACCAAATTTAAAAAAAAGAAGAAGAAGAAAAGAAAATGACCTTTTACCAGTTGGTAACAACTCAGAAAATAACACTACAAATTAAACAGTCATTCAAATGCTTTTGAAAATGTTTTTAAATGACAACTTAGAGAAGTCAAACCAATGTTGTCTTCTATTTATGCAGGATTAACACTCATCTTTTTATAGGGAAGGGAGGGCCTAGCCATCTACTTACAAAGCTGTAATAAAGAATGAAGAAAAAGAAGTTGTGTTTAGGACTTGTGACATTTTTTAATGGCTACATATTCTTTGTAGCTACTCCTATCAAGAGGTGAAGTTTATTTCTGCTGCCCTTAAATCTAGAGTGGTCTTGAAGATGGCTTTGGCTAACAGAATGCATTGGCTAACAGAATGCACTGGCTAATAGAATGCATTGGAAGTGAAGTTGTGACACTTCTTCATCTTGGCTTCCAGAGGCCTGTAGCTTCTTCTCTCACCCTCTTGGATATTGCCCTGTATGAACAAGTCTGAGCTGGTCTGCTGGGGAGGCCAGATGGAGGAGAACTGAGGCACCTTGATTAATGTCACCAACCACCAGTAATGTGAGTGAGGCCTTCTTAGACCACCCAGCCCCTGTCAAGAAACAGATGGCTGCAGCTGCATAAGTGACCTCAGGCTAAAGTAGCAGAACCATGTATTAGTCTGTTTTCGTGCACTGATAAAGACATGCCCAAGACTGGCAATTTACAAAAGAAAGAGGTTTAATGGACTTACAGTTCCATATGGCTGGGGAGGCCTCACAATCATGGTTGGAAGGCAAGGAGGAGCAAGTCATGTCTTACATGGATGGTGGCAGGCAAAGAGAGAGCTTGTGCAGGGGAACTCCTCTTTATAGAACCACTGAATCTTGTGAGACTTATTCACTATCATGAGAAAAGCACAGGAAAGACTTGCCCCGATGATTCAATTACCTCCCACCAGGTCCCTCCCACAACACATGGGAATTCAAGATGAGATTCGGGTGGGGACACAGCCAAACCATATCAAACCATCTACCTGAGCCTAGCCCAAAGCACTGACCGAGAGAATCATAAGCAAATAAGATACTTGGTTGTTTTAAGCCATTAAATTTTGGAGTGGTTTGTTACATAGCAATAGATAACCGCCATAGGATTCATTTCTAGTTTAGTGCTTGATTCATCTGAGAAATCAAGAAAATCATATTCAATTACAAAAGATATTCAACCAATGAAGTATTCCCATTTACTAAATCTTTGAGACAACATTAGAGGATTGGAGACATTATTTAGAAAATGTAAACAATCTGTCAATTTGATTCCCTCATACATGCTCACTCTGAATACCCACCTTCATTTCTCAAAAGCAATTTTTTTATAAAAATTATGTGTAAAACTGACAAATTCTGACAATCAGAATTATCCTAAAACAATATAGTCACAGGCTTATTGATCATTTATTATTGGGTAATTTACTATTGTTCTGATCATTGGTTTATCTAAACTCTTTCCCTGTGTAGTAAAGAATTTAACCCAGCCTGAAGACAGATTGTGGGAGGTAATCTGTAAGTCCTTGAAATATCATGCTGGATAGGAGTGTCTTTGTTTGTCTGGGTGTCTTGGGTCAGCCATGTAGTGACCATGTGTTTTAAGGTAGGAGCCCTGAGCCACAACAACACTGTGATTTAGGGTGGGAGTTTTGGGTTGTGTAGTATCAGCTTGACTTCCTGCGGGGCTAAACGTTGAGAAAAACCATGTGGGCAGTTGACTGTGCCTATGTGATGGAACCCCAGTGAGAATTCTGGATATCAAGGCTTAGCAAGCTTCCCTTGTTGGCAATACTCCATGCACATTGTCACACATCAATGCTTTCAAATAGCACTTTCCTTACTCCATGGGGAGAGAATAATTAGAAACTCCACTTTCAGCTACCTTTCTTTGACTCTGCCCTATGACTTACTTCTTCCCTTGGCTAATTTTAATCTGCATCTTTTCCTTGTAATAAGCCATAACCATGAGTATAAAATAGCTTTCAGTGACATCTGAGAGTCTTTCTAATGAGTTATCAAAACAAAGAGTGGTTTTGGGAACACCTTGAACTTGCAGTTGGTTTCAGAAGAGTGTAGTCCTATGTGAGCTGTTCCCCTAACTTTGCAGTTAGTCAACTTTTGCACCCCCTTTCAAGATGCAATTCAACCCTGCCTCCAGGAAACCTTTCCTGACCACCTCAATTTAAAAAAAAAAAAAATCTTCCTCTGAATTCTTTCATTGTATAGGGCTAACCTGTAATTATCTTGCAGTATTTGGAAAATGGCTTCTGGCTTTGCTATTGATCATATTGATAGGTAGATCTATCAAATGTCATGTATTAGATTTTAGTGCCTGGAGGACTCAGTCTGTTTCTTGAACCCTTTCTACTAGCCAGCACATTGTTTTCAATTAAACCCTGTGGTGTTTAAAAAAGAAATTGCTGCTTCTAGCATCAACTAGGAATTTCTGAAATATAGGTTACTTAATAAGACTGAAATAATTATTCAACAAATGTTTATTGGCTGGGCACGGTGGCTCATGCCTGTAATCCCAGCACTTTGGGAGGTCGAGGTGGGCAGATCATTTGAGGTCAGGAGTTCAAGACCAGCCTGGCCAACATGGTGAAACCCTGTCTCTACTAAAATACAAAATCAGTCAGGCATGGTGGCGCATGCCTGTAATCCCAGCTACTCAGGAGGCTGAGGCAGGAGAATCACTTGAACTCAAGAGGCAGAGGTTGCAGTGAGCCAAGATTGTGCCACTGCACTCCAGCCTGGGCAACAGAGCGAGACTCTATCTCAAAAAAAAAAAAAAAAAAAAAAAAAAATTAATTGAGCATCTACTAAGTGCTAGGCTCCAGGTATTGGCAACAAGCAAAATAAATTTCTATGTTTAGGAAGTTTCTATTCTGGAAGATAAAGATGACAAATAAAACATACCTTTTTTTTTGAGGTAAGGTCTCACTCTGTTGTTCAGGATGGAGTGCATGGTGTGATCATGATTCACTGCAGCCTTCACCTCCTGGACTCAAGCATCCTCCCACCTCAGCCTCCCAAGTATCTGGGACTACAGGCATGCACCACCATACTTGGCTAGTTTTTTTATCTTTTTGTGGAGCTGGGGTCTTGCTTTGTTGTTCAGGCTGCGTATATGCTATTATATTAGATGGCGATAAGCACTAGAAAGTACAATCAAGCGGAATAAAAGAATAAAGTGTGATGAGGATAATTAGTTTAGAGAGGATGATCAAGGGAGGCTTCTCAAAGCACGTGACATCTCAACAGAGATCTGAATGCAGCAAGAGAGTGAACCATGCAGACAAGGTTTGCAAACCTGGCCTAAATGTTTCCATTGTCTAATGATTTCAGTAGCCAAATGCATTCGAGAATGTGGCTGTTCAATTTATTGAATGGTAGATTACTTAAAAAAAAGGTTTTTTAATGAGTAAAGAATTCAAATCCAGTCTTAACACATAGATACATTCTCATAGTCCTTTTAAAAATAAAAATAAAAAAAATTACTGACATGTAAAGAGTTTGCATGTGGAAGAGGAACAAAGAATGTTTATAGCTGATTGAAGACAAAGTTCAACCTTGTAATAGTCTTTATGTTTCAAATTTCTTGAGGAGACACTCAGGGGGACAACTTCTGTCTAAATAATCATCCCACTAGGGGAGGAACGCTTGAAACAAATCGCCCTTGTGTTAGACTGAGGAATGTGCAGTTGGAGCTTGACAAGCTATGGCACAATTCTAAAGATAGGTGAGTGATTAAAATAGAAGGATCTTCGCAAAGGTAAATGTGAAGAATGACTTTTTGAATATAAATCGCAAAACCCAGAGAAAACTGTCTTATGCTTTTTCACTGTATTTTGTTTCAATAAACAAACCAAGTTTTACTAACTTATTTTATTTTATTTTATTTTTGAACAGAAATTTCATTACAGGGAGAACTGGGAACTCCATGATAAGAAAGGTACGACTTTTAAATATGGTGGCTGTGGGCTGGGCGCGGTGGCTCACGCTTGTAATCCCAGCACTTTGGGAGGCAGAGGCGGGTGGATCACCTGACGTCAGGGGTTCGAGATCAGCCATGGTCAACATGGCAAAACACCGTCTCTATTAAAAATGCAAAATTAGCCAGGCGTGGTGGCGCGTGCCTGTAAAGCCAGCTACTTGGGAGCCTGAGGCAGGAGAATCACTTGAACCCGGGAGGCGGAGGTTGCTGTGAGCCGAGATCATGCCACCGCACTCCAGCCTGGGAGACAGAGCAAGACTCTGTCAAAAAAAAAAAAAAAAAAAAAAAGATGGCGATTGTCGGAGCTGTCCCATTCCCACCTTCTGATTTCGCTTGGTCCTTGTCATTGTTCTGTTCTTCATGATGAGCAAGGAATGTACGATGGACATCATGTTTGAATATGGGAATTCTTCTGTGATCCGGAATTCCTCTCCCCACAAGGCTCTGTTCTTTGGCACTCTTGCACATATGCACTGAAATAATTAAATGTCATGGAAATCCTAAAATACTTTGAATCATCAAAAGGGGCTTAAATTATGTCAGGATAGCTGTGGTGTTGAGTATATTATGTATTCTAGTTCTTTAAAAACGATGAGCCAGGTATTGTGTGTGTGGTAAGGCTTGACAAACCTGAATAATCTTTAACCAGGATATACCAGAACAAACAATTTTTCAAGCAAGTTTTTTTTTCTAGATACCAAGACAAGATGTCTTGGTTTGAAACAGGTGGGAAAAGGAAAGGGGATATATGAGAGCTCATTTGTCATGGTAGTTTTAGAGCTGAAGTCCATGTTTTTAGGTCTCCAGAATACCACTTTCATTTAATATTTTCCCTCTTCTCTTTCTTGGTTCCCAGCAAAATGGTGAAAATCTTGCTGAGAAATGGTACCATGAGAAAAAGTTGGGAAAAAAGGGAAGTGCCTTGCCCATTTCTCTCTCTTTTCCCCTCCAAACATACTAGAAGACTGGTATTTAATGTGTTGGCAGCGTCTTTGTAGAGAAATGAACATCTTTTCTGGATACTGGGGGAGGGAACATGCTGGTTGCCATACCTATATTTGTCAAATGGGAGTCATGCTAAGAAATCCAAAAATAGAAATAATTTTAGGGTAAAGTCTTAGGAACTTAAAATCCATTTATTTAGAATTAAATAAACACCTTCTAGATATCCATCCCTCAGCTAAGTGCTATGAAGGACATTAAATAAGTATAACAGATAATCCCTACTTAGCATTCAGCATCTAATTAACTCACATATTTGACTAAGGGTGGTGAAAGACATGAAAGAAAGATAATACATGGACCTGGCTTTCTAAGACCTCATGGTTTTGTGGGAAATAAAAGACATGCACTTGAAATATTTAAAATGTTTAAATATTCCTAGGCAGGAAATATAAGCGCCTGAATGGTTTGCAGAGTCTAAACAGTCATTTGTTAGAAGAGAAAACAAGGGTGGGCTGCAATGGGATTCATTGATGAGGAAGGACGTGCTAGTACCTGTGGGGTCTTTGTTTGTAAACCATTTTAATTAACAAATATACTTACCATAAATCCATGAACAGAAATTTAGGCGAACATAAAAGCATAGGACAGCAATGCTATAAAATGGGCCAAGGCACTGCTAGAAAAAATAACGTAACTTAAAAGTATATTAAACCCTGGCAAGAATTTTTAAATATTGAAGATAAAGTTACTATGTGACCCAGCAATTTCACTCACGTATATACCGAAAATAACTGAAAACATATGTCCTCCCAAAAACTTGTACATGAATGCTCATAGTGACATTACTCACAATAGCCAAAAAGTGGGAACAATTTAAATGTCTATCACTTGATGAATGAATAAATTGTTACATCCATACAAGGTAATGTTACTGAACAAGGAACAGGAATTATCTACTGACACATACTCTACACAGATGAAGTCTGAAAACACGCTAAGTGAAAGAAGTCATACTCAAAAGATGACGTATTACATGACTCTATTCATATAAAATATTCAGAATGGACAAATCCGTACAAACAGAAAACAGATTAGTGATCCCCAGGGGTTGGAGAGAGCAGAGAACTGGGAGGGACTGCTTAACACGTTCAGATGAGGTTTTTTGGGAGAGTGATAAAAATGTTCCAAAATTAGAGAGTGGTGATGGTTGCACAACTTAGTGAATATACAAAAAAAAAAATCACTGAATTGTACACTTTAAATTGTACACAGTATGTATCTATTTAAAAAGATAAATTTTATGGTACATTAATTGTATCTTAATAAAGTTGTTAAAGAAAAAGCCTAGAATGAATAGCTCTCTCAAACTTGCTAAGAATGCTAGCTCCTAAGAGTACAATTACAAAACAGACACCTGAGAAATGAAGAAAATAAATGGGCAAAATATAGGAGACTCATAGAAACAAGATTCTGTCTGGAGTTTTGTTTCTCTTAATGTTGTGTAAAGAATTAAAAACAAATCCTATAAGATACACCTGAAATAAGGGTGAAAATGGAGTGTTACGTGTCATTTTACATTGATAACTTAAAGGCATGGAATTATTATTTGTAAATGTCTTGTTAAAGATATATCAAAGTCTGATCCTTTTTTTAAAAAAAAAAACTTATTTAGAGCCGGGCGTGGTGGCTCACACCTGTAATCCCAGCACTTTGGGAGGCCGAAATGGGCAGATCACCTGAGGTCAGGAGTTCCAGACCAGCATAACCAACACAGAGAAACCTTGTCTCTACTAAAAATACAAAATTAGCTGGGCGTGGTGGCACATGCCTGTAATCCCAGTTACTTGGGAGGCTGAGGCAGGAGAATCACTTGAATCTGGGAAGCAGAAGTTGCAGTGAGCTTATATTGCACCATTGCACTCCAGCCTGGACAACAAGAGCAAAACTCGATCTCAAAAAAAAAAAAAAAAAAAGAATTTAAAAAAAATTTAAAAAAAAAAAAAAGAAATAAAAAAAAAAAAAAAAAAAAAAAAAGTATTTAGAAATAATTTCAAACATACAGAAAAGGTATAAGAATAGTACAGAGAACACTCATATATACACTGTGCTGTACTTTATCATTTGTGCTTGTGCGGTCTCTCTTCCTTTCTTATCCCTTCCTCCCTTCTTCTTTCCATCCCCTTTCTCTTTCTTCTCCCCTTTCTCTCTTCTCTATGTATATATATAAATGTATTTATATTTACATATATCTCAAATATCTATCTATCTCAGTATATAACATTTGAGACAGATAATACATATTTGAAAGTTGGAAATATTATCTCCCTGTACCTAATTTATCAATGTGCAGTGTATATTTCCTAAGAATAAGAATACCATCTTACAGTGTTACATATCCAGACTAAGATTACCAACTTCAGGAAATTTAACATTGATATAATACTTTAATATAATCTACTATCCAGCTTCCAATTTTGTCAAGGAACATGGTATGTTAGTTATCTATAGATGCATAACAAATTACTCCAAAACTTAGCAGTTGAAAATGGCAAACATTTATGATCTCAGTTTCTGTGCGTTAGGTGTCTGCGTGTGGCCTGGCTGGGTCCTTTGACCAGGTTATAATCAATGTGTAGGCTACGGCTGTGCTCTCATCTGAAGGCTCAATGTGGGGAAGATCCACTTTCCTGCTCACTCACGTGGTTGTTGGCAGGATTCAGTGCTTCACTGGCTGTTGACCAGGAGTTTCTCTCATCCCTTCACCCCATGGCCCTTTCTTTAGGGCTGCTCACAGCATGGCAACTAGTACCTTAGAATAAGTGAAGGAACAAGCCCCAGAAGTGGAAACTTCCAGCAATTCTCTGTAACCTTATATTTGAAGTGACATTCTATTACTTCTGCCATCTTCTATTCATTAAAAGCAAGTCAGTAAGTCATTATTTCAGCCCACATTCAAGAGAAATGATTATACAAAGGGGCAAATATCAGGAAGTGGGACCATTTTAGTGGCTGCCTACCAGACCCAGTAATTTTTTTCAGTACAGGATTCAGTCTATAATCATATATCATAGTTGACATATCTCTTTAGATTCTTTTTCTTCTTTATGACACTGACATTTTAAAAAACAGTTCCTGTTTGTAAGATGGAATGTTCCTTGTTTGGGGTTTCTATAATGCTTCCTCATTATTAAATTCAGGCTATGCATTTCCAGTTAAATAGTACAAAAGTAGTATTATCTCCTCTTTAGGCCATCATATCCAGAAGCACATGATGTCTACCTGTCCTTTATTGGTGATGTTTGTTTCAATCACTAGTCAAAAGGGTATCTGATTTCTCCACTGTATAATTACTATTTTTTTCACTTGCAACCAAAGGCAATCTATGGGGAGACCCTTTAAGAACATGTAAATTGCTCATTCATCACCAAAATTTTATCTAGATTGAACATCAGGTGACTCTTGCCACAAACAATCTTAAGTACACAATGGTGGTAAAATATTTTTTTCCCCAACTCCAGCTCTCCTGCCACATCTACCAGTTGACACTAGGTACTTGTATTAGCCTGCTCAGGTTGCCATAACAAAATACCACATACTGGGTGGCTTCAGCATCAGACATTCATTTCTCACAGTTCAGAGGCTGGACATCCAAGATCAAGGTGCCAGCCCAGTAGGATTTTCTTGAACCTCTCTCCTCAGTTTGTAAATGACATCTTTCTTGCTGTGCCCTCACTGGTCTTTCGCTGTGTACATGCCCCAGGTGTCTCTTCCTCTTCCTTTGAGGATACTAGTTTTATTGGATGTGGGCCCCACCCTATTGACCCCATTTAACCCTACTTACCTTCTTAAAGGCCCTATCTCCAAATCCCTTTTAACCCTACTTACCTCCTTAAAGGCCCTATCACATTAGGGGTTATAGCTTTAACATATGCATTTTAGGAGGGAACGATTCTGTTTATAACAGTATTCTGCTGTAAAAAGAGCCATCCTTCTCATACATTTACTTATTTATTTCTATGCTTATGAGTATATAAAATGGATTCTATATACTTTTCTTTTTCAATGGTTTATAATTTGTTACTACCAATAATTATTTTGGTGTTCAAACTGTCCCAGACATGGGCAGGGGAAGCCGCTCCAGCCTGGTTCCTCTGTCCTCATGATATGCCCCTAGTATGTTTTGTACAATTCCTTACATCCTGGAATAACAAGATATTGCAGGCTCTCACTAAATAGAGGAGGTGGTTGCACAACCCTGGGAATGTACTAAATGCCACGGGATTATACACTTTAACATGATTGATTTTGTTATGTGAATTTCACCTCGATTAAAAAGTTCCAGGCTTATCTTGCACATTTCCTGCCTCTGCCCTGGAAACATTTTTTCTCTAAGGATCCCTTGTTCCTCTTAGTTAGAATACTACATTCAAAAGCAAGGTGTGGCTGTTAGGTATGGCTGCTACCAAGATTTCTGCTTCAGTGGGCAAAGCCAGGAGATTATCTATCTATCTATCTATCTATCTATCTATCTATCTATCTAAATATATATAGATATATATATCACATTAATGCATACACATGCATATATACGCATTTCAGAAATTATGAGTCCACAGCAATACCTCCAATTGCAATCCATTCTTCTTAGATCCAAGTCTTCTCTTTCTATATTTGTAACTTTCTTCTCCACAGTGAGAACTCTGGCTGTCAACATCAATGTATTTACTGATTTGCTCAATACTATGAAATATCTAAAATCATTTCAGAATCCTTCTGTGTCCATGCTGCTACAAAAACAAACCCAGTAAAAAGAGTTTTGTGTTTCTTTAAGTCCTCCCCAACTCCCACGCTACCTAAGTCTAATGGAACATGGCCTAACCTGCATTCAAAAACTACTTAGATTTCTTTTCTCCCCTTTCATTGTGGTTATTCATTTGAAATCCAATTGGATTTATTTTTTTCAGTTTGGTTTTTAGTTTTTTCTCCCTTTCCATACTTGTCGGTTTAATCTTTTAAATAAATAGAACATTAATAAACTTCCCCAAATTAAAAATAATACAAAGAGCTATACCATAGAAGTGTTTCTCCCTCTCATATTCCTTCCACCCTGTTTCCCACCTTCTTGTTAGGTGACCTGCTTCATCTCACTTCATTCTTTACTGGTTTATTCCTCCTATCTTTCTCTTTTTTTGAAAGATAGGTAGGTACATGTATTTCTCCCATTTTTCCTTTTCATCACAAAGGTTAGCACAGTATGTATCCTACTCTTTTGCAGTTGGTCAGGAAGAAACACTTTCCATGAGCTTTGGAGACTAGCAGCCTTCTCCACAGTATCTTAGGTTCATTCAGCAACACCTGAGTCTCCACGGAAAGCCAAAGCTGATCAGTGAGTCCCAAGTCTACAGTGAGCTGGCTTCATAGTATAGACCTTTCTCAGGAATGCTTCATGCCTTGCCCAGCCAAAAGGCAGGGCCCTACATTGCACTCTTTTCTGTGCGTTGTTGACACCCTGTGGTTTCAATGTGCAGACCCTTGTCTGTCACTGCATTAGATGACTGTTGTAGACCCTAACCTTTTCGGAGTACAGACATATTATCTAAATTCTCCTTGTCGTCTGGTTCTGTCTTCCCTCACAAAATCAATCCTCCAGGAACAAAGCTTCCTCCTATACTACCTCATGATGCTCAACTCCTTCCCCTCCCCTCCATCTCTCACCTTACCTCAGCAACTATCTCTTCTCTCTCTTTCTCGTGCTCATGCACACGCAAACACACACGTGTTTTCTTGAAAGGTTTAAATTTTCCAAAACAGTGGGGCGGGGGGGCTCCCAAGGAAAAGGGTGACAGACTGGACTAAGAAAATGTGGCACATATACACCATGGAATACTATGCAGCCATAAAAAAGGATGAGTTTGCATCCTTTGTAGGGACATGGATGCAGCTGGAAACCATCATTCTTAGCAAACTATCACAAGAACAGAAAACCAAACACCGCATGTTCTCACTCATAGATGGGAACTGAACAATGAGATCACCTGGACTCGGGAAGGGGAACATCACACACCGGGGCCTATCATGGGGAGGGAGGAGGGGGGAGGGATTGCACTGGGAGTTATATCTGATATATGATGAATTGATGGGTGCTGACGAGTTGATGGGTGCAGCACACCACCATGGCACAAGTATACATATGTAACAAACCTGCAAGTTATGCACATGTACCCTAGAACTTAAAGGATAATAAAAAAAAAAAAAAAAAAAGTTTTAAAAATAGGTGCTTGCTGGGTAATTTGCCATTAAACAGCAGGGCACCATTCTAGTAGCGGGATGGCTCTTAAACCCTTCACTTCCACTCGCCAGGGTCCTGCCCTCAGCCCTTCAAGGAGGGCTGCCTCCCGACATCAGCAGCTAGGGAGGTGCGGGCGGGGGCAGGGTGCCAGCCAAGCTAAGTGGAGGTCCCAGGAGGCTGGACATAATAACCACAGTGACTGTGGTTGCTCCGCCCCGTCCTCTGGCAACAGCCAGAGCCTTCCCGGGTTTTGCCTTCCCCCGTCCCGGCCCTTTAAGGCTTGGTAAGGTTCACCTGTGGCTGTCCTACAACAAAACCACTTCCAGGAAAAGGAAGGGGTACGTGATAGCCCTAAGAAGTCAGGCTATAAACCGGATNAAGTTTTAAAATAGGTGCTTGCTGGGTAATTTGCCATTAAACAGCAGGGCACCATTCTAGTAGCGGGATGGCTCTTAAACCCTTCACTTCCACTCGCCAGGGTCCTGCCCTCAGCCCTTCAAGGAGGGCTGCCTCCCGACATCAGCAGCTAGGGAGGTGCGGGCGGGGCAGGGTGCCAGCCAAGCTAAGTGGAGGTCCCAGGAGGCTGGACATAATAACCACAGTGACTGTGGTTGCTCCGCCCCGTCCTCTGGCAACAGCCAGAGCCTTCCCGGGTTTTGCCTTCCCCGTCCCGGCCCTTTAAGGCTTGGTAAGGTTCACCTGTGGCTGTCCTACAACAAAACCACTTCCAGGAAAAGGAAGGGGTACGTGATAGCCCTAAGAAGTCAGGCTATAAACCGGATGACACCCGTAAGGAAGAAAGAAAAGAGCAAGCCACGGGGGTCCTCATAGGGTTAACACAGCCTGCCGTAAACAAAGGATGAGGATGAGGGCGAGGCAAAATGAGAAATCGGGTGCAAGCAGTAGGGAAAAAAACCTTCCATCCTTTCTTTTTGCATCCAGAGGTACATTTTCATTCCAGAATAAACCCAGCCACAAATGAGGGTAGCTAGGAGAATGTCCCTACTTAGGCAGCTGAAAGGATGAAAGACCCTCCCAATGTCTTTGATGCAGGCTGCATATTCGAACACATTTTGAACCGTGCATCTGTGCTGTGTTGGGCCTGGGAACGCCGGCGGCTAGGGGCTGGCTGTGGGCGGGTGAGAAGGAAAACGTTGCCTGGCGTTACCTGCATCTGGAATGGGTTCCCGGAGAAGCGCTAGGCAAAACCCGGAGTGGATCCTGGGAAGTAAAGCGGGCGCTGCTCCCGGGCTCAGCACCCGGTCTCTTAGATGCCGAAAGGTCCACCGTTTGCACACACCACCCCTGAGGGCTAGCTAGCGGTGGGAACCTGGAAGGGGCTGAACATGCTGTTCAGAATAATTTAGGAGGGAGAATATTATTCCTGCTTGGTAGTGTGAAATCACTTATTTATGGCTTCCATTCAGTCTCCGGTTTGCAGATAATCCCCCTTTCTAAGCGGTGAAACTCATGAATGTTGATCTTGCAAATCAAGCTGACACTAGCAGCTTTTGTCCACCGGGGCATACATCAAGGCCTGCCTTCTCCCCAGCACGTTTCCCCCCTCCTCGCCATGCGCATCCCAGGCTCCCGGATTCATGAAAGGCGTGCTCCGCCCCAAAGCGACCTGGGGGTCTCTAGCAACAATCCAGGGGCTTGTCTGCCAAGCGCTAGGGCCCCACTTGGAGCATCCTGTTCAGAGCCTCCAAGAGCGTCCCTCAAGACAAATGGCCCCGACAGGAGGAGGTCACCCGATGAAGGGCTGCGGGAGCTCTAGACCCTTGCCCAGAGGCCTAGGCGTTTGTCCTTAAACACGTAAGCTGAGCCAAACCCGGACAAAACCCGGGCTCCGAGGAAGGAAGCAACCAAACAATCGCACTTATGTAAAGGGAGGATCGAGGAGAGAGAGAAGGCAAAGCCAGCCAGCATGCAAGGATCTGAAATAATGAGATCAGATGGGGGATGGCGGATGTCAGCTACACCCACAGAAGCCATCAATAAAAGAGGCTTTGCTAAAAGTCAAGCCGATCGCTGGTTTTTAGAGTGGCTAGGTGGTAACTCTGGATCCTGCTGTAATAAGATGCTTTTTAATTAATGCTAATGAGCTAATGTTTATTAACTGCTCAAAGCTCCGGAGGAATAGGTGTGAACTGCACACCAAATATGTCTTTGAGTGTTGTGTGATGAATGTGATTGCCGAACGAAATAAGAGTAGTCACAGGCATCCTCATTCTTAGGGATCCAGGCTCATGAATAAAGATATTCATGTGGCCAGGTGCGGTGGCTCACGCCTGTAATTCTCTACTAAAAATACAAAAATTAGCTGGTCGTGGTGGCACATGCCTGTAGTCCCAGCTACTTGGGAGGCTGAAACAGGAGAATCGCTTGAACCGGGAAGGTGGAGGTTGCAGTGAGCTGAGATTGTGCCACTGCACTCCAGCCTGGGTGACAGAGCAAGAATCTGCCTCAAAAAAAAAAAAAAAAGATAATCATACTTAATTTAAATTGTATTATGTGGCTGTTTCCAAATTGGTCTCTGTAGCAGAGGCCACTCATTGTGCTTCAGAAAGGTACTGTTTACCTGTGTGTTTCCCGTCTTTCTGCTGAAAACCATTTCAAAGCTGAGGTTGAGCTGTGGGAAGCCTACGTTTCCACACACAAGTCTGTACTTTCAAAAATTATCTTGGTACAGGATGAGTAACCAAGAGAGTCAGGATTCCTGCTGGCCTGGCAATATTGCCTTCTTCCCACCACCCCACCCACTTCCCCAATTTACAAGCCCTGCCCCTTCCCCTAATGAAGCCAGGAAGAAGTTGAAGACCTGTGAATGACAGGCTAGTCCTCTGCCTCCTGGTCCCAGCAAACAAGAGCACTGATTCTTGGCCTTTCTTGATCGACTTTCAGCTCTTTGCTGTGACTCTGACCACCATAAAGTTCACAAGAGAAGAGATCATAAAGGATGGTTGAAGTCTAGTTTTCCGAACAGGAGAGGTGATCAGTGACCATTTGGGGTTGGCACACATTTCCCAGACAGAGGGAATATGGCGAGTTAAGGCACCAAGGGAAGAATCTCATTCATATGTCATCGTTCACTCTTTTACATTAGTTATGTACTCCAGTCCTGGAATGCAAAGGTCAACAGAATGCAGCAAGTTAACTGCTGCCCTTCTGTGGGATGAATTCTTCAGGAACAGTCTTGACTTTGTCAGTGATTCTTACCTGCATGCCTTCTTGGATCTTGGTGTTTTCTGTTTGTTGGCTTTGACTGTGTCCAGATTGTAGGTTATTTTCATCCATGCAGGCTTCCTTCCCACTTACTCCCTGGTCTTTGAAGAATGACCCCTCTCTGACTCCACGTGGCTCTGGTAAATCAGGACATGTGACCAACACAGAATATGACCAGGCCAATCCTTTCCTCTCTTCCAGGAACTGGGATTTTCAATAGAGAGACCCAGGATATAAGAGGTTGAACAAATTATCCCGTAACTACACCCTAAGGACAGGGTTCCTAAGAGTTGTGAACCCTGGAGCCGCCCTGTTGCTGGTACCTTCCAAAACCTATTCTTGAGTATTTCTCTCCATTTTATGGGCTTCAAAAAACATTTTTTGTTCTTGTTTAACTTCAATTAATATATTAATACACAAGTCATACAGAAAATAGCAAGTTTAGAAATCAATTTTTTTGTGTGTGAAATGTACATCCAGAAAACTTCATTAAAGTGTATTACAAACAACTATAAAGTGAATGTTACATATGTGTTTACTACCTGGGTTGGGAAATGAATGTTATCAGTAGCCTGGGTGCCCTCTCTAACCCACTGCATGCCTCTCCTTAATGATAAAACCAACTTGCTCTTCCCTAACTACTCTGCTGACATTCTTGATCATCATTTCCTTGCTTTACTTTACAGTTTTATCACTGAAATATGTATCCCTACACATGTGCTTAGTTTCATCTGTTTTAACATTTGTGTGAAAGGAAGGAGGATTTTGTCTTAACATTACATTTGTGAGAGTCATCCATGTTATTATGTGTAGAAGTAGGTTATCCATGTTATTGCTGTTTGATAGTCCACTTATAAACATATCACAGTTATTTATTCATTCCATACCTGACAAGCATTTGCATTGTTTCCACTGGGACTATTACAAACAGTGCTGCTATAAGCATTTTTGTTTATGTCTCCTGATACATGAAATCACATTTCTCCAGGGGAAATCTCTAGGAGTACAATTGCTGGGGTACAGGGTTATGTACATCTTCACCTTTGCTAGATAATGTCAAATTATTTTTCCAAAGTAGTTGATCCAATCTACAGCCCCACTTGCCCTAACAGAGAGTATGAGAGATTCTATTATTCTACCTCCTCTCCAAAGTTGGTATTTTCATCTTTTTAGCTTTTGCCCATCTGGTGACTTTGTTGTTATGATGATTACTAGGTAACTGATGAGGTATGCAGCTTTCCATATTTGTATTGGCCATTTTGTTTCCAAAAACGAATTACTATTTCTTTCTCTTTCTCTCTCTCTCTCTCTCACACACACACACACAAACACATACACATGTGTATATTAACAGTTTACCTTAAATTATCAAAATAAATAGATCAAATTTCATGTTTTATTCAACCACCAAATTCAAGGAAAATTGTGTTCAAATTTTCTTACAAAATACATTTGTTGTTTAATCTATATTTACCTCAGCAGGTATCATTTCTTAAAACTTTGGGTGCTAATTAGGAACTCTTACTCTTGAAACTATTTCATTTGACTTTCCACTTGAAGATCTGCCTAACTTCACTAAAACTTGACATTAATCTCCGCTCTTGGAAAACAACTATTTGCTTCATACCTATTGAGTGAGATACATCTTAACCGTAGATGCTAGCATAAAGGTGAACAAATATCCTTCAAAAAGGGCCTGTCATGAAATGAAAACTTTTGTGGTTTTTTGTTTTTGCCTGGCAGATTTGTCTGTTCATGTCTAATGAACATATAATGAAAACAATATCAGCCAGCCCTACCCAGGTATGACCAAATACACCTTTGTACCACTATATTTGGACATTTAGCAAACTTCTTACTCTCTGCTCACTCACCACCAATTTTTGTTCTGTGTTCTCCTCCTTGAACAATAGAAGAATAATGAGGAAATGTCAGGCATAATGACACTTAATGAGAACCTTCTAGGTGCTAAAACATTAGAATATGGTTTTGGGTTCTGTTCTAGCCCAGGGGACCATCTAGAACAGGAATGGCAAATTGGTTTCATTTCACATGTCAATTCCAATTTGCAATGATGTATGGAAAAAAATTCTAAAGTCACACCTGGGTTTAGGAAAGACTGTCATGACAGTTTAGTCACATCTGCTGCGGTGTGGGTGAATAGTTCTGTCATCTGCAATCTAGAGTGGTGGTTCTCAAATTTGGCTGCCCCAAAGGGGACTCATCTGGGATGCTTTTACATATACCAAGTCCAGGCACCACCCAAACCAACTACATCAGGAACTCTGGGAGTGGCCCAGGTATCCGTATTTTTTCAAAACCTTCAAGGTGATTCCAATGAGTAGGCCAGATTTGAGATGCATAGGTGTGGGGCGGTGTTACTTAAACCTGTTTTCATTATTGCCACACCCTCATCACCACAGCCTTTCCAGGATCCTTTTAAGATATATTTTTCCCAATTGCCACCCCATGAAATTTTAATACCACAGATATACTGTGTATGTATTTATGTGCTATATGTATATCTGTACTTTATACACAAAAAGGGTAAAATTGTGTCAATTCCCTCCATCCCACAGCCCTTGACCAATTTTCAGCCGCTTGAAAGCAATACTGGCCCTGTTGAGAATCCATGATCTAGAGAACAAGAAATAGCTTTTAGAGAATGATTTATAGTAACAAAAATAATACTTGGTACAGTTTGAGATTCGGGTGTTAATACTTTACTCTTTGAAAGCAAAACTGCGACTGTAAGCATAGCAATGGAGGTACAAAATTAAGCACTGTGGCCACGGATTCACTCGATTATGTTGTTAATAGATGTTAGAAATAATTAAGGGAAGCTGTTAATTGAACCGGGTGCTATCTGATGTGATGGTCCCCTGCTGGTAGATAAGTACTAAGAAGTGAAAATGTTTACTTTCCTAGCAAAAGAAACTGCTTCTATGGTAAATAATCCCCAATTATTCAGTCATTATTTTTATTTTTTATTATTAACAAAATTGATTTTTTTTTCTGATGGAGCTTTGTGCTTTATGGTGGTGTCTGATGCTTTACTATTACTCACCAGCTTAAAGAAAAAAACTCTTAGCATGAGGGTTAACCTAGAAGCGGACATCTATTCATCCATAAGCTACAGGGATCCTTATCATTATGTATTTTATTTATTTACTTTTATTTTTTGTTTTTGAGATGGAGTCTTGCTCTGTTGCCTGGGATGGAATGCAGTGGCATGATCTTAGCTCACTACAACCTCAGCCTCCCAGGTTCAAGCGATTTCCATGCCTCTGCCTCGCAAGTAGCTGGGATTACAAGCACACATCAGCACACCCAGCTAATTTTTGTATTTTTAGTAGAGACAGGTTTTCACCACGTTGGACAGGCTGGTCTTGAACTCCTGACCTCAAGTGATCTGCCCTCCTCGGCCTCCCAAAGTGCTGTGATTACAGGCATAAGCCACCACACCCGGCCTCAATATGTATTTTCACTTTTACTTTACAACTGAAAAAAACTCAATATTTTATCAATTATGTCAGATTAAAGACTTATAAATAAGGTAAGGACACAGATGTAGGTGATTCTGTTCCATTTCCCAAAGTGTCCCCCTAGCTGGCCTTGATAGCTGGCTTGAGTGCCAACCCTGATGCACACTTGCTCTGTCATCCTGGGCAAGTCGCTTAACCCATCTGTGCCTTGGTGTCATCACATGTGAAGAACTGAAAAATATCTGTGCTACCACAAAGGCTTCCAGTAAGAAGAAACATATAAAGCTGTTTCTTTGGATGGGCACAGTGGTTCACGCCTGTAATCCCAGCACTTTGGGAGGCCACGGTGGGAGAATCATTTGAGTCCAGAAGTTTGAGACTGGGACCAGCCTGGGCAACATAGTAAGGCTCTCATCTCTACACAAAAATTTTTTTTAATTAACCAACCATGGTGATGTGTGCCTATAGTCCCAGCTACTCTGGAGGCTGAGGTGGGAAGATCACTTGGGCCCAGGAGTTGTAGGCTGTGGTGAGCTATGATCGTGCCACTGCACTCCAGCCTGGGGCAACCGAGCAAGATCCTATCTCTAACAACAAACAACAACAACAACAACAACAAAGCTAATTTACAAAAGTAGAAAGGTGCTACACAGATGAAAGATAATGGTGATCTGATGCCACTTAACAGATATGTTTTAGTCCCCTAGAATCCAATTGCTACCCTTAACACATGGAGCCCAAAGATGAGTAAGACACTCATTCTGGTCTCAGTGACATCCCACGGACAGCCTTCCTGCCAATACATCTTATTGGTGGTTTCCACTACATGTAGATTCTTGTCCCCAGAAAGGAGAAGAGGTAGACAAGCTTACAGATAGGGATCAAGTAACAAATATTCAGACCCAGTGAGTATTGTATAGAATAGGCAGTTGCAGTTCAGCACTGTCTTTTTGGTTTAGGAATCACCGATGCATCTTCAGTGCTATGGTATAGCATTAGTATAACGCAGTGGTATAACCACAGCGCTACCGCTGTATCTCAACAATGTCACAGTTGTGCTCTGTGCATTTGTCCACTGATACCAATTGGTCAGTGCTGGGTCCTTTATTAAGAGTAAACACTTTGAGGGCAGGACCTGTGGGCTCCTCAGTGGGCCACTGAGCTCACAGGTTCCTGATTCCAATTACATGCTAGCTGGTGGAAAGAGGAGCTGAACATGGGTATTGACCAGTGAGGGAGGCAGAGCACTCATCAGACCCAGGGTCTTATTCATGCCAATATCATTCTTTTTTTTTTTTTTTTTTTCTCATCTATCATAATGACAGGATCCAGCCAATATCATTCTTAACCAACTCTGTCACCTTAAGCCCTCATCTGAAATGGCGAGTTCCCACCTTTTCTCTGGTTTGTCTCTGGCAGATCCTGCCATAATACACAAGAGCAGGGCTGCCGCTTTTCTCCCCAACATCCCAGTATTTCTATGCTCTCCTGCCCTCACACCTCCTTCTACAAGCCCCATGGCAGCGGCTTTTAAGACTCTCATTTAGTGACACACAGAAATGAAATGAGAATGCAATGAGCTGAACCTGCTGTCAGCACATTGGGTGCAGGAGAGCTGAAGATTTTCCCAGCTGTGAGGACAACCTGCCTCACTGATCCAGTTACCAACAGCCCCTGCTACAGAGGGGAGGAAAGTCAGTCTATGCCCAGCCTGAGTTTAGCATTGGCAGGCTTTTGAGCACATCTAGGAGCCTGAGAAAGGAAAGCCAGACACAGAGAGAAGGGGGCAGCTGAAAGAATGACTTAATAAGGAGCCACATGAGTCGCCTCAGCCTTGGGGTAAATGAAGTTTGCTGTAGGAGGCTCCCTTGGCAGGGGATCCCATGAGACATGCCAACTGCCTTAAAAACCCTTTTCACTCCTTGCAATTAAAAGTCTGCAACCTCATGTGCCACACTCTCAAAAATGTGCGTAATGCATTTCAGCAAATATAAGTGGCAGATCCCCCAATCTTGAGTCTATCTGTGGTGGAGCTTTTCAAGTCCTACACTAATAGAGAGATGACACAGGCCAACTGGTTTGAGTTGGAGCCTGAGAAGCAGGGAGAGGTGGGGGAGTCACAGTCTTGCTGCTAGCAGTAAGGCCAATGTGTTTAGTTTTTAATGATGAGCACCTCAACACCAGCAACCTGTTTTTTATACTCAAGGCCTCCTTAAAGTTCAGCTCCTCCTAATTATGTAAGACAGCCAAACTATGAAGTATGGAACAAAAAGTTGTGATGGTGGTATCACAGTTTTAGTTTAATTTATTTTGTATTCTTGAGAGAGTTCAGCAAATCACATATAATCTCACGAAAGTATGCTGACATAGCAGCTTCACTGAAATTAGAGACTCTTCAAATTAGAGTAACTGGCCCAAGCATCAGCTACATTTCATTTTACAGAGATCCCAGTTGCATTAGGCACTATTCTAAAAAGGGCAGCCACTTTCTCTCCTGATTTAATCATCAGTATCACATTTTTATAACAGATAAATCTGGTATAATCTTCACCACACTTAAGGTTGGTTATTGACCTAGAACACTCTAAAATTATTTTTAGTACATAAAACCTCCTGGTAATGCTGCAATACCCACAACAGGTATCAGCAATGAGAGCTGTTACCTGAGCCCAAGCCCGTCTGAGGCACTGCCACCCTCCCCTACTCTTACATAAAATGTTACCTGCTCCCACTAGCACTCTTCCATGCTTTCCTTTTATTGAAAACAGGACATTCACACACCACTTCCCCAACTCCTACCCCTCTCCTTGAATCACAACAGAGCAGAGACTGGAACATGAGCACCTCAATTTCAAAACGTTTATCTCTTCTAGTTGAAAATGATTTTCTAAATTATTGCCAAAATATAGCTTTTATCCTCCATCCTCATCCATTACAATGTATGGCAACTACTACCCATCTAAACATGACGTATTACTTATCACCATGTTCACAGTATTGATTCACAGGACTCATAGGACATCTCTGAATATGCCTGTTCATCAGCATACTGGAACCTTTTGGATAGAGTTTTGCTCCAGGGCAGAGTTTCCAAGGCTGCATTTTGCGTGCAGAATGTCAAAAAATGTTAATATGTGTACAAAAAGGGTTCCATGGTCCACGAGGTTTGGGAACCACCAAATACCAAATAGCCCTTTTGGAGATTCTTAATTAGAATTACCATAGTAAAGACTCTAAAATGTCCTACAATAAAGAAACATCCATTTACCCAGCGTTTTACAAACACGTTTGACCCCAGAACATACCCAGATACCCTGGGAAAACACAACTGTCAGACAGAGAACAGAGGAACAGGACATTCCTAACTGAGAAGCTGTTAATAATCAGGAATGGATGCTAGTATACCTTGTTAAATGATGTTCAGCTGTGGAGTGTGCAGGGGCATCCTGGACCTAAACTTAAAGTGTTACATAGCATTGATTGAGTTTACCTGTGCCAAACACTGTGCTAAATCCTTCAACTATGCATAACCTCCTTTATTTTAATCTCTACAATAACTCCATGAGGCATATTCTAAATACACCCAATTTTGCAACTAAGGGACAGAGAGATTAAGTAATCTGGTCAAGCTTACACAGTTTTTTTTTTTTTTTTTTTTTTTTTGACATGGAGTTTCGCTCTTGTTGTCCAAGCTGGAGTGCAATGGCACAATCTCGGCTCACCACAACCTCCACCTCCCAGGTTCAAGTGATTCTCCTGCCTCAGCCTCCCAAGCAGCTGGGATTACAGCCACCCACCACCATGCTCAGCTAATTTTGTATTTTTAGTAGAGACGGGGTTTCTCCAAGTTGGTCAGGCTGGTCTTGAACTCCCGACCCCAGTTGATCCACCCGCCTCAGCCTCCCAAAGTGCTGGGATTACAGGCATGAGCCACCACGCCTGGCCTAGGGTTACACAATCTTTAGTGAGTGAACGAATGAGTACTACAGTCCAGGTCTTCTTGTCACCAAAGTCTGTGTTCTTAACCAAAAAGCCCTCTGCTTCCCTGTGGAACCTTCATATTCTCAGAGCTGCCCCAGCAGAGATTTGAATGAGGACAAGCACGAATTAGGAAGACAGACGTTGTCCCCAGGAGCTCTAGAATTGAGAAGCCAGAGGCCTTTCCTAGTCCAGCCTCACCCAATCTAGCCATTGTGATCTACCTCAAATGAATGACTACTAGAGTCATGGATATGACTTACTCCTCCAGTGATGGGGCCTGAGTTGAGAATTCAGAGCTGCCATTCTTGTGTTTCTGTCAGGGGTTTATGTTGCTTTTCTTACAGCGGGAACAGAAGCAGAATCTCTACCTTGAGCTTCAGAATGAAGACTTTTAATTGCTCAAAGCATTATTGTGTGCCAGTAGCTGCTCAGTATTATTCTAAATGTGGTCCCCGTATCAGCAACAGCAACATTATCTAGGTACTTGATAGAAAGCCAAATTCTTGGACCCCACTCCAGACCTATTGAATCAGAATCTCTGGGGGCAGGGTCTAAGAAACTGTTTTATCAAGGCCTTCAGAGAGTTCTAAGACACTCTAAATTTTGAGAAGCCCTGATCTTATTAGCCAAATGTCTCATCTTATAGATAACAAAACTACATCCCAAAAAGATCAATGGCTCACTCATGATCCTAGAGTGAGTACTGATAGAGTCAGGTGGAGTAGGTAGCTGTGAATTTTATCTCTTCAGTATTTGCAGCCCTTTCTTTTGGTAATAGTACCCAGATTTTGCTTGGAGTATCCTCCTTCCTCCTCCTTCTGTTCATGTGGTTTGGATGGGACTAACTGATGCTTCCAGATTCAAGTGTTGGGACATGACTCAATCTGGCCAGTGTAATTTATCCAAACTCTTACCCCAACCTGGTCACAGACACATGGATTAGGGATGGACACATGACTAAGCCAGGCCAGTGAAACTGGGTTATGGGAATTTTACTGGAATCTTGAGAGAGGAGCTTTCTTTACACTGAGATTGATAGCTGTAAGCATGACATTTAAATGGCCTGTGTATCATGAAGTCTACCCAAAGAGAAGTCCCATCAGGAAGGCACTTTTGGCCTTGTTTGCTGCTTGAGCTCCAAAACCTTGTTTTGAACTGTCAGCTCAGCTCAGCCCCAGTCAGTCTGCTATGTACTTAAACAACACCCAGGGGGAGATAGGGAAATGTGACCTCTCACTCTGTTTGGGAGTTATATGGAGTTTACTAAACATAAAGATATTCATTGGGCACTAAAAGCCAAACTATGGGCTCTGATGGGAATACTTCAATCCTTCTTAAATAATGATAATAACTAACAAATGTGGTCAAGGGGATAGTTCTGGTCTGGACTCCCCAACTAAGCAAAAGTGTGGATAACAGATTTTGTGGAATTCCCTTAAACACACTTTAGAAAGAAAGCAATAGTTCAAAGCTTTTCTGCTAATCATTCTATGTTCAGTATTAGCTACATTACAAGAGTACATCCAACTATCAAAATATCCTCACTTTGAAATAAAAGTCTTCAGTACTACAGCCTCCCTAACCAATAAATGGCCTGAGCTCAAGAAAGCTATCTCCTCCCCTTGCTGTAAGGCTGTAAGGACACATTCAGTGAGCATGATATGCCAGGTACTATGCTAAAACTTTAGTAAGTGTCATCTCATAATCCTAGAAACAACCCTTTGAGGGATCAGTTAGCTAGTATCCTATGAGCATTCACTGTATACCAGACATTTTTAAGCACTCAAAAGTGTGCTTAAACAATTAACTCATTTTATTATTTCACTCTATTACAAGAGTTACATAATTAGCAGAGGGGAGGAGCTTCAAATCCTGGCTATCTAACACAGAGATTGTTCACTTAAGACTACACAGTACTACTTATGAAACAAAGCTGGCAGAAGGTAAGACAAATGATGAACTTCCTTTTGGTGCCCTCTCCAGGTTAGTGAACCAAATAGGTTCTAGATTAGGATCATCACCAATAAAAGTAGGGGCTAACATCAGTGATCTCTACAATTTCTTTTGGATCTATTCTACAACACTACAGATTTTTTGAAATGATTTTTTTACTACCGATAAAGCAGTGAGACCCCTGGAATTTCTGTGTAAGAGAGTTTTAGAAGTGGCACAATTTGTTAGATAAAAAAAGGAAACTCAAAACTACAATTACATGGCCAGCATGCTATATTTGGCTTATATGCTTATTCAGAGCAGATTTTAGAGGCTGGGGGTTAACAGAAATTGTTATAATGCCTCTCCCAGAAGCTACCCCTTGGTGTCTCGAGATATGATTCATTGTTTCAGAGGTGTGGGAAAAGAAGAAACTCCTGCTTTCGGGAAACCTGTATTGGGTTTGGTCTGATATTGAAGAATTTTGCCCTTCCTGAATTGTGGAGGTCATCTCACCCTCCAGATAAGCCAAGCAGAGGGTGACAATGAATCCATATATGACAAAGGAAGTACTTATGCTTCAGTGCTGGATCTAAGTCATTTAGCTAAATGCTTTTCCACTGGAATAAGATTTTGGACTTTATTTTAATCAGCAGGTTTTTCCTTTGAGAGGAATTTCAAATCTCCCTCTTAGGAAGGTCATGCTTCCTTTGCTTTGCTAGGCCTCGGGATAGAAAATAGGATTCTCTGGAAAAAGCTATCACTTAGTAAATAATTGATTGGCTATTGCTTTGGATTTGATTCGCTGAGAACCTTTGACACAAACTGTGGAGGGTTCAAGAATGAATGCAAGGTGTGTGCGGTTTTTAAAATTTGGTGGTCTAAGCAAGGCAGAGGATGTCTAGCAGGGCAACAGTGTTCCTTAACCCTGTTTTGTTTGGTTTAATGTTCACAAGCCATAGAACATACAAATACAACAGTCACTAAATGTTTTTTCCCGTTGACCAAATTGTTTCAGTTCCTACAGATACCACCATCGTACTCCAGTGGCTTAAAATAGCACTTTGGTCACAATGTCAGTCCTTAGTAGACCTTCCAGTTTTTCTAGCTAGCATTTCCCTAATACCTGTGATAATGCCTCTCCCAGAAGCTAACAAATTAGTTCAGGTGGAGGAATGGGGCAGGGAGACAGCTGACTTCATGTGAAAAAGAAAATGCTTTCTAGGTCTATTCGAATGCAACAACATAGAGGAAATAACAAAGAGATGTCTAGTTCCTGTGTGGGGCAAGAGGAACACACTTAGAGAATGTAGGAACTGTCAAAGCAAGAACTCTCTCTCGGCTGGGTGAGGTGGCTTATGCATGTAATCCCAGCATTTGGGAGGCCAAGTCAGGTGGATTGCTTGAGCCTAGGAGTTTGAGACCAGCCTACAATATGGAAAAACCCTGTTCCACTAAAAATACAAAATTTAGCCAGGCATGCTGGTGCATGTCTGTAGTCCCAGCTACTCAGGAAGCTGAGGCAGGGGAATCACTTAAGCTTAGGAGGTCAAGGTTGCAGTGAGCTGGGATTGTGCCATTGCACTCCAGCCTGGGCGACAGAGCAAGACCCTGTCTCCAAACAAACCAACCCTCCCTATCATCAGATATGTGCCAAGTGCTGGGAATGGAAAAATGATAAGACTCAGTGCTGTTCTAATGGAGTAAATAATACTTCATAAGGTTAAAGAGGAAGTGGGTGATGCTGAGAAACTAGAGATGTAAACTACTCTCTTCCAAAAGTTTAATGGTGAAGAGAAATGTAGCTCCAGGTGATTGCAATGTTGAGTGAAGAATTTGTAGTGTGTGTCTGAGGGTAAGGGTGCTTGAACATATTAGTAAATGATAGAGCCATGTTGAGGATGAGGAGAAACCAACAGTGTCTTTCAAGGTACTTGTCCCATGCTATCAGTACATGTGTTTGCACATTGATCTATTGGTTTATCCCATTCTCCTTACTATGCACTAGACCAGTGCTAGACTCTGGAACAAAATGATGTTCCCTGACACACACACAAAAATTCACTCTCCACTCTTTCTTCTTCCCTGAACTCCTTCCCCAGAAACCACTTCGAGGTGTGCTTCTGCCTCATGCTCACAGCCACTCAAAGTCAAGTCTTTCTAACTTTATCACTTCCTTTGTTTTGAAGAAGGGTCAGAGGAAGTGCTTTTACCATGTGTTTTGTGCCTTGGGCAAAGCCCACAGGACCTGATGGTTTGGCGCCCCCCAGGGGTACCCAGTGGCACTCATTCCTGCTCACTAATAGATAAGGGGAACTGAGGGGCCCATGGAGGCCAGCCTGAATGACATGTACCCTAAACTTTTCTAATATTTAGGGGTCAGAGGAAGGGGAGACTGCAGTCCCTGGAAGCTTTCTTTAGTGTAACTTGAGGCTAAGAATCCTAATGTGTGAAATGAAAACTAATTCTGGTCTGCCCTAGTCCAGTGACATTGGACAAGTGGCTTAAATTTCCTCATCTGTAAAATGGGGCCAATAATGGCTAATTTGAATGGTTTTGTTAGAATAAAATTAGACAGTGATTTAGAGATGAACTTCAAAATGGCCCGGAGAAGCTCGTATGACCCATGTTTTCAGTCTCCAAAGTCTGGAGGGTCTTTGTTGTCTCAGCCAGTAAATAGAGTTGAGACCAAGCCAGTCCCACTCCTAGAGAGTTATTCCTCATACCCAGAACTAGAGCAGACCCAGACACACTGCAATGGCTCAGAACAGGGGGCACTTGTGTTGCCAGGTGCCAAGTGTTGTTTGTATGAAATGGGGGTCCCCATGGTCAGCTGATCCCACGTGCATGCTGATTGGCCAGCCTGTTCTCTAGAAAGCAGTTCAGTTTCCATGGATCTCAACCTAGCACGATGCAATCAGTAGGGATGTGAGGCCCTTGTTGTTTTGTTTTCCCTTAGTCTTTAATCATCGAGTGCGAGTTGAAAACTCACTGCCTTAGTAAGAAACCCCAGGCTTTGTCATCAGTTCTTCCCTGAAAATCAGGTCATGGTGTTTCAAAAGACAGTTTTCTAAAGGAAGATGTGTTTTAAAGAAGTGTTCAAATTTGCTGGCATTTTCACAAGGATAGTATTGATCATCCATGTCAACCTTCCTGAAGAACTGTTTGTCTACCTTCCACTATTGCCACTTGCAGTATGCCTTATCAAAGTAGAGGGCTGGGGTGAGACAGACCTGTGTAATGAAGAAGCCGAACAGAGATTCAGAAGTGTTAAGCCTCCCCTAGGGGAAATAAATGATCACTGGGACTTAGGCTATCAGTAGAAAAATGAGCTGTCTGCACTTAAGTGTTGGTACCTTTCATCATAAAAATCATAGACTATTAGAGCTACAAGGAGCCCTAGAGCTTTTTGGTTCATCACTTCATTTGATAGACATAAAAATTTACACCAGACAGGTGGAGTGATTTGCCCAGGGTCACCCAGAGAGTGAAAGCTTTAGGACTTGAACCCGTGTCTTCTAACTCTCAAGCACAAAATCCTATTCACCACATTTGTCTTATTAGCTAGTTCTAGGGGACATGTTGAGCTTTGTAGAATGAAGGTAGAAGGACAATATTTATACACAGAGGGGCTGAGATCAGTGAAGGTGGGTGGGAAGCATGGGGAAGTTGACCTGGGGCCCCTTTATTAGCCCAGGAAGGGAGTCAGTCAGCAAGGAAGAGCTCACTGAGGTATGGGACATCACTGGGAAGGATGAAGATTGTGGCTGCCGGACATTACTTTAAGGCATTCGGAGAGGTTTTAGGACAAATTTCTGATCAATCACACTCTATAACAGAAGAGGGTGGGGGCAGTGAACATGTTTGTGTTGTACACTTCTATAGCCCCAGCACCTGGCAGACTCGTTTGTTTATTTACCACGTTTACGGAACATGTATGGCTGCCGGGGAGAAAATGAGGTGCAGGTATTGCCATTGACTTGCTCCTTGTGGTGATTATAGTTTAGTGGCAGAGGCAGGAAACCAAATTGTATGTAAATAAATGTAAAAATTACAATGTATTGAGAAAGCAAAACTATACATTTCCATAGGTAGATAACTTACGTTGTATGTACACGTATTTAAAAAATGGATGAGAAAAAACACACCAAACTCATTGTGGGAAGGAGACTTGGGGAATCATGCTTTAAGTGAATTGCAGGAGTTTTAAAATAAAATGCACTTATGTGTTAAAATCAAAATAGTGGCCATTCCCTTTGGGAGGTAGTATAATCATTGGAAAGGGGTGCGGGAGTTTTGATTTGAGCATTGGGTGTGTTCATCAGGTGAAAATTTATGGGGCTAAATTTTCAAGTATGACTTTTCTGTGTGTGTTACATTTCCATAAATTTAACCAAATTGTATTCAGATGATATTTTTTCTCTTGGTATTTTTATTATAATTTTTATTATATTATTTAGTATATTATAGTATACTCACTTCATGTATACTACTTATGAAGTAGTATAATTTTGTTTCAGTATGAACTTGGATTAGTTATAAATATTT
>NW_016803417.1:3072362-3095829 GCF_001698545.2 Rhinopithecus bieti
TATATATAATGTGTATATAAATATATATAATATATACACATATAAATTAAATGTAATTAAATGTAAATGTATGGAGAAAGGTATGTCATGGCCATCACTAATCAAAAAAAGCAGGAGCACCTACATTAATTTCAGACAGCAGACTTCAGAGCAAAGAAAGTTATTAGAGATAAAGATAAACATTGTATCATGATAAAGGGGCTCATTTTCCAAGAAAACTTAATATTATAATATTTAATGCATGTGCTCCTAACAACAGAGTGTGAAAATATTAATTATATGAGGCATAAACTGATAGAAATGCAAGGAGAAATAAATGAATCCGCTTTTATAGTTGGAGGTTTCAATACCCCTGTACTAGAAATGACCAGATCCTGGAGGCAGAAAATCAGTAAGGACAGAGCTGATCCCAATAGCACCATCAATCAACTGGATATAATTGACATTATTGACCACTTCCTCTAACATAAGCAGAATACGCATTCTTTTCAAGCTCACATGAAACAGTCACCAAAATAGGCCGTATTCTGGACCATAATGTATATCTTAACAAATTGTAAGTAATAGAAATCATGCAATGTCTCCACTTGGACCCCAGTGAAAATAAACTATAAATCAGTTAGAGAAAAATAGCACACAAGTTTTGAAATATTTGGAGATTAGATAAAACATTTCTGAAAACACATAGGTCAAAATATCTCAAGAGAAATTTTAAAATACTTTGAATAAAAGGAAATTAAAATACAACTTTTCAACATTTGTGAGATACAATAAAAGCAGTGTTTAGGGGAAAATGTACAGCATTGAATGCACATACTTACTAGAAAAGAAGAAAGATCTAAAATCAATAATCAATGTTTCCACCTTAGCAACTAGAAAAAAGAAGAGCAAATTAAATTCAAAGTAGAGGTGTCTCACACCTGTAATCACAGCACTTTGGGAGACGAAGGCAGTAGGATAGCTCAAGCCCAGCAGTTCAAGACCAGCCTAGGTAACATGACAAAGCCCCATCTCTACAAAAAATAAAAAATTAGCCGGGTGTGGTGGCATGGGCATGTAGTCACTGTTACTCAGGAGGCTGAGACAAGAGGATTGCTTGAGCCTGGGAGTTTGAGGCTGCAGTGAGTCATGATGATGCCACTGTGCTCCAGCCTGGGTTAGAGCCTGTCTCAAAAAAATCAAATTCAAAGTAAGCAGAAGAAAAGAAATAATAAAAATTAGAGCAGAAATCAACACAATTAAAAATAAGAAGTCAATAGGAAAATCAACAAAACAAAAAGCTGGTTGTTTGAATGAAAGGATCAATGAAATCAATAAGCCTCTAGCCAAACTAATTAGAAAAAAAGACAATAAGGATTACTAATACCAGAAATGAAAGAGGGGCCATCACTACAGATTCAGTGGCCATTACCAGGAAAACAAAGGGGTACTACAAATAACTCTGTGTCCACAGATGTGATGAATTAGATATAGTAGACCAATTATTTATAAGATACAATATGCCAAAACTCGTACAGGAAGATAAAGACAACTTTAATAGTTCCATATCTGTTACATAAATTGAATCAATAATTAATAACTTTCCAAAACAGAAAGCAGCAGGCCCATCAGGGTTCACTGGTGAATTCTATTAAACCTTTAAGGAAACTATACCAATTTAATGGAATCTCTTTTAGAAGATAGAAGCAAAGGGAATATTTTCTAACTTATTCTATGAGGCCAGCATTACTCTAATACCAAAACTAGACAATGATATTACAAGAAAATATCTCTCTTAAATACAGATGCAAAAGTGCTCAATAAAATCTTGGCAAATTGAATCCAACAATGTATAAAAATAATTATACATCATAACCAGTGGGATTTATTCCAGGTATGCAAGACTGGCTCAACATTTGAAAATCAATTAATGCAATCCATTGCATCACAGGCTAAATTTTTTAAATTACATGAAAATATCAACAGACACAGAAAAAAATTAGACAAAATCAATATTCATTCATGACTTATAAATAAAAAAAAATCCTCTCAGTAAACAGTGATATAGTTTGGATGTGTGTCCCCACTCAAATCTCATATTAAAATGTAATTCCCAGTGTTGGATGTGGGGCCTGGTGGAAGGTGATTGGATCGTGGGGGTGGGTTTCTCATGGATGGTTACTAGTACCATCCCTTAGCTACTGTCCTCACAATAGTGAGTGAGTTCTCACAAGATCCGGTTGTTCAAAAGTGTGTGGCATCTCCCCCATCTCTTTTTCTCACTCCTGCCCTGGCCATGTGAAATGCCTGCTTCCCCTTTGCCTTCCACCATGATTGTAAGCTTCCTGAGGCCTCCCCAGAAGCCAAACAGATGCCAGCATCATGCTTCCTGCACAGCCTGCAGAACCGTGAGCCAATTAAACCTCCCTTCTTTATAAATTACCCAGCTCAGGTGTTTCTTTACAGCAATATGAGAATGGCCTAATACAACTAGGAATAGAGGGGGACTTCCTCAACTTGAAAAATAATATCAACAAAACAACTAAAACAAATGTTATAATATTGATGAGAAACTCAAAGTTTGCCCACTAAGATCGGAAACAAGGCAAGGATGTCCCCTGTCATCACTGCTTTTCAAATTGTACTGGAAGTCCTAGATAATGCAGTAAGATCAGAAAATAAAAGAGTTATAGATTGAGAAGGAAGAAACAAAACTGTCTTTGTTCATAGATGACATATGGTCTATTAGAAAATCCAAAAGAATTGGCCGGGCGCAGTGCCTCACACCTGTAATCCCAGCACTTTGGGAGGCCAAGGCAGGCGGATCACGAGGTCAGGAGATGGAAACCATCCTGGCCAAAGTGGTGAAACCCGTGTCTACTAAAAAGACAATAAAATTAGCCGGGTATGGTGGCAGGTGCCTGTGGTCCCAGCTACTCAGGAGGCTGAGGCAGGAGAATGGCGTGAACCCGGGAGGTGGAGCTTGCAGTGAGCCGAGATTGCGCCACTGCACTCCAGCCTGGACAACAGGAAGACTCCATCTCAAAAAAAAAAAAAGAAAGAAAATCCAAAAGACAAAAGAATCAGCAACTACAACAACAAAAATTCCAGGCACTAACAAGTGATCATAGCAAGTTTTTAGGATACAAGATTAACATACAGAAGTCAATCATTTTCTATATAACAAAATAATGAAGGATAATTTGAAATTTAAACCTGAAAACCATTTACATTAGCACTCCTAAAAGTAAAATGCTTAGATGTAAATCTAAAAAAATACATATAAGATCTATATGAGGCCGGGCGCGGTGGCTCAAGCCTGTAATCCCAGCACTTTGGGAGGCCGAGACGGGCGGATCACGAGGTCAGGAGATCGAGACCATCCTGGCTAACCCGGTAAAACCCCGTCTCTACTAAAAAATAAAAAAAATTAGCCGGGCGAGGTGGCGGGTGCCTGTAGTCCCAGCTACTCGGGAGGCTGAGGCAGGAGAATGGCGTAAACCTGGGAGGCGGAGCTTGCAGTGAGCTGAGATCCGGCCACTGCACTCCAGCCTGGGTGACAGAGCGAGACTCCGTCTCAAAAAAAAAAAAAAAAAAAAAAAAAAAAAAAAATTTATTAGGGAAAAAAAAAAAAAACTTTGAAAAAAAAAAAAAAAAAAAAAAAAAAAGAGATCTATATGAGGAAAACTACAAAACTCTGATGAAAGAAATCAAAGAACTAAATAAATGGAGAGATGTTCCATGTTCATGACAGGAAGACTCAATATTACCAACATTTCAGTTTTTCCCAACTTCATCTGTATATTCAATGTGATCCCAATCAAAATCCAAGAAAGTTACTTTGTTGATATCAAGAAAGGAATTCTGAAGTATATGGATAGATAAAAGACTCAGAATAGCCAACATAGTGCTAGCACAGAAAAACAAAGGTGAAAACACAAACACCACCTGACTTCAAGACTTACTATACAGTTGCAGTAACTAAGACAGTGTGGTACAGGTGAAAGAATAAACAAATAGAATGATGGAACAAAACAGGAAGTCCAGAAATGGGCCCACATAATATAGTCAACTAATCTTTGACAAGGGAGCAAAAGCAATACTATGGAGAAGAATAGTCTTCAATTAATGGTACTGGAACAACTGGACAACTACATGCAAAAAAAAAAAAAATTAACCTAGATACAGACTCCTTATACCCACCCATCCCAAAAGTTAACTCACAATGGATTATAGGGCCAGGTGTGGTGGCTCATGCCTGTAATCCCAGCACTTTGGGAGGCTGAGGCAGGCAGATCTCCTGAGGTCAGGACTTCAAAACCAGCCTGACCAACATGGAGAAACCCCGTCTCTACTAAAAATGCGAAATTAGTCGGGTGTAGTGGCGCATGCCTGTAATCCCTAATCCCAGCTACTCAGGAGGCTGAGGCAGGAGAATTACTCGAACCCGGGAGGCGGAGGTTGCAGTGAGAAGAGATAGCACAATTGTACTCCAGCCTGGTTAACAAGAGCAAAACTCCATCTAAAAAAAAAAAAAAAGATCATAGGCTTAAATGTAAAACAAAGCAATGAAACTCCTAGAAGATAATGTAAGAGAAAATCAACATGACCTTGGATTTGGAGATGACCTTTTAGATATAACACCAAAGACACAACATATGAAAAAAATAATTGACAAACTGAAGTTCATTAAAATTAAAAGCTTCTGCTCTGTGAATGACTGTCAAAAGAATGAGAAGACTAGCCACTGACAGGGAGAAAATATTTGCAAAAGACATATCTGATAAAGAGCTGTTATCTAAAACACACAAAGAACTATTAAAACTCAACAATAAGAAACCAATTTGATAAAAATAATATGAGCCAAAGACCTTAACAGACATCTCGCTAAAGAAGATATGCAGATGGCAAATAAGCACGTGATAAGATGCTCCATATCCTGTGACATCAGGGGAATGCAAATTAAAATAACATTGAGATACCACTACCCAACTATTAGAGTGGCCAAACTCTGGAACACTGACAGCCCCAAATGCTGACAAGGATGTGGAACAACAGGAATTCCCATTCATTGCTGGTGGAAATATAAAATGGTATAGCCGCTTTGGAAGACAGTTTGCAGTTACTTACAAAAGTAAACATATTCTTATCATAAAACCTGGCAACTGTGCCCCTTGGATTTACCCAAAGAAGTGGAGAACTGTGTCCACACAAAAACATGCACGTGGGTGTTTATAGCAGCTTTATTTATAATTGTCACAACCTGGAAGCAACCAAGATGTCTTTCAATAGGTGTATGGATAAATAAACCATGGTACATCTAAACAATGGGATACTCCGTGCTAAAAGAAATGAGCTATCAAGCCAAGAAAAGACATGGAGGAAACTTAGTGTGTATTATTAAGTGAAAGAAGCCAGTCTAAAAAGGCTACATACTATATGATTCCAACTGTATGACACTCTGGAAAATGCAAACTATGAAGAAAGTAGAAAGATCAGTGGTTACCTGGGGTTATGAGGGAAAGAGGGATTAATAAGCAAGGCATAGAGGACTTCCAGGGTGGAAGTTCCCTGACATTATTCTGTATGATATTATAATGGTGGATATATGTCATTATACGTTTGTCAAAACTACCACAACAAAAATGAACCCTACTGAAAGCTATGGACTTTGAGTAATAATGATGTATCAATGTAGGTTCATAAACTATGACAAATATACCACTCTGATGGAAGATGTTGATAATGAGGGAGGCTATGTCTGTTGGGGGGGTAGGGAGTAGATGGGAAATCTCTGTACCATCCTCTCAATTTTGTTGTGAATCTAAAACTCCTTTAAAAGATAAAGTTTATTTAAAAATAAAAAGTAAACGAAGTATATTTCAGAGCTGCAGCTCTGCCCATAGATAAAATTTTCTACTATGGAACAGAAAACCAAATACCACATGTTCTCACCTGTAAGTGGAAGCTAAGCTTTGAGTATATATGGACACAAAGAAGGGAACAACAGACATCAGGGCCTACTTGAGGGAGGAGGGTGAGGATCAAAAAACTACTTATCAGGTACTATTCTTATTACCTGGGTGACAAAATAATCTGTACACCAAACCACCACAACACATAATTTATCTACCTACACAACAAACATATATATACATGGTCCCCTGAACCTAGAATAAAAATGTTCCACTGTGATACCTAGAGAACATATACCTTTTCTCATTCTCAAACCATGCCATGATAATGGTCTTTACTTTGTAAGACTGAAAGACCCAAAACATGATCTTCCCACTCCTTCCATTTTCCCACCAAAGTCCCTGCAGGCTCACAAAGGTGAACCCAAAACTCAGCTATCAGGAAAAAGAGAGAACCTGCTTGAAGTTCGAAAGTGGCTGTTTCTCACCACTTCTAGTTTTCAAGTTATTCAAAATGTGTTTTACTGACTTAACTACAGTATCCCTTTCCCCCATTTGGGAGCAATGATTAGAAGCTTTAAGGTTGAATGGAGGCCTAAGCCTCCAAAAACTTCTCTCTTCAATAATTCTCTTGGAAGGAAGACACAGCAACCAAGATGACTCTTCAGTCCCCATCTGTCTTGGGAAGAACCAGAGGGAACATCCTTCAGTTCAGCAGTTTAGTAGTTAGTGATAAACTTTTGAGCACTGACTTTCCATACCTCAATTCATTATGTTTGACTCTTCTAACCTAGAATGGTGGGGAAGAACAGATAGGATGACACACAGCTTGGCGTAAATAAAACTGGAAGGATCAACAGGGCTCAACTAGCACAATAGAGAGAGGAAGTGATGCATCTATGATTACCCACATAATTAGAAACAAAGTTTATTCTAGAACCCCGAGACCCTGCAATTCTGCCTAGCATTTATCCTCCGATTTTTCCTACCTTCTGCACTCTGAGGTCCTTGTCAATCCTCAGATGCTTCAGGACTCTAGATAATTGCATTAAAATAGTGTAATATTATCAGTTTCCAAAAGATGTAATGGAAGCCTCTTCATTTTTTTGTTTATTATTATTAATTTAATTTAATTTATTTATTTTATTCATTGTTTATCTTTGCTACAACTGAAATTTCCCTACATTGGAAGGCTAACACTTGTCATTCATTCAGTCAGTCAACAAACACATCATTGCGCCCTTAGTTCCAAACACTAGGCCAGACCCTAGGACAGAATGAGGTGCCACATAAACAAGGTCTACTAAGCTTAGAACCTAGAAGATGAAGTACTCTAAAATCTGACATTAAAGGAGAGACTGGGTGTTTCTTTTATGAAGAGACCCTTGAAGATAGGATGTGGAAGGTTTTCTTCCAGGTCACTTGGAGCTGCTTGGTTTAAACCCTGTTACTAACTAGTAGAGAGAGTAACCCAGGGTCAGAAGAAATGGATAGTCAACTCTTTCTCCTACTCAGTGGTAAATCCTAGCCTTCCCCGTGCATATTCTTGAATCATATCGTTATTCTATGACTTATAAAGTCTATCCCTTGATTTAATAGTGGGGTTAACATGCTTCTTTAATAATACATAGTAGTGTTAAGTGACAGCTTGCATTCTAGTAGCGAGAGTAATACTGAAGTAAGACTATAAATTATCAATACTTAAGCCCTAGCCATTTTAGTCACTTCCATTTTCAGTAAAGGAAAATCAACTTTCTTCCTCATTGACTTCTATCCCTCTTTTTTAATAGTAAACATTAAGAGATTTGCGTATCAGGTGTCTAGTCATCTCTGTCTGGTCTTGCTTTGTCATTAGGTGTTAGTTTAAAAGATGGATAGCCTGTGAAGGTATTCTAATTTGTGATACAGCATTGTCACTAGCATATAAATAAATAATGAAAGGGGACTTTTCTAGTGAAGAAAACTGTCAGGCCCATTAGACTGAAGTCCAATTTCAGTTCCCTTCCTGTAACTTTTTATTGAAACTTTTACAATGTAGAATCAACTTTCAGCAATGCAATAAAATAACACTAATTCAGACTGTAGAAGCTTGAGGGGATTGGAGGGGAACCAGTCAGTACGAATAAAAAACATGTTTTTTGAAGTGACGATATATTAAGAAATGTCATGAATTGAACTCTGCTACCAAGGGTTTTTCTAGTGGAACTGTTCTCATAAGAGATGGCTTGGTTGCCAAGAGAGACTCACTCTAGCTTAAGTAAAGGGACACGCATGAGGATAGCCAATGCTCTCAGTGTCCCATGCATATTTCCTCAGCATTCCTGATTCTTACATGCCGATGGCTTCTTAGTGAAGGTCCACTTAAGAACTTTCTGGCTTTTGGAGCATGTGAGGTCTATGCTGGCTAGGACAGAAGTGTTGGGAAGTTATCTCTCTGCAGAGGAGCCTCAGACAATGGAAGGCAGTAGTTGGTGGATAAATAACTCAGCTCCTCACTGCTCTCATGGGACAACTCTGAGGCATGTTGGAGAGGCCCCCAGTGAGATTGTACCCCAGTGGCCCACAGCAGTAACCTTCTTATCCACACACATTACATTGGCTTTCTTTCCTTCCTTGTTTCAATTTCCCTCTCTTCTGCCAGTGTTCCCTGGGACCACCTCTCAAACAAACTACTTTCCCTGAAAACCTTGTTTCAGGTCTACTTCTGGAAGAACCCAATTAATACTGTAATGAAAGTACTGAAAGACTACAAAAGATGATCTTATTTCCTGTTTATTTTCTTCTCCTACATGTTATTAAAAGAAAAAGTTTAGAGCCACTACATTTAACACAGGTTATTCAGGCAAAGAACAATTCATGAATTGGGCAACACTCACACGAGTTGCCGTAGTAATGTTAGCAAAGTGTTATCATTTAGTAAAAATAATACAATGCTATCTCGTAAATGTAGACTGTCTTTTCCATGTACTTGCATATTGTTGAAAAGACAATTATTAAATTGTATAGTGAAAATGGAGACCAGAAGAGGTTTAGATCACTCCACTCAACAATGTGAGCAGTGGGCTTTTATAGGACAAACATGGAAGCAAAGCAGGGAAATCACCCGATTGGCTTCAGGTAGGCTTCTGCCTTCTTTGTGCATGGTGTGGTGAGTTGGCTGCCTTTGATTGGGTGAAGATGGGCTATTCGTGACTGGCTGAAACCCGGCTATTTGTTATAAAAAAATGTACTCCTAGTTATGTTCTGGTTTGTTTATGTACTAAGCTGGGTTGCAGTTTGTTAGGTAGAAACTCAAAGTACAGAGATAGCCTTAGGCCAGTGGCCTTTTGCTATTTAGTCTAACAACGTCTTAGCATGTCTTATACAATACTGTTGTCCCTTGAACAGCAGGGTTTGAACTGCATGGGTCCACTTGTACATGGATTTTTTTTCAATAAACATATTGGAAAATATTTTGGAGATTTGTGATAATTCAAAAAAACCTACAGATGAACCACACAGCCCAGAAATATCAAAAAAATTAAAAAAAAAAGATATGTCATAAATGCATAATATTTATGTAGCAACTAGTTTATTTTATCATTTACTATCATAGCTATTATAAAAAGTTAAGATGTATCAAAACTTGCACACTTACTGACCATACATGACACCATTCACTGCAGAAAGAAATGCAAACAGAAATAGATGCATTATTAAATCATAACTGCATAAAATTAACTGCAGTACATACTGTACTACTGTAGTGATTTTGTAGCCGCCTCCTGTTGCTATTGCAGTGAGCTCAAGTGTTGTGACTATCTGCTTAAAATGCCCTGATGCTAATTATCTCTGCGTGAACATTCGTTTTTTCAGTAAATCGCATATTGCAGTAAAACGCGATCTCTTGAAGTTCTTGGGTATTTTCCATCGTGTTTTTAGCAATACCATAAACCTTGAATAACACTATGGAACCCATACAAAGTACTACTATTGATGCTGAGAGTACTTCCAAGAAGCAGAGAAAAGTCATGACTTTACAAGAAAAAGTTGAACTGCTTGATATGTACCATAGATTGAGGTCTGCAGCTGCAGTTGCCCACTGTGTCAGAGAGGCAATTCATCTTGTAAACAGATAACATAAATTTACAGTATTGGTAAATACAGTACAGTACTGTAAACGTATTTTCTATTTCTCATTATTATTCTTTTTTTAAATTTTTTATGAGATGGAGACTTGATCACCCAGGCTGGAGTGCAGTGACTGGTCGGCTCACTGCAACCTCCGCCTCCTGTGTTCAAGCGATTCTCCTGCTTCACCCTCCCAAGTAACTGGGATTACAGACACGTGTCACCACATCTGACTAATTTTTGTATTTTTAGTAGAGACGGGGTTTCACCATGTTGGCCAGACTGGTCTCAAACTCCTGACTTCAGGTGATCCTCCCACCTCGGTCTTTCAAAGTACTGGGATTACAGGAATCAGTCACTGTGCCCAGCCACATGATTTTCTTAGTAACATTTTTTTCTCTGGCCTTACTTCATTGTAAGAATAGAGTATATAACAAATATAACAAAAAATATGTATTAATTGACTATTTTTGTCACTAGTAAAGCTTCAGTCAACAGTAGGCTATAAGCAAAGTTTTTGGAGAGTCAAAACTATATATGGATTTTCAACTGTGTGGGGTTGGCACCTCTAAGCCTTGCATTGTTCAAAGGTCAACTGTACTCTGTTCGTATTAGAAGTTAAATAACCTTTGTGGGGTGAATTGATGATATTTTGTAGGACAAAGTGGTTTGCTAAATTCTGGCTTCCCTTGAGGCTCAACTGGAGACACTTAGCAATAAGCAGGAAGAAGGGAGGTGCTGACAGCTACAGGTCAATTAATTCATTGCATTGTTAAAGATTTGTAATCACTCTGAAATCCTGTTTCCCAAGGATAAATTTTGTCTCTAAGGTTGATAATGAATCAGCTTAGACGTTTCTCGTGTTTCTGTTGATTCTAGTCTGATTGTCTTAGATCTAGATGCTATGCACTTAATAAAGAATGACATGTACACATTGGGAGGCAGCCTGACAGAGGGATTAAAAACAAGGAGGGGCTCTGGCACCACACTGTCTACTTGAGTCCTGGCACTGCCACTTACTGAGTGACCTTGAACAAGTTGTTTAACCCTCCATGCCTGCTATCCTCATTTGTAAAATAGAAATCATAATACTCAGCCTTGCAGACTCATTTTGAGGATTATTTCTAGAACAGCACCTAGACCTGTGCTTAGCACGTAGTAAGTCACCATAAAGTTAGCAAGTATTATCGTCATTTAGTTAGAAGTAGATGAAAAGCCTAAAAATAATACATCAATCGCTAGTAAACATCAACTGCCTTTTCCACGTGCTTGCATATTGTCAAGAAAGATAATTCTTAAACCTTGTAGTGAAAATGGAAAATACTTGAGTAAGGTTTGCCATTACACAGATAGATGGGGGTGAGGGGGCAAAAGAAGAAAACCAGCCCTTGTTGAGGGTCATCTACATGCCAGGCACTTTATGGAAATTGCCTTATTAACTCACACAGTTCATGGCATTCAATCCAGATCTGCACAGTCCAAATCTTGCTGTCCCACTCTCTCTCCCAAATAAAACAAAATTCCTGCCCAACTTTATCCAGTAAACTGTGTAAGAAGGCATGATTGTGGATTTGAGTCTGCCTGGTCATTGTGACCTTGAGTGACCTCTCTGGCCCTCTATCTCTTCCTGTTTTCCACCTTAGTTCTCTTTTCTTTTCTCATGGGACAGACTCATCTAAGATTAGCTCCAGATACTCATGCCCCTCAGTGTCCCGGTTCTGTCTCTCCCTATCTCGGTCCTGTTTCTCCTTAACTCTCGACCCTGTTGGCCATGGTGCTTCAACTGCCAAACCCATTGTGAAGCAGCTAAACTAGTGCCTGAGCTGGGATAAACAGGGAGCCCAGGCCCCTGGGTGTGCCCTGAGCTGTGTATACTTCCTCTTGCCTTTGACTTGTTTTCATTCCATGGGTCGGAGAGAAGACTATATTTTTACTGTGGCTCCAAAGGAAAGATGCTGCGTCAGTATTGCTTTAGGCATCCCATAGTTGGGGAATCTTCCCTGTGTTCCCAAATTTCAGTGAAGCAAGTGACTTTTCAAAATAACAAATCCATTTGAGGTTTCTTATGTCCACAGCCTTGCTTCTTAGAGAGCTGTTTTGATGTTAAGTTTGGGGAGTGACTCCACCTTTGTCCTTAAGTGTCACTGAACTATATACCTGGCATGTAGTTAGGTTAAGCAAAATATCACTGGTAAGTGAAGTTGCATGGAGGCTTTTCAATACCCTGCTTAATAGCTTATAAGCAAATATGCCCACTAGTAAAGAATAAGTGTTATGTAAACAAGGAAGTATGCAAATTCTGGTCATGCTCATTAGCAAAGGCTTTTCTTGCAATAGACTGAGTGCAATTTTTCAGGATTTAATAAACTGGACAAAATATATCAGCAAGTTCTTTTTTCCTTTGCTCCCCTTACCTAGTCAAGACTAATAAAATACCACGTATTTAATGACATATGCATTGCCTATTTCCATTGCACGTGGGAACTTAAGCATGTAATCTTTTTTCTTTAATTATCTGACTCCAAACATTCAATATTTTTGCAAGATCTGAAGCTATTATTTCACTTTTGAATAAGAATTGCTTTTCCCCTCCAGACACATAATCTCTAATCATTTTCTTCAGAATAAAGTTGACAATTCATTTTTCTCCTAAGCAATAAGACACGACTGCCTCTGCATAATGAAGGATTCCAAAAACCTGGATTTATTGTGAAGCACATAGCAAAACTAATTGCATTTAACCACAAAAGTCTGATCAGCATAAAAAATAGAACATAGACACTCATTGAATGACAGCACCAGAAAGGACTTTAGAGTTAATTTATTATCAGCTCAGCTTACAGACGAGAAAACTCAGGCCTAGAAAGATCTGGGTCTAAAATCGCACTTCCCAGGGCCTCTGTACAGTGTTCTTTTTACTTAAGCTAACCTACTTTCTCATACACTTTACATTTTGAAAAAAATATTTTTGAATGTACTTGACAAGAAATCTAATTTCCTGAAGGACATGTATATTTTAAATTTTATTGCAAGACCAGGTCAAATGTGACATACACCAGGCAAAATTTCCAACTCTCTCCCTAGGCAGGAAGAGCCTTTCTCTCTGAATTCCCATAAGACATTCTTCACCTATCACATAACACTTGCCTCTTCCCATCTTATATTAGATTTACTTGGGTCCATATCTTATCACCTCTAGTAGACAATGAGCTCCTTAAGAGGAGAATTTCTTTCATATCTTTCCAATTCCCTAAGTGCTTATTACACTGACTATGTTAGTGTGGACATAGAATCTCAATTTTCTTCCTCTTATTTCTTCTCCCCTGCCCCTCTAAACTTTTTCCAAGAGTCTCTAAAATAATATTGACTCTTCTATTCTGAGGAAATAATTTTCTGTTAATTTTAAACTGGTAAGATGATGGGGCAGTGCAGCTGATATGCAGGAGGAGTCTGCAACTTGATCATGTAATAGTATTGTACTTCATTTCTTTATTCCTGGCTTTAAGTAAATCCAAGCAGGGTGAAATAAGGCTCAGCCTCAAACTTGAGGAATATTTTAAGTAATTAAGGAGTTTAAATTCATTTTACTTCTTGCGCGTCAGTTTTAAGAGTAATTTAATTAAAATTTGCAGTTTGCTTTTTGGTATTGTTGCTTCTAGAATTAGGATTAAAACTGAGATTCCATTGCAGCCACCTAGGAGAAAGTCAAAGGTTGGGCAGTATTATTTAAAGACCTCTTCTAGCTGTTTTATATCTTCATCCATTTGGTCAATAAGTCTTGATTGAACACCTGCCATGTGCCAGTCTGTTACTGGACTAGGTACTATGAATATACAGTGGTGAATAAGAAAGAAGTGGTTCCCTTCCTTCAGAAAACTCATAATGATGGCAAAACTCAGAATGATGGGTAGGGCAGGTAAGTCACTGAGACATAGTAATGTGTGATGGCTTTGATGGGAGAAACTCAGGGCTTCTGTGGAAACGCACAGAAGAAGCATTTACACTCAATCATGAAGACAGCAGGGAAGGCTTTCTGGAGAGTGGTATCTGTTCTGAAGCCAGAGGGCTGAGTTAGCCAGGATAGAGAAAACCACATGTGCAAAGTCCCAGAGGCAAGAGAGAGAGCTTGATGTATTTAGGAAGTGAAAGGAGCCCAGAAGGTCTAGGGTTTGGAATGGAGGTTCAGTTACAACAGGGGCCTCAGTAATGTGAATAAGTAAAGTGGGCCTTCATGACCTTTCAAGAAAGGGCGCCTGCAAGTTGGCTCCCGCTGCTTACTGCCAGGCAGAAGGATAGCCCTATATTATTATATTTACAAATTTTCCAACAGAAACTTGGAGTTTGGATTTTTATAAGAAATTGGCCAATTTTTAAATGTTGGTTATTAGGAAACTTTTTAAACACAGTGTGGTCCAATAACATGGTCCACCAGCTGGATCCAACCTATGGTTATTAGTTGATAATCTCTGATCTAGAGCAATGATTCTCCAAGTGGGGTTCAGAGACTAGCACCAGTATCACCTGTGAGCTTCTCAGAAATGCAGATCCTCGGTGTCTACTTCACACCTAATGAATCAAAAATGCTGTGGGTGGCCCAGCAATCTGTGATTTAATCAGCCCTCCCAGTGATTCTGAGGCAGCTAAAGTTTGAGACCCATAGGCTTAAAGCTGTGCTATTCAATATGGTAGCCACATGGGCCATTAAATACCTGAAATGTTGCTTCTCCACACTGAGAAATGCACCACATGTGAAATACATACTGGTTTTCAAAGATTTTGTATGAACAAAATGTAAACTATCGCAATAATATTTTTATATTGATTATATGCTGAAATTATATTTTGAATGTATTGGGTTAAGTAAAATATATAACTGAAATTGATTTCATCTGTTTCTTTTCATTTTTAAACATTTGTCTACTAGAAAACTCAAAATTACATGTGTTTTATTTCCATTGCCGAGTGCTAGTCTAGAGTATATTTTGTGAGGCAGAGAACAACAAGCCTTACAAGATTTTGTAGGTCATGTTAAAGACCTATACTTTATTTTGAGAGCAAGGAAAAAAAAACCCCTCAAAATGATCTAAGTAGGATGACAAGTCAGATCAGATTGATGTTTTAGACAAACACTGACTAGAGTATGTCTCATACAATGAAGGGGTGCCAGATTACACACACTGAAACCAGATGGAATAATCCGGCAGGAAGATGCTGGACTGGTGTTGATGTTCTGTATATTCAATTAATATATTTATTCAGTGCATATTACTTAGCTGGGTGAAGGGGAAGGTTCACCCAAACAGGAATAACATAGTCTGTGTCCTCAAAGGAGTGTATAGTCTAGTACAGAAAACCCTTAGAGGCAGCTTGGAGTTCTAATTGAAGTATTAGTTAGGAGCAAGGACCCTGGAGCTGGTCTGCCTGGAGTTTGTATCCCAGCTCGATTATTTACTAGCTGAGTGACCCTGGGCAAGTGATTTAACTTCTCTAAGCCTCCACTTTCTTGTCTGTAGAAGAGAAATAATAATAGTGTCTACCTCATAAATCTATTGCAAAGATTTAATTAAGTGTGTGTGTGTGTTTTGCCCTTTTTGTCACAATCCTAGTGGAACTAGAGTAGGAAGAAGGAGCGGAGTTAAGGAATTAGCCAGCATTTACTCTGCTGGTGTTGTGCTGGTGGTTTAAAACGCTGCTATTCCTGAATCGGAATGAACAAGAACAGGATGGCTAGAGTTTCTTCAGGCTGGGGTCACTTTAAGTTTTTTCATTTTGTCAGTTTATTTTACCCCAACCTGCATTCTTCAGCACTTATGCTTTCACTTCTGTCCAAGAGCCCACCACAAGTTTCTCAGTCTTGTTCAAATCATCATCATCATCATCATCATCAAATAAAGCCCTTCACTATTTCCCCTTTCAGATCTATTTCCACATGTCCTTTGTCAGCCTGATGAAGGAAATGAGTAATGACTATTTCCAATACCATCTGAAGATAGTGAGATAAGGATTCATCTTCCATGATTGTCGAATGGGCTTTGAGCAGATAAGAGAAGCTTTGAGCAGACATTTCAAGCGAATTGTTTGAAAGCTGCACATTCTAAGCCCACTTTTTCAAAGACAGATGGTGAATGACTTTCTGATGGCCTACCAAGATGGAAATTTCAAGAACAGTTTGTCCTGTCTCATGTCTCCCGCTCCCTCCAGTCTCAAACCTGATTTTACATCTACAACAAAACCTTCAAGACCTCACCCCTCATCTCTCTGTCCTCATTGCACTTGGCTCTCACTTCCATATAGCATTCATCCTTTTCAGCAGCAATAAATAAACACATACTACAAATGACCAGACTGTCCCATCAATGTGGAACTGTCAATACAATGAAATACATGCAGTGATTAGGAAGAATGAGCCAGCTCTGTATGCACTGATATGAACGTTCAATAAGGTAAATTATGTGAAAAAAGTAAGGTGCAGGAAAGTGCATATATTATGCTACATAAAATCTGTGTTTAAAAAGGAAAAGAAAATCACAATCTAAGGCACCATAAATTATAAACGTGTTTTTATTTTATTACTAAGAAAGGAACCATTGTTGCCAATTAAAATTATGACATCATAGATTGAAAGGCATTGATGTTTTTCAAAGATGTAAAAATATTTGGGTTTAGTGTATTTATACTGGCTTATATGGTATATTGGCAGTTCTCACATCCTGTAAGATCTTTTGGGGACTGAGCTGCTCTGACCCAGTGGGCTTCTCATTCTGTGTGGGCTGTGCTGACTATAAATATCCCTCTGCAAGCTGCTGACAGGAGGCTGCAGAGTAGTGTGTCACATACTGGTACCTTTGCCTGGGCTGCTGATGCACTGGTGTCCTTATCTGGTGTACAACCTTTAGACTGCTTGCTTGCTTGCTTGCTTGGAAGTTAACAGAAGTGAAACAACTTTGAACCAAATCCAAGGTGTGATTATCATCCATTCTATAATGAAGGCCAGATGCTGTGGTTTACACTTGCTCAGCTTTATAAAGCAGGTAAAAGAGTGTGGTACTCATTGGGTGATGAGACACCACTGCAGGGGTCTTAAGCTAGGTAGTTACCACATCAGATTTTCCTTTCAATAAGAATGTTGAGACCAGGTGCGGTGGCTCATGCCTATAATCCCAGCACTTTGGGAGGTCAGGGTAGGCAGATTGCTCAAGCCTAGGAGTTCAAGACCAACCTGGGCAACATCGTGAGACCCCCCATCCTCTACAAAAATACAAAAAATATTATCCAAGAGTGGTGGCATGCTCCTGTAGTCCCAGCTACATGGGAGGCTGAAGTGGGAGGATCACCTTTTTGGCCCAGGGAGGTCAACATTGCAGTGAGCTGTGATTGCAACACTGCACTCCACTCTGGGTGACAGAGTGAGACCCCATCTCAAAAAAAAAAAAAGTTGGCTTTGGCTTTGGAGAGGAGTGTACTGGAATGGGCAGGGAGGGGTTCTTTGTGATTCTCAGGAGATGCAGCTACTGAGTTTACTAGCCTTGGTTTTTTCCCCAGTTTTGAGCAAAGGACATGGCATGGGGTACCCTCAATATGTTTTTAAAAGGAAGATTATTAAAGGAGAGAAACAGGCTGAAAGCTGGGAATCAGACTTTGAAAGCAATGGAAACTGATATTCGACCTTAGGGAAACTGTCCCTATTTTGGTATTTATTAAGAGCTTGGACTCCCAGTGATGTTTCCAGTAAGTCTGTGGAAATTCTGCTTGGTTGGTCGGGCGCAGTGGCTCATGCCTGCAATCCCAGTACTTTGGGAAGTCAAGGTGAGTGGATCACCTGAGGTCAGGAGTTCAAGACCAGGCTGGGCAACATGGTGAAATCCCGTCTCTACTAAAAATACACAAATTAGCCCGTGTGGTGTTGCACGTTTGTAATCCCGTTACTTTGGAGGGTGAGACATGAGAATCGCTTGAACCCAGGATACAGAGGTTGCAGTGAGCCAAGATCATACCATTGTACTCCAGCCTGGGCAACAGAGCAAAACTCTGTTTTTGTTTTTTTTAAAAGAAGAAGAAATTCTGCTAGTTTGGTTGATTCAAATGCCCACTGATGAAAGTGTGTTCAGAATTACATACCTGGAATACATTGTGGCCTGCAAATATAGTGCAATCCCTTTCTAATGCTCTTATAGGACTAAGAAACTGCATTGCGTTTTCTGACAGTCCATTAGGGTGGTCCTTTCCTGGAAGTAGCAGTTATTTATATGTGGGGCTCATGCTTGAATCTGTGTAATGTTGAATGCTCTTAAATACAGCCTACATCTCCAAATCAACCAGCTTAAAAATGTTATAATGAGTGTAAATTATCTGGACTGATTTAAATGTACATTATTACTATCAGGCTGTCCCTCTCCAGACACATATTCACTTGCAGTCACACTTACTTCAAATATTCCACATGCCAAACCTACTCAAAATGAGTGAAATAATGGTATTTCTATGAAACCTTAGCAAATAGCAAACTAGTATCCTCACCACAGAGAGGTAATTTAAACTGGTATCACCTTTATGGGCCGGTTTTTCCAAACACTACCAGCCTGAGGAAATTTCTCCAGAAGCCTAGGGGTGAAGAAAAAGCCTGTATTTTTTTCTTGAGATTCTTCCTGTCTGCTCTATATCTTATGTTACTGTATACAAGTACTATAACTCTACTTTTACAATAAACAAATTTTATTGTTTGGGAATTATATCTTAATCAACCTGGGGCAAAGGTACATAACTAGGAGAAAATGGAAAGGAAGTAGATTAAATATTAAAGAGCGATTCTTTCTGGAGAACTCTTTGTGCATTATGTAATGCACCTCTTTATTCCTGATAATTTTCTTTGCTCTGAAGTCTGGTTTGTCTGATATTAATACAGCTACTCCATCTTTCTTTTGATTAATGTTAGCATGGTAGATGCTGGCAAAGAATTAGGCTCAAGGCCCTGCTATTTGAAAACGTTGCTTTCCAGAAGCACACTGACCATTTTACAAAGTTGAATGGTAGGGAAAATACGGGTTCCTTGCTTTCTGAAGAAACCCTTTCTATGTGCAACGAAATTAAGGAGCAGAAGCAGCTGAGAGAAAACTCAGTATCTTCTTTAACAAATCAGGGGCTTAAAGGAAAAGAAGACAAGGAGGGGCCGGGCCTGGGTGGCTCAAGCCTGTAATCCAGCACTCAGGTTGGGAGGGCTGGAGGGCAGTGGTGCAATCCCGAGACGCACTGGTGCAGACCCCCACGAGGCTCCACCTGCCCGAGTCATCCCGAAGAATCCTCAAACAGATATCCTCGGTGCCACACGGTGTGGCACACCACCTCAGCTCCTGGAGTAGCCTAAGGACAATTACAGGTGGCTCGGAGCCCACCCTCCGTACAAAAAATACAAAAAAAAAACTGCCGGGGCGAGATGGCGGGCGCTCGGCCTTAGTAGTCCCAGTCTACTGTGGTTTAGGCTGTAATTGCATGTAAGAAGTTACATGAGAACCGAGCAGAGGGCTGCGCAGCATCCTGGCATATGGTGTTGGGGCCCGAGGAGCCTTGCGGTCCTCCAGCAACACCGCGTGCGAGCCTCTCTCAGCCCGTGAGGGTCGAATCTCGACCACTATGGCACACTGGCCCTCCGCCCCACAAGTGCTGGGGATTACAGGTGCGAGCGTCACAACAACCAAAAAAAAAAAAAAATATACACAGAGAACAAAAACACAACAGACAAAAGACAAGGAACATAAATTTCCAGGTCTCTCATTTTCTTCAAGAAGATAGATGTTGTATAAAATGTGAATGCATTTTTAAGAAAATAAGTATCTAGAAGCTTTAACCAACCATAAACATGATTTGAGGAAAAAAGCAATCATTGTTAGTTTTTTTTTTTTTTTTTTAATCCACTGTAATTGGAAATACAACGTTTCCAGCAATGATATAAAGGTAAATTGGGGCCAGATGGGGTGGCTTATGGCTGTAATCCCAACACTTTGGGAGGCTGAGGCGGGCAGATCACTTGAGGCCAGGCGTTTGAGACCAGCCTGGCCAACATGGTGAAACCCTAACTCTACTAAAAATACAAAATTTCGCCTGGCATGGTGGCGCATGACTGTAAACCCAGCTACTTGGGAGGCTGTGGCATGAGAATCACTTGTACCCGGGAGGTGGAGGATGCAGTGAACCAAGATCCTGACATTGAACTCCAGCCTGGGCAACACAGTGAGACTCTGCCTCAAAAAGAAAGAAAGAAAGAAAGGAAATTGGCTTATTGTTTAAAAAAATAGAGACAAAAATTGTAGCAAGAATGGGTTTCAATTATTTGTGAGAATTATTTATAATGGAAGGGAAGAACCCCAATTGGTGTCACCCCAAATCTCTGTTAGAAGAGCAAAGGTTATCTAAATCATGACACACTTACACACTGGAATATCATACAGCTATTAAAAAGAATGAGTTTCAAAGTGATTATAACCCTTTGCATGCCCACCAGCAATGTATAAATTCCAGTTGCTCCATTCTTGTTAATGCTCTCTACTGTCAATCTTTTTAACTGTAGCCATTCTAGTAGCTATGTAGTGGTATTTCATTGTGGCTTTATCTTGCTTTTCTCTGATGAGAGATGTTGAACACCTTTACATGTGCTTATTGGCCATTCATACATCTTCCTTTGTAAAGTGTCTGTTCAAATCTTTTGCCCATAGTTTTATTGCGTAGCTTCTTTGTTTGTTGAATTGTAAGAGATCTTTACATATAAAAATTCAAGGGACACGCCCTTTTTCAGGTATATGCTGTGAATATTTTTTCCTAGTCTTTGGCTTGCCTTGTCATTTTCTTAACCATCTCCTTCAAAGAGCAAAGGTTTTTAATCTTGAAGAAGTATATTTTATCAACATTTTCTTTAATGGTTCATGTTTTTGTGTCCTGTTTAAGAAATCTTTATCTAATTCAATACCACAAAATTTTTCTCCTATATTTTTTCTAGAAATGTAATCTTTTATATCTTAATTTTATGATCCATTTTTATTCATTTTAAGTTAGCTTTTGTGCATGGTATGAGGTAAAGGTTGAGGTTCATTTTTATTCCCATACAGATATTCAGTTGCTTATCATCGTATAAAGCTAAATCCTTACCATATATAGAAATCTCATTTCTCAGTATTCACCTAAGAGGATTGAAAACATGTTCACGCAAAGATTTGTGTGTCAATGTTCACAGCAGCCTTATTTTTAATAGCCAAGAACTGGAAACAACATTTAGAAAAGGCACAAAAATACCGTAACAGAAATGAATTTCAAAAACTTTGTTAATTGAAAGAAATCAGACACAAAAGACTACATAATGTGAGATTCCATGTATATGAGGTCCTAGAAAAAGTAAAGCTACAGTGACAGAAAGCAGATCAGTGGTTGCCTGAGGTTGGGGGTGAGGGAAAGAGCCTGACAGCAAATGGGTATGAGTATACCTTTTAGGGTGTTGAAATGTTCTATATCTTATGTTACTGTACACAGTACCATAACTCTACTTTTACAATAAACACATTTTATTGTTTGGGAATTATATCTTAATCAATGTGGGGCAAAGATATGTAACAAGGAGAGAATGGAAAGGAAGTAAATTAAATATTAAAGAGTGATTCTTTCTGGAGAATTAACTCTTTTTGCATTATGTAATGCACCTCTTCCTGATAATTTTCTTTGTTCTGAAGTCTGGTTTGTCTGATATTAATACAGTTACTCCAGCTTTCTTTTGATTAATGTTAGCATGGTAGATCATTCACCATCCTTTTGCTTTTAATCTGTACATGTCTTTATATTTAAGGTGAGTTTCTTATAGTCAACACAGAGCTGAGTCCTGTTTTTTGGTATACTTTGACAGTTTGTGTCTTTTAATTTGGTATATTTAAAGTAATGTTGGCCGGGCGCGGTGGCTCAAGCCTGTAATCCCAGCACTTTGGGAGGCCGAGACGGGCGGATCACGAGGTCAGGAGATCAAGACCATCCTGGCTAACACGGTGAAACCCCGTCTCTACTAAAAATACAAAAACTAGCCGGGCGAGGTGGCGGGCGCCTGTAGTCCCAGCTACTCGGGAGCCTGAGGCAGAAGAATGGCTTAAACCCGGGAGGCGGAGCTTGCAGTGAGCTGAGATCTGGCCACTGCACTCCAGACCGGGCGACAGAGCGAGACTCCGCCTCAAAAAAAATAAATAAATAAATAAATAAATAAATAAATAAAGTAATGTTTTAGGTCAGTGCAGTGGCTCATCCCTGTAATCCCAGCACTTTGGGAAGCTTGAGGCCAGTGGATTGCTTGAGCCCAGGAATTCAAGAGCAGCCTGGGAAACAAAATGAGACTTTGTCTCCACAAAAGGTTTTAAAAATTAGCTCAGTGTGGTGGCACACGCCTGTAGTCCCAGCTACTCAGGAGGCTGAGGTGGGAGGACCACTTGAGCCCAGGAGGTCGAGGCTACAGTGAGCCATGATCACACCACTTTACCCCAACCTGGGTGAGAGAGTGAGACCCTGCCTCAAAAAATTAAGTAAGTAAGTAAGTAAATAAATAAATAAATAAATAAATAAATAAAAGTGTTGTTTCAGTGATTATTGATACAGTTGGATTAATACCTACCATATTTGTTACTGTTTTCCAGTTGTTGCCCTTGTTTTTTCTTTTTCTGTCTTCTACTTTTTCTGCCTCCTCTGGTTTTGACTATTTTGTATGATTCTATTTTTCTCCTGTCTTAGCATGTGAATTATACATTTTTTATTATTGTTTTTTTAGTGGTTACTCTAGAGTTTTCAATATATGTTTACAACTATTCCAATTTCACTTTCAAATAATACTAGACAACTGCATGGGCAGTTTAAGTACCTTATAATAAAGTGTTGCCATCTGCCACTGTCCATCCCTTATAACACTGTTGTCATTCATTTATCCATAAGCTAAAATCATGGAATACATTATTGCTATTATTATTTTGAACAAACTGTTACCTGTCTCTTAGGAATAAGAGAAATAAAGGGTTTTATTTTACTGTATTTCTTCTCTAATACTTCCTTTCTTTACCTAGATCCAAGTTTCTGACCTATAGCATTTTCCTGTTTTCTAAAGGAAACTTAACATTTCTTGCAAGGCAGGTTTACTGGTGATAAATTCCCTCAATTTTGTTTGAGAAAGTTTTATTTTCCTTCACTTTTGAAGGATAACTTCTCTGGATATAGAATTCTTGGTTGGTGATTCTTTCAACACTAAGTGTTTTATTCCACTCTCTTCTTGCTTGCATGGTTTCTTTCTTTTTTTTTTTTTTTTATACTTTAAGTTCTAGGGTACATGTGCATAACATGCAGGTTGTTACATATGTATACTTGTGCCATGTTGGTGTGCTGCACCCATCAACTCGTCAGCACCCATCAATTCGTCATTTATATCAGGTATAACTCACAATGCAATCCCTCCGCCC
>NW_016803417.1:3100973-3110085 GCF_001698545.2 Rhinopithecus bieti
CAGGTTTCCTTGAGCTGCTGTGAGCTCCACCCAGTTGGAGCTTCCCAGCGGCTTTGTTTACCTACTTAAGCCTCAGCAATGGCGGGCGCCCCTCCCCCAGCCTCGCTGCTGCCGTTTCGGTTAGATTGTAGACTGCTGTGCAACAATGAGGGAGGCTCCGTGGCCATGGGACCCTCCCGGTCAGGTGTGGGTATAATCTCCTGGTGTGCCCGTTTGCTTAAAGCGCAGTATTGGGGTGGGAATTACCCGATTTTCCAGGTGTTGTGTGTCTCAGTTCCCCTGGCTAGGAAAAGGGATTCCCTTCCCCTTGCACTTCCCAGGTGAGGCAATGCCTCGCCCTGCTTCAGCTCTCGCTGGTCGGGCTGCAGCAGCTGACCAGCACCAATTGTCCGGCACTCCCCAGTGAGATGACCCCAGTACCTCAGTTGAAAATGCAGAAATTGCCGGTCTTCTGTGTCACTCGCGCTGGGAGTTGGAGACTGGAGCTGTTCCTATTCGGCCATCTTGCTCCACCCCCCTCGCTTGCATGGTTTCTGAAGAGAAGTCTAATGTAATTCTTACACTTGCTCCTCTATAGGTAAGGCATTTTCCCTGCTTTGGCTTCCTTCAATATTTTTTCTATTTCTTTGATTTTCTGCAGTTTAATTATGATATGCCTAGATGTAGAATTTTTTTTTTTTTTTATCTTGGTGTCCTCTGAGCTTTCTGGATCTGTAGTTTGGTATTTATCATTAGTATGGGAAATTCTCAGACACTAGTGATTCAAATATTCTGTTCCTTTTCCTTTCTCCTTCTGGTATATCCATTATGCATATGTTATCCCTTTTATACTTGTTCTATTGTTCTTGGATGTTCTGTTCTTTTTTTTTTGGCTTTTTGGGATTTCTTTTTTTTTGATTTCAGTTTTGGGAGTTCCTAATTCTTTCCTTGGCTGTGTCCAGCCTACTAATGAGCTCAGCAGAGACATTCTTTATTTTTGTTACAGTAATTTTGATTTCTAGCATTTCCTTTTGATTCTTAGAGTCTTCATTTACCTGTTTACATTACCCATCTGTTCTTTCATGATGTTGTTTATCTTTTCATTAGAACACTTAGCATATTAATTATAGTTGTTTTAAATTTATGGTTAACATCTCTGCCATATCTGAGTCTGGTTCTGAGTCTAACATCTCTGCCATATCTGAGTCTGGATCTTCAAAATATGGTTTTTTTTCTTTTTTTTTTTTTTTAGTGTAATTTTTTGTTTCAAGCCACACAGGATGTACAGGGTAGAAAGAACTGAGATAAACAGGCCTTAGTGTGAGGTTTTATGTTTATCTGGCTAGGGGTTAGGCTGTTTTTACTGGTTGCTGTAGCTGTAAGTATCTGAAGTTAAACTTTCCTCTGGTGTCCTTGTTTTTGTCTTTCTTGTTGCTTTTGAGTTTCTTTAGAGATTTTAAAAATATCACCTGCGATGTAAGTCCTTTCCATTGTATTGCCCTGTTATTATACAGGAGCCCTATTGATGTGGTGATGAGGCATTAGGAGGAGAAAAAGCATTTGATTGTCTTATAATTAGGTCTGAGTCTCTTAGTGAGCCTGTGCACCTGGGTTGTGACCTTCATGAGTGCTTCTCAGTTTTGTTTTGCCCTCGTAAGAGAGACAGGAAGGCTAGATAATACTCTAGTTGGGATTTCCCTTCCTCCACATGGGTTAGGCTTTGGTACAATAGTTTCTCTTGAAGGCAGGCCTGTTAAGAAGAACAATATATTCTGGTGTATGTTTAAATGTTTGCTTTTCCCTTCCCACTGCTGGAAATACAAAGTGATACTGTTCTAATCTTCTATGAGAATCTAATAAGGCTCCTGGGGATAAAACTCACAAAGGATGGATCCCCTGGAGTTTTTTACTCTCAAACTGTCCACACAGAACCTCCAGCAATTCATTAGTTATAGATTAAGTTTTCCTCCTCTGGTATTGGCGAGTTTGCTATTCTTGGACTTCTCCTCCTATAGGTCATGATTCTATGTATCCACCTGATACGGTTTGGGTTTGTGTCCAAATCTCATGTCAAATTGTAATCTCCAATGTTGGAGAAGGGGCCTGGTGGGAGGTGGCTGGATCTTGGGAGTGGATTTCCCCCTTGCAGTTCTCATGATAGTGAGTGAGTTCTCACAAGATTTGGATGTTTGAAAGTGTGTAGCACCATCCCACTCACTCTCTTCCTCCTGCTTCTGCCGTGTGAGACATGCTTGCTTCCCCTTCACCACCTGCCATAATTGTAAATTTCCTGAGGCTTCCTCAGCCATGCTTCCTGTACAGCCTGTGGAATCATGAGCCAATTAAACCCCTTTTCTTTATAAATAACCCAGTCTTAGATAGTTCTCAATAGCAGTGTGAGAACAAACTAATACAGAAAATTGGCACAGAGAGTGGGGTATTAATATAAAGATACATGAAAATGTGCAAGCGACCTTGGAACTGGGTAATGGACAGATGTTGGAACAGCTCAGAGGGCTCAGAAGGAGACAGGAAGATGAAGAAAAGTATTCGAACTTCCTAGAGACTTGTTAAATTGTTGAAACAAAAATGCTAATAGTGATATGGACAATGAAGTCCAGGCTGAGGTTGTCTCCAGTGAAGATGAGGAACACACTGGGAACTGAAGTAAAGGTCACTCTTGCTACGCTTTAGCAAAAAGACTAGTGGCAGTGTGCCCCTGATCTGGGGATTTGTGGAACTTTGAACTTGAGAGAGATGATTTAGGGTATCTGGCAGAAGACATTTCTAAGCAGCAAGGCATTCAAGAAGTAGCTTGGCTGCTTCTAACAGCACATGTGCATATGTGTGTACAAAGAGATGATCTGAAACTGGAACTTAAAAGGGAAGCAGAGCATAAAAGTTTAGAAAAGTTTTCTAAACTGTCTCTTCTGCTTCAGTGGGACCATGTGGTAGAAAAGAAAAACCCATTTTCTGGGGAGGAATTCAAGTCAGCTGCAGAAATTTGCATAAGTAAAGAGGAGCTGAATGTTAACAGCCAAGACAATGGAGAAAATGCTTGAAGGCATTTCAGAGACCTTTGTGGCAGCCCCTCCCATCACAGGCCAAGAGGCCTAGAAGGGAAGAATGATTTCATGGGCCAGGCCCAGGGCCCTGATACCCTGCCCCATCTCAGGACACTGCTGCCTACATCCCAGCTGCTCCAGCTCCAGCCATGGCTAAAAGGGCCCCAGATGTGTCTCAGACTGGTGCTCTAGAGGGTGCAAGTCATAAGCCTTGGTGGCTTTCATGTGGTATTAAGCCTGCAGGTACACAGAGGGCAAGAGTTGAGGCTTGGGAGCCTCTGCATAGATTTCAGAGGATATATGAAAATGTCTGGATGTTCAGGCAGAAGTTTGCTGCAGGAGTAGAGCCCTTATGGACAACCTCTACTAGGGCAGTGCAGAGGGGAAATGTGGGGTTGGAACCCCCACTTAGAGTCCCCACTGGGGCACTGGCTAGTGGAGCTGTGAGAAGAGGGCAACCGTTCTCCAGACCCCAGAATGGTAGACCCACAGACAACTTGAACTGTGCACCTGGAAAAGCCACAGGTACTCAATGGCAGCACCTGAGAGCAGCCATGGGAGCTGAGTACTACAGAGCCACAGGGGCGGGGCTGCCCAAGGCCTTAAGAGCCCATCTCTTGTATTGGTGTGGCCTGGATATAAGACATGAAGTCAAACAAAATTATTTTGGAGCTTAAGATTTAATGACTATCCTGCTGGGTTTTGGATTTGCATGTAATCCCTGGGTCCTGTAACCCCTTTGTTTTGGCCAATTTCTCCTATTTGGAATGGGAGTATTAAGCCAATGCCTGTACCTCCACTGTATCTTGGAAGTAACTAACTTGTTTTTTATTTTACTTGTCTTAGAGAGACTTTGGACTGTGGACTTTTGAGTTAATGCTGAAATGAATTAAGACTTTGAGGGACTGTTGAGAAATGAGGATTATATTTTGCAATGTGAGGAGGACATGAGATTTGGGAGGGGTTGGGGTGGATTTATATGGTTTGGATTTGTTTCCCTGCCCAAATCTCATGTCAAATTATAATTCCCAATTTTGAAGGAGAACCCTGGTGGGAGGTGATTGAATCATGGGGGCAGATTTCTCCCTTGCTGTTCTCATGATAGTGAGTTCTCACAGGATCTGGTTGTTTAAAAGAATATGGGAAGGTAGCACCTTCCCCTTTGCTCTCTTCCTACTGTTTCTGCCATGTAAGATGTGCCTGTTTCCCCTTCACCGTCCACCATGATTATACGTTTCCTGAGGCCTTCTCAGTCATGCTTCCTGTACAGCCTGTGAAATGGTGAGCCAATTTCAGCCCCTTTTCTTTATAAATTACCCCGTTCCAGGTGGTTCTTCAGAGCACTGCAGGAATGGACTAATATACTGCCTGACTGTCTTTTCTGCTTTGGGGGCAGTGGTTTGCTCTGTGAACTCAGTTCTTTGATAAATCTCACAAGAGTTGTTAATTTTCAGTTCATTCAGCTTTTTTCTGGTTGTACTTGTATGTGAGAGCTAACTTCCAAGTTCCATACAAGCTGTACCCAAAACTGGAAGTCCCCAGTGATTCTCTCTGAGTGGTAATATTATTTTTTTCCTTTGTACTTTTCTTTCAATCTTTTCTCTCTGAGTAGTAATATGAGTGATTCTGAGTGATAATATTATGAGTAAATTTTTTTCTTTGTACTTTTCTTACTTTCCACCTTTTCTACAATCCATTTTATAATTAAAAAGTTAAAGTATTCTTTATAATAGAGAAAAAAAAAAACAGTGAATTCAATCTCTATCTGTTGACTTGGAGGAAAATACTCAATGTACTGTTAAGCAAAAAAGGCAAGTTGCAGAGAATAGTATAGCACCTAAAAAAAAAAAAAAGAATAAAACCCTGAAACATCCTTAAAGTCGAGCTGAGAGCTAAAGCCATCTACCCTCACAAAGTTTACTGGCTACATTAAAATTACTTTCCTATTCCATTGTCTTTATTATACTATTCCAGGAGACTCTTACTTAGGCAAGTTATTCTCAAAATTCTCACCTTGCTATTTCCACAAATTTTAAACTATATAATGACCTGCCCTAGCAAATCTCTGTATTGACACACTTTAAATTTCAATAAAATCTTATCTTGACCTCCTTCAAAGAAACTACCAGACTCCATCAAGGTGGTGGCCTCCCTTACCACAGCAAACAATAAATTCAACTTAATCTTATTATCAGGTTATATGTTATTTTTTGTTGTTGTTGTTGAGATGGAGTCTCACTGTGTTGCCAAGGCTGGAGTGCAGTGGTGTGATCTCAGCTCACTGCAACCTCTGCATCCTGGGTTTGAGCAATTCTTGTGTCTCAGCCTCTCAAGTAGCTGGGATTACAGGCGTGCACCAACATGCCTGGCTAATTTTTGTATTTTTAGGAGAGATGGGGGTTTCACCATGCTGGCCAGGCTGGTCTTGAACTTTTTACCTCAAGTGATCCACCTGCCTTGGCCTCCCAAAATGCTGGGATTACAGGCATGATCCACTGCACCAGTCTCGGGTTGTATTGAGACAATTGGGGAAGTGGCATTTGACAGCCTCTACGCTTGTATGTGTTAATGTGTGCAAGAAGAAAGGTGTAGAAGTAACCACATCAGACTATTAAAGCTGACTGCCTGGTAGGCGTGGTGAATGCTAAATTAATTTTCTTTGTATTATTTCGCTAGTTGTGGTGGATACATGTCCATTTTATAATCCTAGAAGAGGAATTTAATTAAAATTTTTACAAGAGAATTAAGAAATACATGTATTTGCTTGAGGGACTATGGGTCTGTTCGCTTTGAGGTTTATAATCCCACAGTAAGCCTTGCTTCATAACTGCATTTGGGTTTACAGACAAAGAGGCCTCGTTCTTGTGTATAACAAAATTAGTGTTTAAAAACAGAAAACTTGCTTCCCTGTAGTCGCCAGACTTAGTTGCCTGTATTATTCAACTTAGCCCTTACGGAAACTGATGCAGAACACAAACACCTTCTTGCATAAAGGGGCTCAGGCATTTGGAACACGTCACTTGCCTTCCATGAAGCTCAGTATCCTAAACAACACCAGGGATGAATACAGTTCACCTGGACCAAGGTTTAGCAATTCTAGCCCTATCAGTCATTATTCCTCACCCTTTGCTCTATCATTTTTCATTACTCCTCCCCAAGCAAAACAGATTCACACACTATATGACAGTATATACAAGAAAGAACAGAAATTATATTTTATCTAGTTTGATGCAGGTTCTTACTCAGTACATTTTAAGAAAAGGATTAGATTTGCCCATTTCTTTAATAGTAAGATTGACTCCCAATATAAAATTCTTGTGGGAAAAACATTTATTCATAAAGGGAGAGTACGTCCCTACCTTTCTGCTAAGTAAACCAATGATATTTCCCCCAAGCATTACACCACATCACTCTCAATGAAGGTTAAGTCAAGCACAAATGAAGATTGCTGCCTTGTAATGTAGGTGACAGAAAAGCCATTTCAGAGAGAGAAAAAAATATTCAGCCTTTCCTGTTATTCCCATTGATGTTGACTTTCTTTTTACAAGAATGACAATTGTGTGCTGGGTATATATGCCTGAACCAATGATCTGAATCAAGACCAGTATGGCCTCATATTGTTCCTCAGGAATGAAATAATAGAGATGATTAAAAGCCTGATAGACTAGTGGTTCTCAAACTTAAGCATATATCAGAATCACCTGGAGGGCATGTTCTATTAGGGGGCCCCACCCTCAGAGTTTCTGATTCAGTAGGTCTGGGATGAGGCATGAGAATTTGCATTTCCATTTGCAAGCCGTGCTGATGCTGCTAGTTTGGAGACCACACTTTGAGAAACACTGATTTCAAAACTGTCAATGCTTGAGGGGCCCTTAAAAGCCATCTCCAGTCTATTTCTTGACATTGAGAATCTTTCTGGATGTTTTAATGACATTTAATTTACAAGTCATTTTTTCTAACATAATGCAAACCTTTGACAACACAACAGTATGTCTCAACTACATAGCTTGCAATTACAGGACGACTCACTTATTCACACATTTTATAGAGGAAATCAAAACTCAAATAAGGCTGTGGCAAAATCTAGAATAACCCACACATTTGACTCCCAATTCAGGGCCATGATCCTAATTTCTCATCTGAATAATTAAAGATAGAGAAGCAGCCTTAGAGGGAAAAACGTCTTTTAAAACCTTTACATTCCTGCTACAGTATATCTGGTTGCAGTATATTCTGGCTATATAATATCTCTAATGGGAAATGAAGAGGTTAATATTTAAATTAAGAGGTTCATATTTAAATTAAGAGGTTCACCCCATTTTAAGGGTGGGACCTATGAAAATAGTCTGAGAATCGTTTCTGGTGGCATAACTCAGGCAGACCCAGCTGTGATGTGTGCCAACTCTGGTCCACGTAGCAGACTGACACTAGAGCTAAGAGGCCAGGCTGGGATAGGGGGCAGTCAGGAGTCTGTTCCTTCAGGTGGTAGCTCTACCCTCTCCACATGGGAAGTGCTTAGGCATGCCAGTCTGGTTGGATATGGAACTGGAGGACTTGAAGATAAAATTGCACACTAAGCATACTCTGTCCAGCACCTACAGAGATGATGAGGTGTAAAAACCTCTTTCTCAGAAAACTCTTGGTCTTATCAATGCGTGGGGCAAACGTGAACTTGGTCACTATGTATATGTATGGCATTATATCTGATGGCAGTAGTGATAGATCTAAGTCAGTAGCCTTTAGAAACCATGAGTAGCTGGGACCTAAGGGCCCCGTTCTGGCCCTTGCAGAGGACTGTGAAGGAAGAGCCAGAGTAGCAGGGCCCAGCCAAGAAAACTGGGTCTCAGTGGAAAGGCTCAGCCACGGAAACTAGAAACTAGAAACTTGAGCCAGGACTTGTCTGTAAGCTCAATTATGTCAGCAAGCGCCAGGTAAATGGGTGCCTGAAGCTTATCAACAGATCAGTTCCGGGCCTCACTCACTGAGGGGAGGTGGGGAAGCTCCAAGGAATATGGGGTCTGGAGTCAAATCCAACTTTTGGTGCACAGCTCTTTGCTCTTCAATCTCTTCTTTGCGTTACCTTTATTTGTAAAATGGGAATAAGAACTATGCCTTCTGCACATGGTTCTTGTAATTGAATAAAATAATGCAATCAGTACATAGCCTGATACTCTTAGCTTCCTTCCTCTGTTCCTAAAAAACCTTTGACCTTGGAAAGAACTAGGCTGATGGGCTCAGCAACGAGAGCTGAACAAGATGGCTGCCACAACGTGGTAAACAGGTCCGCATATGCACATGCTCAGGATGGCCCGCCTTCTTGTTACTGCATGCTCACTCTGCTGCCACCTCACACCGGGAAGATCATCAGCTGAACTGTTCACCACCAGTCCCGCGCCGCCGAAGGAGAAGAGACTCCTGTTCTCAATGATCATCCCTGGCTCTCATTTCCGTTATAGCCAAGGAGAATACTACACCAAACATAGCAACAGAAGGATCAGAGAACATTCTTCACACAACAGAAATCCTGAACCACAAAGGCAGTAGTTTTGAGGGCTTTAGCAATAGCAATGCTTCTGAAGCCAAGGAGAGATTGCAAAGAGCACAAAAATATAGAAAATACAGAAATAGAAGCAGGGAAAGACGATTGTTTTCTCTGAACTGATACCAAATCATCTCAGTAAGAGAAATATGGGTATACTCTTCCGTGGAGGTCTCCAATCCTATTGCGGTTAGCAAATCCGAGAAACCAACCAAGAAGGGAAACTCCTCCTCCTGAATGCTCAGACTAACTGGAAATTAATACATGAATTGATATTTAGAGAGACAAAGAGGTTTCTCAGGAGGACTGTACTCTGTGTGGATCAAATTTCCTTCAAGATTCAAAGCAGGATACAGCATTGGCAAATATATAGAAAAGCAAAGATCCTGGAGTTCTCCTTAGATAATTCTAAAAAAGGAAGCTTTCATCAATCCAGTAGTGTTGAAGGAAAACACTCCCATTTTGATCCTATCAACACCAGCTTCTTAAAGAATGTGCCCATCTTTGTGCTTTTTTTTTTTTTTTTTTT
>NW_016803417.1:3110227-3157945 GCF_001698545.2 Rhinopithecus bieti
TTTGATCCCTATAACACCAAGTTTTTGAAAAAATTGCCCATCTTTTTTTTTTTTTTTTTTTTTTTTTTTTGAGAACTTTAAAAAAAGATATTGAGAAATGTTACAATCAAACACAAAGTGTGAGCCTTGAAAAGATCCTGGCTAAAACCAAACAAATAGAAGACAATGTTAGGACATCTGGGAAAATGCGACTATGGCTTGTCTCTTAGCTATCAGGGAACTACTGTTTATTCCTTTTGGTATGCTATAGGATTGTGGTTGGCTATGAGATACCCTTATTCTTAGATTTGTGCTGAAATATTAGGTGTGAAGTATCATAATGATGGCAACTTATTTTCCAATGGTTTAGTAAAATAAAACAGGGTAGGGGTGAAATATTGTTGAATCTCAGGTGGAGGGTATATAGGTGTTCACTGAACCAGTCTTTCAATGGAATATTTTTGAAATCTTTCAAAATCAAAAGACATAAATAGCAATATAGATTTTCCAACTAAGAAACAGAATTTAAGGCTGAGCAGGGACTTCATATGGCTTGGCCCGTGGCAGCATCTCTTCTGCTGTTTAATAGTTTAAAGTCATGGGTGCAACAGGTGCCCCTGGTGACACAGCTGGACCACACCAAGGAGGCTGGCTCTCTCAAGCTCTCTTTTTCCCTATCAAGTGTTCTGTAGCAAGAGCCTGCCCAGCCCTCTACAGAAAACTGCCACTTCAGGCACAGGGGTTTCAATCCTCTAGAATTCAAAGAAACAGGCTGCATTTGTCGAGCTAAATTATCTCTTTATTAGGAAAGCACCAACACCACATTCTTCGAAATTACTGGAATTTTATTTGCCTCAGGCTTATGACTTGCAACCAAAGACATTGTGCAAAGAAAGCAAAGATTAAGTACACTTTAGGGAGAAGGAGACGATACACATTGGTAACATAGGAGATCAGGGTGACAAAAGCCATCCAATACACTATATAGATTGCAATATTCAATAGCGCTTTCAACAAAACTTTTTTAAAAATCAAGAGCAAAAAAATTAAGCAATGTTTACAGTAGACATAAATCTTATACAATTCAAAAAGCTTTTCTTCAGATCATAGAGCATAAAATGGAAAAATGTATATGCAGGTGAAATCTAACTACTGTACAATTATCACCTATTAAAGTTGCTTATATGTACCACAGTGTAAAAAAACAATACCGAACAAATAAAAACCTTGAAAATTGCCTGATGAAAAATAAAATAACCAGTGGCTTTTAATGGCTTCTCCTGGTTATCAGTGCTACAAAAGACAAAAACCTTCTCATCTGAACAGGTGATAAAACCAGGCACAATCAAACTGTTACCAAATTAGACCCACCCATAGAAATATACTATCCACCCACATATTTTCCATCAAAAGCTTTTTTGTTTGTTTCAATCTTTGAGGCCCATTTGGTCACAATATGTTACAAATATTTGTGTATGTGTGTTTTTTTTTTTACACCATGATATCATATGTTTGTCTGGCACTATCCTAAAGCTAGTTTATAGACGATGATGATATAGAAACAACCCAGTGCCTATATGACAAATGAACTCACTGGGTAGAAATGAGACAGGGGAGGAGGGAATTCAGTTCTACCAAGGAAAAACGTCCATACTGATCACTCATCATCCGTCCCACTTCCTTCTGACTGTTCCTAAAAGTAAAAATAAGATAAAATGAAGTAACATCACATGCAAGAAAAAGACATAAAACAAACCATCAAGAGGCCATTAGGAAAAAAAAGACATTTTAGAAACAACCCGCCAAATCTCTTTCCGTGGGAGGACAGAAACACATTAAAGAGGCATCAACAGCCTCGAAGCTGAGAAGTTTTTCTTACTGAAAACCCTAAAGCAAAGCCCACCCTCGAAGCTGGTGTTTGTGCCCTTTCACTTTGGCTTGAAAGGTTTATGGCTAATACTTTCTCTTTTTCAGTCCTAGGTTTTAGAAAATTCATGGGAGAAAAAAAATACCCTGCATTTGACATCTCCTAAAGAAAATACAGTATTTTAAATGTATTTGAAAATGCTTGCATCAAGGGTTAAGGCCGGGGTGAGATCATAATTCTGAAATTTTACCAAATTGGTAATGTGTTGAAGGAAAATCAAACTAGCACATACACGAAAAGGGAAATTTATCTTTTCAGAAAGAGAAGAATGTGGGTGCCAGGAAGCCATCTTCAGGAAAGTGAATGGATGAAATGAAGGGTATTTCAAAAGGCAAAGTATTAGGAGCTTCTGCCCACTCTTCTACCTTGCTGCCCAGTCAGGCATAGCACACTAGACTGAGTTTTTCTACTTGGGTCCGCATCCCACCTCTACTACGTGATCTGTAGCAAAACACACATAACCTAACCATTTCTGTAACATGTTTTTTGAGAGTGACATCTATCTCATGATGCTGACATCAGTATTTAATATGCTACCACACAGTGAGGTACCTATTACGAGGCCTGGCTCAATAGATGCTCACTGCATTTTTCAAATATTAAAAATAACACCCCTAGGTACTTAAAAGTCATTTGAGTTTTACACGGTCCCTTAAGTAGCAACTCGAGCCAGTAACTCTGACGTCATATCACTTTTTCTCATTCTTCCATCTAATCTACTGCTATGTACCAGGCGCAATGCTGGGTGTGATGGATATAAAATATTAACTGGCTATGGGGAAAACTATATTTATAAGCAAGCATGTGGGAAGATTAAAAAGGGGGAAAAGAGTTTGATTTCATAGTTTTTCATTTTTGAAGACTATTAAAAAAGCAATAAACAAAACCCCCAATTCTTTGTTCTAAATCATACAGCTCCATTCACATCCCTCAATAATGAAATCTCACTAAATCCTGACATTGCCACTCCTAGGTAATAAAGTGAAAAGGCTGAAGAGGCATGGAAACGCAAGAGGCCAGCAAGCAGTGGAGAGGGCGCCTCCGCCTTCAGTCCCAGTCGGCGGCTACACTTACACGTTCATCCTGCTCCTCATCGCTGTCAAAATCGCTCACTACAGGTTTGGCTTTTCCTCGATTTGGCCTTTTCTTGCCTTTTCCTTTGTCCCGGCCTTTCTCATCTTTTTTATTGAGCTTAATTTTCACCTTGACTGATTTTGCTAAAACCAAAGCAAATGAAATAGATAGCAATGAGTAATCACAAGGGAGATCTTTGTATAGGTGATAAGACTGTCACCAACCTACAGACAACACAAACATCCCGGAGTGCCCAGAACATTCCTGGATTATGCCTGTTCTGTGTGGTTCTGTCTAGTCAGCGACCCCTTCCACTTGCCAACCTGTCTCCCTTTGGAAGGTAAATGATATAGTCACAGGCAACAAGAGGGACCGAGGTCTCGGAGGACAGTGGGGTTGGATCCTTTACCTGTCTCCCAATGGCTGACCAAGGATAATGACGGGAAGTGTTTCCTATTTTGTGGAGGTGTTTGGGCAATCATTTAATAGAACTTTTACATTAAAAATATAAAAAGTTTTTTAAAGGCCAATAATTTTACTACATAGATAACTCCAGTTGACTTAAAAGAAAATTCAAATAGTTCAATAACATTTTAACATAAAGGTACAAAATGGAAAGTAAAAGAAAACACTTTTGAATGCTTCCTTTCTCCCATTCCTAGTTTCTCTCCCTACAACTCTCTTTCTGGTAATTATTTCCAGGAAAACAAATGTTTATGTCCATACCTGCAAGTACATCCATTCTTCTGTATATAATTCTACATATTCTATAAGTCTTTCTCTACAGAATATAAAGAATTCAAGTATGTGTATATACACACATATGTACTTGAATTCTTTATGTAGTTATCCCAAAGGGATCTTTATACACGTCCATATTCTACACTTGACTGTTTACTCACATATACGGGATATTTATAGGTAAAGGCTCATATATACCTGTCTAATTCTTTTAAATACCTGAAAATTTTCCATCATATGGTATACTATAATTTATTTAATCGGTCTCATATGATGAGGGCTGAAGTTTCCTGCTTTTTTTTTTTTTTTTTTTTTTGCCAGTATAAACGTATAAACAAAGCTGCTGTGAACCTATTTCAATGTATCTTGGCAGAATTTGAAGGAGGTATGGTGGACATGTCCATATGGTAAATTTCTAACAGCGCTCTGCCAGATTAGCCTTCAGAAAGATCGCACCCATTTCCACCTTCACAGGACTATTCTGGGGATACAAGTGAAAACACTTGGAAGAGTTCAAGGTACAATATCACAAATATAGGTACCTCTCCCAAGGAACAAAGACAATCTGCTCCATGGTAGCTATTTGGGATAGATATCCATAGAACACCATTTTTGGTATTTGATGATGAAGGCACTGAAAATGTGGGTCTCTCATTCAAGCCAGCTTTGCTAGACTACCATGTCTGGTGGGTCTCAAGGCGTCTAGAAATGGAGAGGAGAATGTTCCAGACTTCTTTTGTGAAGTAGAGGGACCCACAAAATATTTCCAAGACTAAAATCTCCCACAGAAACATAAGCTAACAGAAGAGATGAGAGCTGTGCTGTTTTGAACTCAAGTGTGGTGGTAGCATTTGCCTTTCCTCCATCCCAAACTGGCAAATCCTAGTACACAAAATAGTACTCCTAGCCAAGGCTTCTATCTATTATACCCAATGTCTGCTGCTTAACAAGCTATGAGGTGGGGCCCTTTGCTTTGGGTGGGGTAACTCAGGACAAGAAGAAGAGACTGGAGATGAAAAGGCCTACCTATTAATGAAAATGGAAAGATGTGGGATATCTAAAGAAATAGATGCCAGAAGCCAGCCATAATTGGCATTTCTAAACAATATGGAAAGGCAAAGTGAAATATGTCCATTTATACAGGTGTGGGCTCTCCCTGACACAGGAGTACAGAAAATGAATAGGTAGAAGACAGGCAACGGGTAAGAAAATGTATACTTGAGAGCATAATCTAAATGCGCTTTGGAGTGTGGTGCACTCTAATGCTGTCAGGCACGCGTCAGTGGATGTTTCTCCAAAACACCCACCTGACAGACTATGGACAAGCAGGCTAATAAACTGGACCATTAGGTGAGCCCTGTAAACAGCTTCCTAAGGTTCTATGATACAACCATATGCACCTATGAAAAGTTCTAGCTACCAAGTGTGGTGGGTAGAATATTGTCTCCTCACAAGATGTCCATATCCTAATCCCAGAACCTTTGAATATGTTATATTACATGGCAAAGGGATTATAGATTGTTAATTGACCTTGACATGGGGAAATTATTGTGGATTATCGAGGTGGGCCCGATCTAATCACCTGCATCCTTAAAAGTGGAAGAAGAAGAGGCAAAAGAGAGATTCATGGAGATACAACATGAGAAGGACTGTACCTGTCATTGCTGGCTTTAAAGTTGAAGCAAGGGGTGGAGGTGGGCGTGCAGGGAGCAATGAGCCAACGAACATTGTTGGGAACAGCCTTCCACTGGCAGCCAGCAAGAAAGTGGGAACTTTGGCCGGGCGCGGTGGCTCAAGCCTGTAATCCCAGCACTTTGGGAGGCCGAGACGGGCAGATCACGGGGTCAGGAGATCGAGACCATCCTGGCTAACACGGTGAAACCCCGTCTCTACTAAAATACAAAACTAGGCGGGCGACGTGGCGGGCGCCTGTAGTCCCAGCTACTCGGGAGGCTGAGGCAGGAGAATGGCGTGAACCCGGGCGGCGGAGCTTGCAGTGAGCTGAGATCCGGCCACTGCACTCCAGCCTGGGGCACAGAGCAAGACTCCATCTCAAAAAAAAAAAAAAAAAAAAAGGGGAACTTTGCTTTTACAAACACAAGAAATTGAACTCTGCTAAGAACCAGGATGAACAAGGAAATGGGATGCCCATCTCGAGCATCCAGAAAGGAACACAGGCTGCTGACATATTGATCTTAGTCCAGGGAGACTCATGCTGAATCTGTGACCCACAGAACCATGAGGTAATAAGTTTGTGTTGTATTAAAGCCACTAAGTTTGTGGTAATTCGTTATAGCAGCAATAGAAAATGAATATACCAAGGCTTGAGAAATTAAAGAAACTAAATTGATAGATGGGGTAAGAGAGCAGCTCTTTGAAGAGATTAGAAATTTGGCTCTAAAATAATGAAATATATAGCTAAGATAGATGATGCAGATGTATTCAAATACTAGAACAAAGGAATAACTACATGAACTTGGGAAAGTTTAAATTCATAAAAGAATCACTAACTAGAATATTGAGAACAGAAAAGGATGTTGGGAAAGTCACTTATGGATGTTGAGGGCAAGAATGGAAACTTCCTTCTCTGTGGCAATGTGTATGCATCACATCCATTTTACATCTTTTCAATAATCTATGGGTAAAATGCTCAGGACAGCATTATTGGGAAACAGCCTGATGAACAGAGTATAATTAACACGTTTTAGTACATTCCTTAATGTTAATATATAATATACATGTTAATATATGTTGCTGTAGAAAAACCCTCATTGCCATGGAAAGTGTTCATAAGTACAAAAATGGCACAAAACAGTGTGCTATGCTTGTATAAACAAATTTATGTATAGAAAAAAATTGAAGGTAAGCCAGCAAGAAAGTGGGAACTTTGGCTGGGCGCGGTGTAAAATATTACATGTATGTTGAGATATAGAATTACACATTTTTTACCTTTGAAAATATATTTTCCAAGTCATCTGTATTAATATGTAATTAGAAACCTAATAATTTTTTAAAAGCATGTCTATACTTTTTCTTTTTTTTGGAGACAGAGTCTCACTCTGTTGCCCAGGCTGGAGTACAGTGACGTGATCTCAGCTCACTGCAACCTCTGCTTTCTGGGTTCAAGCGATTCTCTTGCCTCAGTCTCCCAAGTAGCTGCGACTACAGGTGCCCGCCACCACACCTTGCTAATTTTTGTATTTTTAGTAAAGATGAAGTTTCACCATGTTGATCAGGCTGGTCTCAAACTCCTGACTTCAAGTGATCCACCCGCCTCAGCCTCCCGAAGTGCTGGGATTACAGGCGTGAGACACCGAGCCCAGCTCATACTGTTTTACATAGTAGCCCGTAACTACTAGGTTTTATTACTTTGAGTGGTATAGCGTGAAGACACACATAGGAAAGAAAAAATTTTATATTTTTTAAGTATTTAATTGTTTTTTTTTTAGATAGGGTTTTGCTCTGTTGCCCAGGCTGGAGGGCAGCAGTGTGATCATTGCTCACAGCAGCCTTGAACTCCTAGACTAAGCCATCCTCCTGCCTCAGCCTCCCGAGTAGCTGGGACTATAGACACGTGCCACCACACTTGGCTATGTCTTTTTACAAAAATTTTTGTAGAGATAGGGTCTTGCTATGTTATCCAGGTTGGTCTTGAACTCCTAGCCTCAAGCTATCCTTCTACCTCAGCCTCCCAAAGTGCTTGGATTATAGTTGTGAGCCACTATGCCCTAACAAGAAATTTTCAACTTCTGACAGCACCCTTAACCTTTGGAATATTTGGGTTATCAGTCAGGGCTGGAACTTGGGTAAAACAATGGAGGCACTCACCTTGGGTGTAAAATTGAAGGGAGCACCAAACCCCAGTAATCAACTAATATCCTAAAAGGTGATATTTTAAAAACCCAAATTAATGCCCCCCCAAATCCATGATAAACAAAATATCAACATTTTAAATAAAGACAGTACCCTGTCATCACCCCTCTTCCCCTGGCAAAAAAAAAAAAAAAGAAAAATTCTATGCAAAATTCACAGTTCCAACTCAGTCTGACAATTATTTTCTAAAGCTATGATTCTCAAAGTGTGGTCCTTGGCCCAACATCGTCAGTTTCCCTCGGAATTTGCCCGAAATGTGGACTCTCAGGCCCCACCACAGGCTACTGGATCAAACACTGACATATTCTTCAAGCCCTCCAGGTTTTAGCAAGCCCTCCAGGTTTTAGAACCACTATGGTAAAGAATAGAAGATAGGTGGCATTAACAGCAGTATTCAAAGGCAACATTCAGAAAGCGTTTGAAGGTCAGGTGTGGTGGCTTGCGCCTGTAATCCCAGCACTTTGGGAGGCCCAGGTGGGTGGATCACTTGAGACCAGCCTGGCCAACATGGTGACATCCCATCTCTACTAAAAATATAAAAATTAGCCAGACGTTGTGGCACATGCCTGTAATCCCAGCTACTCAGGAGGCTGAGGCAGGAGAATCACTTGAACCCGGGAGGTGGAGGTTGTAGTCAGCTAAGATCATGCCACTGCATTCCAGCCTGGGTGATAGAGTGAGACCCTGTCTCAAAAAAAATAAACAAGCAGTGTTTGCTATGAGCCCGGCCTATGCTAAACATTTTACATGCTTGGAGGTCATTTTTATGACTTCAGTTTCACACATGAGAAAATTGAGCATGAGCAGGGTTAAGTACATGGCCCCCGGTTGCCCAGCAAGGACAAAGTGGACTAAGGGCTCCCATCCAGATCTGCCCCACTGTCAAGTCTCTTCTGCGAGCATTTGTGGAGACAGCTATGCAGGTGAGGAGGGGCAAAGATGCAGAGCACCCGAATGTGTGGGCTTACCCTCGGACTCTGACTCTTCTTCATCTTCCTCTTCCTCCTCTTCATTGCTTTCATCCTCACTCTCTTCCTCTTTGGCAATTTTCTGCCGGGCACTCTTAAACACTGACTGTAAGACGATGGAGTCTTCATAGATCTAAATAGTCAAAGGGGCATCAGTAAAAACTGCAAGCTGAGGGCCTAAGATTTAAAATGGCAGCGAACCCATCCTTATGCAACACACCAGCTTACTTTACATGAATGTTAGTAGAAATGTCACCGTTAGCTTTTATGCCCACATGAAAACCCAAGAGCAAAACGCCAAGTCCAAATACAGACATACACATTCATACACAAAGTCCAAATGCAGCTGAAATGATTTCAAAGCACATGGATGCTTGGAGGAGAAGAGTAGATAAAATATCTTCATATGGGACAACAAAAATGGTATTTTTAAAAACCACATTTCTTATTTGGATTGTTCTACCAAATACTGTGGTAAGACAGTGGTAAAGCAATCTTCTTTAAAATGCAAAGCCCCTAGCAAGTGGGGGCTATTCCTTATTACTGAGTTTATCATTAGCAGCCAATACTCATCCAATTAACACTTTATTTTTTAATGGATACACATATCTGAGCATGGCCCTGGGTAGGTGCTGAAAGATAAAAGTTCAAAAATGGTCCTTTTCGGCCAGGCGCGGTGGCTCAAGCCTGTAATCCCAGCACTTTGGGAGGCCGAGACGGGCGGATCACAAGGTCAGGAGATCGAGACCATCCTGGCTAACACGGTGAAACCCCGTCTCTACTAAAAAAATACAAAACTAGCCAGGCGAGGTGGCGGGCGCCTGTAGTCCCAGCTACTCAGGAGGCTGAGGCAGGAGAATGGCGTAAACCTGGGAGGCGGAGCTTGCAGTGAGCTGAGATCCGGCCACTGCACTCCAGTCCAGGCGACAGAGCGAGACTCCGCCTCAAAAAAAAAAAAAATGGTCCTTTTCCTCAAAAAAATTGAAAATAGAACTACCATATGATCCATAAGCCCCACTTCTGGGTATATAAAGAATCACAAGAAGGGTCTTGAAAAGAACATGGATTAGCACATCCATGTTCCTAGCAGCAGCATTCACAATATAGCAGCAGCATTCACAATAGCCAAGAGGTGGAAGCAAACCAAGGGCCCACTGACAAGTAAGTGGATAAGCAGGTGTGGGCTATACATTTAATGGAATATTATTCAGTCTTTAAAAGGAAGGAAATCCTGTAACATGGATTACACTGGAAGATATTATGCCAAGTCCATAAGTGCATAAGACAGTCACAAAAAGACAAGTACTCTTATGATTCTACTTATATGAAGTATCTAAAATAGGCAAATTCATAGAAACAGACAGTGCCACGGTGGTTGCCAGGGACTGGGGGGAAGGAGATGAGAGTTATTAATAGGCACACAGTTTCAGAGTTGCAAGACAACAAAGTTCTAAAGATCTGTTGCCCATCAATGTGAATATACTTAACACTACTGAACTGTATACTTAAACATGACTATGATAAATTTTGTTATGTCTTTTTATCACAATTTTTTAAAAATTTAAAGGAAAATAAAACCCTGCTCTTTAGGAACATATTCCTTTTATTGTAAAGAAGACCTACAGGTTCAAAAGAGTGACCGGGCAAATTGTGGTATGCACCAAATGAACAATATAGGCAGTGAGTATTGACTATGGCAGAACAAAAGACCCATGAGAGAGACACAGGATGGGACCATCAGGGCAGAATTTGCCAGAGGCATCAGAGTTGAGCTGGATCTTAAAGGTGAGGAGAATTCCTTCAGCAGTGAGAAAGGAGAGGGGCTTTTTAGGAAAGGAAAACAAATGAGAAAGAGGAGGAGGCAAGGATAAAAGAGATGCATCTGGGATTGTACTGATGTCAATTTCCTAGTTAAGATATTGTCCTGGTCCAAGTGTGGTACTCAACGCCTACAATCCCAGAACTTTAGGAGGCTGAGGTGGGCTGATCACGAGGTCAGGAGTTCAAGACCAGCCTGGCCAACATGGTGAAAGCCCATCTCTACTAAAAGAAAATACAAAAATTAGCCAGACAGGGTGGTGCATGCCTTAATCCCAGCTACTCAGGAGGCTGAGGCAGGAGAATCACTTGAATCTGGGAGGCGGAGGCTGCAGTGAGCCAAGATGGCACCATTGCATTCCAGCCTGGGCAATAGAGTGAGACTCCATCTCAAAAAAAAAAGATATTGTCCTATGTTTTGCAAGATGTTTCCATCTTGAGAAGTAAAAGCTACACAGAATCTCTCTGATCTCCAAGAGTAAAAGAAATGTAACTGGAGAAGCAGGTGATTATGGTATCAGTCTGAATGGACTATGGGCTGTTTAGGTTGAGGAGTAGCAGATGAAGCTAAAGACTTACATTAGACTTCTGCAAGCGGTCTACACAGATGAAATTCATTCTAGACAGTGCAGGGGAACCTCAAAGCTTGGGAAAGGGGCAATAAATGAGCAGGATAGGAAGGTGGCTAGAGAAAGACAAACTAGTGTCCAGATGGCCTGGGGGAGAAACCAGTCAAGAGGCCACTTAACACCTCATTTCAGTTGTGACAGTGAGAGTGAAAACAGATAGTAAGGTTGTAGAAAAAAGGACTGGATGCATATCATAATAATGCCATATTGACATAAAGAATCCAAGTATCTATCCAAAGACTAAAATAAACTGTCATTCACAAAACCTTCTTTGTTGATTCTTCTACTTTCTATGTCCTGGCTTCCAGCTTAACCTTCCTTGGAGAGTGCCTTGAGTAACAGAAGGCTGGCTTTACAAGACCTCCTGTTTTGGTCAAGATACTACTGCTATTAACTCAGAAATTGTTTAAGTCTGTTCAACGCACATTCTGAAGATTTCTATATTCTCCTGTTTGATGAGTGAAATTGATGTGCAGGCTTAAGGAATTTAAAGGTGGTTTGACACTGCATTGGTTGAGGGGTACATCTTTGTCTTTTTCTTCTTCATGGGTCTGAAGGCACCAGGCCAGACATACAGACAGGAAAAAATTCCTACAAAAGGTGACAGTAATTGAGGTGTAATTAAAATGAAAGTGCCCTCCCCTTGGTTATTTTAATAAATTCAGATCATTTATAGACTCTTAGACTTGTTAACTGTGGAGAATGGGAGTAAAGAGAATTGCAATTGGGCTGATAAAAAGGATTAAAAAGCAATTAGAGGCAGTGTTTATTTTTTTTCCTATAGTTTGTTTTGTCTTACATTCTAGTAGTTTCAGCTCCTGATACAAGAGTACAATCAGAAAAATAAGTGAATATAATCAAATATACAATCTCCAAAAAAGCAAAAATGGTACTGCCAGTCTTTCAGCATTACCTTCAATGATTTACTTGAATCCCTCCACTAATTAGAATATAAGCTTTGAGGCCCAGCACAGTGGTGCACACCTGTAATCCCAGCACTTTGGGAGGCCGAGGTGGGCAGATCACCTGAGGTCAGGAGTTCGAGAGCAGCCTGGCCAACATGGTGAAATTCCATCTCTACTAAAATACAAAAATCAGCCAGGCATGGTGGTGGTTGCCTGTAATCCCAGGTACTTGGGAGGCCGTGAGCAGAAGAATGGCTTGAACCTGGGAGGCGGAGGTTGCAGTGAGCCGAGAAGGCACCACTGTACTCCAGCCTGGGAGACAGAGTGAAATTCTGTCTCAAAAAAGGAAAGGAAAAAAAAAAAAAAGAATATAGGCTTTGAAGAGAAGTGTGAGTAGGCGCTAGCACAGCTGTGGTACAAAGGTAATTTGAAGATGCCAAAGCCTCTATTTTCTTACATAGGTGGTAAGGAACATAGGTTTTAGTTATTTTCTTCTGCCACTAGCAATGATTCAAAAGGTAGTAAATGAAATATTTTACTTAAAAAGAACATGGGCACATTTACAGTTAAGAACTTTTAGACAACTGAAGACAGACCTGGGATCCCTCCAGGTTGAACGTCTGAGCGTTGTGACAGAGAAGCATGACATCCTTCTCCAGGTCGCCCAGGCTCCGGTACTTATGATTACGAATCCTTTCCTAATGGAAATTTTAGAGAAGATGGAGAAAAAAAAGAGGGAGAGGAAAATTCAGCAATCATTACTCAGTTATCAAAGCCTGACTTTCCCTTTGTCCTCACAGCATAAAGCCCTGCTAGGGCTGTGGGACTGCACAACCCCAGGGGGTGCCATTCACCAAGTCCACCCTCCCACTGTCATTCCTTTTGCCAACGAGGAGCATATGACAGGAAATAAGAAGAGCAATAATGTGGGCGGGGGGAGCAGGGAGCCTGAAAGGTCTTCAATAAAATGCAATATAACACGAGCTCTCAATGTGATTAAGTAACATTCACAGAAAAGCACAAGGACATCCCAACCTTTCCTGTGGCGAGGCCTGGGTGGGCATCAGTGGTGGTCAGCTCCAACTACAACCATTTCAATGAATTTACACTGCTCCTTTATTTACTTGAAGAATAAAGTTGGTAAACAAAATATCTACCTTTATTTTTTTGAAATCCACTGGCTTCCTAATTAATTCATAGTATTCTGGTAATTCTTTCCTTGAAGGTAACTGAATGAAGACTTCACTGAGCTGTCGCCCTGAACTGTAGGATGGGTGAAACAAACAAAAACAAGCCACATCAAACACTACTGAGGAAAGGTTTTATTTTTATTTCAGAAAATGTCAACAAAGCAAATTATATTCCATGCATATAGATATGGAGCTTTTTAAGTCAGGAAAAATCCCACAACTGTACTGCAGATTAATGTCCCTTGTGCTAATTTCAAAATCCCAGTAAAATACAATTTGCTCCCCACTTCTGTCACACATACGACATGGGAAATCCACTGTGGATTTCCCTTTCAGAGCAAATATATCTCTTTATTTTGATGTGAATATTTAAAATATCCTTGTTAGCTAAAAATTTCATTTCTCAATGAATTGGTAAATATATATATATGTGTGTGTGTGTGTGTGTGTATATATATATATATAAACACTATTTCCATACTCCTTTGTCTTCAAATTCACATTGTATTTAGAAAGTAACTCAAAATATGTTAGAATATACTCTGGAGACTCAAGTGAAAAGCTTTTGTATGTACCTAGTGACCGACCATCTTCTCGGTCTTATTCCTTTTAGGGTATTTTACACACTATAAACCACACATACCTTTATTATTATTTGCCAGAGGAACCCCTTCATCTTGCCTAACTGCCCTTCTATGTGTGTGCAGCAATTTAGGTGAAAGAAGAACATGTTTCGCAAGTGTGGATGCTTCACGTTTCTGGGATTAGTGCTATACCTTCCCCCCCAAATTCATGGTAGGTTTATTTGAAAGCAGGTTTAATAGCAACCAATGCTTAGCATTTTTGTAATTTTCAAACACAGGCTACAAAGCAATATGAGCTTTTCACATCACTTACTGTTGGAAGCAGACGTGGTAAAAGGCACAAAGAAATTCACAATTTAGGTTCGAGATCCTAATATCTGATTTGGCCTACCCAGATCAATAACAGCTTGTGGTGTGTGATACAGTCATTTTTCACAAAAATCTCACTCCCCTTATGATGCCATCTCTACTTCCTTTGTGAAGCCAGAAATATCAAAAAATAATCATAAATCCCTGCCATGAAAATTTCAGAAGGTGATTCTAGGAGCTTGTGAGAATACTAGAAGGCAGTGGCAAGCATGAGTGACAATATGCTGTTTTAATCCATAGTCCCAGTTGTATAATTAAAAAGTAATCATAATGACAGTTATCATAAAAAAGGCATGCGCAGTAACTCAAACGGTTGCTTAGCAACCAGCAGGAAAAATGCTGAAGTGCAAAGGGGCCTGCATAAATTAACCGAAAATCCTCTGTCAAAGAGATGGGCTAGTTTTTCTGCTACACTAGGTCACTGTTGTTTTATTTTTTTAATGCACATATGGGCCTCATAAATATGAAAATCAGGGGTGAACACAAGAGGTTTAAGAAGATTGCATTTGACTCAGGAATTGGATTTTTGGGTCACTGTGGCAAGAACCAAGGTGTTCTCTCACCCTCTCAACCACCTCTACCCCTCACATTTCTTCCAGGATATCTTCCAGGTTGAGAAATGCATTCGTACTTCCCTAACTTATGCCAAATAGTATATGGCAAAAACTATTTTAGTTACCATCACCTTCAACACAGGGCCACATTTTCTGGTCTGTTCTTTTTCTACCATTCTGAGATTCATACACCCAAACATTTTACCTGTTTGAAAAGGTGCATATGAAATGCAATGACAGTAATTTGTAGATATGAATTGTTCAGTTTCTATGAGCAACTTGTTTAAAATTAGCATTCTCTATAACCTAGCAGCAACCCAAAAGTCAGACCTCTTTGTAATCGCGGATTTAACACCTGACCCTCCCTCAATGACATCTTCATGGTGTCATCTTCTACATTGCCAACAGATGGTGTCATTTGTCTATTGATGGATTACAGGGACATCTTTGTACACCTGTGATGGACATACTCTTAATTTCAACTGTGTTACTGGTGAAATAAGAAATAAGCAGTTTGGACCAGTAGTGCAACAAAGCTCTAAGGGGTAAAATGGCTAAAACAATCTTGGTATTACATCTCTGTCTTCAGTAAGGCCCTGAAAATTCTAAACTCCATAAGGAGACAAGTCCAGAGTTCTCTATGCTCATAAAGAAGAGAGCTGAATGCTCTGAGACTGGGGGTCAATACTGTACAATGAGAAATAAACACGTTTATTCTGTTCAAAAAATAAAGGCTCACTGGACTTAATACACCTATTCCACTTTCTTTTCTCTTTCCAAAGAATAAAGGACAAAGGAGGACCCAGAAGTTATCTATGGAAGACTTCTTGGGACTATGTTGTTTCCATCATCATTGAAATATCTCCGAGTCTGGCTTCCAAAACCCTCCAGGATATGTCCTCATTCTCTAAAAACCCAACTGGTACCACCAACCTTCTCGTCAGGAGAGTCTCTCCTGTGTACCCCCAACTTTCATGGCCAATCCCCTCTTTATGACCCATTCCAGGTCTCTAGGCCTGACCTATCTCTCACTCCATAGCTGGAAGTTTCTCTGTGGTTTTTTCTCTTCTTCAAATATTTCCTTATCCATCCAGGATCAAGAATCCATTGTCCATAAAAATGGAGGAAATTCTCCTAAGTATCAACTACACTTACTCTCAGTCCCCTTTTGCTCAGAACCTAATTCTTCCATGTGTGCTATTGTTTCTCTCCTCCCCACAGGGTGGGGATCTCTTACAGACATCAAACTCATCCCCCTCCCTCCCAGAGCAAGGGCTTGGACGGCCAGCTTCGGCAGACAAAGCCAGGAGGTCCTGGGCAGTACCTAGCTTCCACGTCACCTACAGAATGCATTGGGGTAGCACGAACACTTGCTAGAGTAATTTATTTTTTCCTAAATTACAGGTTAAAAAAAAAGGAAACAAAAAAGGAACTGAAGCAGCCTGATAGTTTTGAATTCTTGTCATTTCTTTCTGTAATTTGAGCTGAGCAAGGGCTTTTTTAATACACCTTTTCAAACGTGGTAGTTTTCTATGCACCCTCCCGCCCTCGGCCAGAAAGTTGCTTTTTTCCTTTTTAAGTACAGAACAATGGTCTAATTGTACCATGGTGTTTACAGAAGGTGTTCTGTTTCTGTTAAAATGTGTATCCTATCCCAAGGTGTTTTCCATTATGTCATTTTACACAATTTAAGGCCTAAATATAAATTGCTACTTGGAAAGTGCACTACTTCCCAGACAAAAATGAGACCCCCTCCCCAAGACCACTGATGGCCTGTGACATCAGATGGATTTTACATAATGATCTACCTCAGACTAGCAAGTATGGCTCTGATAAGACATGGGGTATGTGCGGGAGGGGTACAACCTGAAATACAAGTTTAAAGGCACTCACTGGTCTTACATGTCACAGGTGCTTGTGGACAAGTACCTCTCCTCTCCATGGAAGTGAGCAGACACAGCGACGTGGCCATGATACCATAGAGCACGAGACGGAAAAGTGCCACATACCACTGTGCAAGTGGTAGTTTGAACTCCTGTATTCATGGCTTATTATACACACACTACTGAGATTTAATTCCTTATGCTTCATCTGGCAACCGGTTTTTTTCTCATTACCTCCACAAACCAAAAGGCATTTTTCTCATTACTTCCACAAACCAAAAGTATAATTCCACATCTATACTATGACTCTAAACTGGTGACTGCATACATTATAAACTTTACATAAATGTCAGCTTAACTTTGATTGTATTTTAAGCTTAGAGACATGCTGAAGGCTGATATGCTAGTTAAGAAATCTACTTCTGGCCAGGCGCGGTGGCTCACGCCTGTAATCCCAGCACTTTGGGAGGCGGAGGCGGGCGGATTATCTGAGGTCGGGCGTTCGAGACCAGCCTGACCAACATGGAGAAACCCCTTCTCTACTAAAAATACAAAATGAGCTGGGCATGGTGGCGCATGCCTGTAATTCCAGCTACTCAGGAAGGCTGAGGCAGGAGAATCGCTTGAACCCAGGAGGCAGAGGCTGTGGTGAGCTGAGATCGCATCACTGCATTCCAGCCTGGGCAACAAGAGCGAAACTCGGTCTCCAAAAAAAAAAATAAAAAACAAAACAGAACTCTACTTCTAGAATACGGGTTATGTCTTTTAATGATTTTTTTTTTTTTCCAGGACCAGACAAAATTGTATTTAGTGAGGGTCTTTTGCTTGTTTTATGGTTTTCTTTTCACCTGCTCAAGCTGATCTGTTGACCAGAATACCTAATGGATACTGCTGAGAAAGAAATCTTAACCATAGCTGAAATATATTGTTTATATTAATAAAGGTAAAAACGTGACTATCTTGCCTCAATAAGAAAATGATGTCATGATTTAGAATACTCACTTGAGGTTGGAAGGATTTTACCGAAAAGCTATCACAATCCTAAAGGAATCAAACATAGCAAAATCATTTGGGAAGAAAACTTAAAAAATTGGGTCAACATTGCAGGGCAGTAGGTGAAAAATGCTGCTCCTTTTCAGGTTCGGGTTCCTATGAAGTTTAATATATATCATTGAAGACTTTACTAGACCACAGTAGTGCCCCTACTTATCAAGAGAGCCTGCAGAAACCTGAGCCAGTCATGAAGCAGGTGTTACAAGCATCTGCACTCCATATTTGCTACTGAGATCTCTCATCTCAGCCTTATTGAGTATTGATTGCTGGTAATTCCTAACAAGTTTGGCAATATAATCGCCCAGACCCTTGAAGCAAGAGCAAAACAGGGTGCAATGGGAGTAGACTTGTTTTTGGTCATGGAATTAGTATATGTTAACATCACCCCAACGGTGGGGCACAGTGGCTCACACCTGCAATCCCCACACTGTGGGAGGCTGAGGCAGGCTGATCACTTGAGCTCGGGGATTCAGGCAACATGGAGAAACCCCATCTCTACAAAAAAATACAAAACTTAGCCAGGCATGGTGGTGTGTGCCTGTAAGTCCCAAGCTACTTGGGAGGCTGAGGTGGGAGGATTGCTTGAGCCCAGGAGGTGGAGGTTGCAGCAAGCTGAGATCATGCCACTGTAGTCCAGCCTGGTCAATACAGTCGACTTTCTCTCAACACCACCAAAAAAATCACCCTAACAGTCATAAAGGACTATAGATAAATAATGTTCCTGGTTACCAAGACAGACAAAGTTCCCTGTTAGGAGACTGAAAAGGGTTCACTCAGCTCAGTAAGAAAGGCACCAAGACTTTGTCCAGAGTCTTAAAAACAATCACACTCTGATGCATGATTTTACTTTTGGTAATCTGCTCTGGACTGAAACAGATAATCATCAAGATGTTCATGACAGGATTACTTAAAATAAATAATTCAAAGCAGCCAAAATGTTTAACAGTTGTGGAAAGAACAAGTAATAGAATGCAAGAGAGTCTAAAATTATGTATTTTAAAGAAAAAAAATGCTTGTTACGTTTAAAAAAAAAAAAAAAAAAAAAGGCCGGGCGCCGTGGCTCATGCCTGTAATCCCAGCATTTTAGGAGGCCGAGGTGGGTGGATCACCTGAGGTCAGGAGTTTGAGACCAGCCTGACCAACATGGAGAAACCTCGTCTTTACTGAAAATAAAAAAAAAAATTAGCCAGGCATGGTGGCACACGCCTGTAATCCCAGCTACTCAGGAGTCTGAGGCAGGAGAATCGCTTGAACCCAGGAGACGGAGGTTGCAGTGAGCCAAGATTGTGCCATTTGCACTCCAGCTTGGGCAATAAGAGTGAAACTCCGTCTCAAAAAATAAATAATTTTAAAAAAAGGATATCAAATTGTAAGTGCAGTACAACTTCAACTTCAACAAGGTTTTAAAAAAGGCATTGAAAAAGGCCCAGGAGATATGCCAAAGCATAATGAAAAATAATAATGTACTCTTATTCACCAAAATCAAGATTTATGATTGAACGTAATTTAGAACCGTTTTATCCATAAATAAAGTAGGTCCCAACAAACACCCTAATTGGGTTACTTTCACTGAAAACATGCTGTAAGTCAAATAATTTCATTTTTCCAAAGAAATGATGTTTAAGGATCATATGACCAACTTTTATTTACATCACCATAAACTGCACGTTTTACCAATTGGCACTTTTTAACTATCACATAAAGCCAAACAAACAGAATAGAATTATTATATAAAAGTTTTAATATGTGATATGTTGCAACCATCAGAATCTTCCGTTCAGTTTCTACGCATTTCTTCAGGATTCTTCCATTGCATTTATTACTACAAAGCAAAGGTGCTTGAAACCGGACATAAGATCCAGAGAGTGTTTTTGTTTGTGTATGGTGGGGGGGACAAGCATTTTGAAAAAATATTTTTGAGTAGATTTGTCAGTTATCACTTGGCTTTTGGAAATACTAACTTAGGATGGCTACTTTTCTATCCTCTTTTTCTCACTTGACATTTCATAATAGTGGGTGCAGGTACAGAACTCCACTGCCCATCTGACTAAATGTGATGATAGACGGACACTGGATGACCTACAGCTTCCTTAGCCAGTTTATCTTGTAGAGTAGCAGCCTCCTGAGGTCAGAGCCTCATGCACTGTCTGGTGCATGAGCATTTCATGACGCTTCCCAGAGTGAGGTCCTCCAACCATAGCCTTCCTACTGCTTCCTGAAGAGTCCCAGTACAGCCAGAGGCCCTGGGAAGTCTTTCTACAGTTTGTGCCACCCCACCTTGTAGATGTTACACCTGTTCATGACTCAAAGCGTGCCTGTCTTTCAAAATATAAGAACCCACGTTCCCTTCCACTGAATACTCTGTCCTCCGATCCTTTCCTGCCTCCCCATTTTTTTTTTTTTTTTTTTGAGAGAGGGTCTCACTCTGTCCCCCAGGCTGGACTGCAGTGGCAGGATCAGGGCTCACTGTAGCCTCGACCTCCCAGGCTCAAGCAATCCTCCCATCTCAGCCCCCTAAGTAGCCAGGACTACTGGAGTATGCCACCGCACCCAGCTAATTTTTGCATTTTTGTAGAGACAGGGTTTTGCCATCTTGCCTAGGGTGGTCTCGAACTCCTGAGCTGAAGCAATCCGCTTGCCTCGGCCTCCCAAACTGCTGGGAATTACAGGTGTGAGCCACTGTGCCTGGTCTTTGCCTCCCCATTTCTTAATGGTAAAATGCTTCAAAGCTTTTGGCTGAATTGTGACCAAATTAAAAAGCACAAAGCTTCTGCAGACAAAATCAAATGCCTCTCCATCTGTGCCCAAGTCCCACACATTGCTTTGTTAAACGGGTGGGTCGTGGCAGGCACCGGAGTGCTGCTTTTTCCTATAATGGCTGTTTTAATAAATTCTCAAGGAAGACATATTAGGTGTGATTCTAAAGGAATGAGACAGTTTTTTTTCCCCCATGAATATACAAGGACATATATATATCCAAATAACTGCTATCTCTCAGAGCAATCCATTTTTAATCAAAACGTTTATAGAGTGGTTTGGAAAACAGTGTATCAGCCCTGTAAGAAAATCCATTTTGTTATTTCCAGCTGAGCCTCCTTCCCTTCCTTCAGAGAGGGGTCCTTTATACTGGTGATGGCCTGGAGCTTGAGAGGCAGAGACCATGGAAAGAGGGGCTTCAGGGCCAGGCTAATGCTGGAAGATAAGAGGAAGCATTCTGTGTCTTGGAAAACAGACGGACTAAGTTTATTTGTGGGCTGCCCACCTGCTGTATGTGGGCATAACTGGCTAAGCACCATAAATAAGTATCGAGTCACCAGGAGTCAAAGCAGCCTGTTTCAGTAAACGTTTAAAGTATCAATATTTGTAATGAGGGCAAAATAAAGCACTAGAGTCCACATCTCCCTGAGCAGATTCTCTCTGCACTAAATGTAATATTCGGGCTCTACTTCAGCATTTCCCAACGTGTGCTCCACAGAACACTAGCTTAATAGATGAGTAACAGTGTCCTGTGAAAACGGGATTCTTTGGTCAAATAAGTTTGGGAGATGCTGGGTTAAGCAGTTAAACAGCTGACTTTATAGCAAGACCTCCCAGGGCCTCTGGCTATACTGGGATTCTCCAAGGAGTAGGAAGGCTAGAGTTGGAAGACCTCACTCTGGGAAGCATTATGAAATGCTCATGCACCAGACAATGCATGAGGCTCTGACCTCAGGAGGCTTCTACTCTACAAGATAAACTGTCAAGCTTGATTCTGGGTCCAAACTATCAGAAACAGAGAATGAATGAATGAAGGTGCTTCACCTACACCTAACATTTCCTAAAAGTGCATCTACTTGGTCACAGTGCTATTTCATGGTAATTTTTCTATAATGAAATTAGAGCCCCTAAAATGCAGAGGTGCTTGGGCTTGAGAGCTATCATTACAGCCTCTCGCCCTCATTTAAAGCAATACAAGACGTCTGGTACTAAAAATAAATTTTGCCTAAAAGCCTGTTGGCTGGTCCTGAAAGAGCAGTCAATACTAACAACATAATCACAACGTCAAGGGCTGCTAATGGCCGAGTAGAGAGTTCAGCTGTCCTGTGATAGTGTATGCAGGGCCAGGTAACTACATACATGCACATGTGCACACACACATACATATGAGTGCCTTCACGTACACCAACTTTCCTGCCACCTGCATTTCTGTAAATGGCACCGCCGTTCACCGATCACTCAGGGCAGAGATCCAAGAGCTATATGAGTTCTCTTCCTCCTCCTCCTCCTCCTCCTCTTCCTCCTCTCCTCCTCACACATCCAGACTGCCCCTAAGTCTTGTCAATCCTCCCTCTGGGTATTTATTCCCTTGTCTTCCTACCTACTGCCACTTCCTTATTTTAAGGACTATCTTCCTCCACTACCTGACAACATTCTCCTCATGTATGCCTCCTTTGATCTATCCTTCACAGACTATCAGTGACATTTCTGAACACAAATCTCACTGTATCCCCATGATCCTCTCTTGGCCCTTTACTTTCCACTGCAGGGCTGATCTCGGCTCCCTGGATGTTGCCTCCCCTCTCTCACATGACAGACATCACACACTGGTCCCTGCATGCTCACACCCAGAACTCAGGTGTGCTCTCCGTTGGTCTCCTTGAAACAGTGCTCCTAACAGTCACTACGATGACTACAGATTGCCCTCAAGACCCCACTCCTAGAAGAGTACATCAAAATTCCTCCTTAGTTCAAGACCCTCCGGGATCTGAGCTGAGGCTTCTCCAGCCTCACTCGGGCTGTCCCGGTCTTCCCTTGTCTCCAATGAGCTGGTCACACTGGTGTAGTCTCTAGAGGGGGCCTGCTTTCCATGCCTCCATGGCTACATCCCCCATTCCCGCACACATCACCACAAACTCTGCCCCTCCCACCCATCCTCCCTTCACCCATCTGTTTGAGAAATTCCCACTCTGCTCACAGTCAGTTAGAGGCGCTCTCCACTCCTGCCCCATCCCTTCCCATCCCACCCTGTGTATACGTGTCATTCATACCAGGTACTTGCATTATTTGTTGACATAGCTCTTTCCAATTGTGCTTTAAATATCTCCATTTAATTCATTTTTTTCCTCCATTTTCAATACTTACAAAGAGCCTCTTTTGACCACTGAAGAAACGATTTTTTAAAAAGTCTTCTGAAGAAAGGGTAAATTCATCGTAATACAATCTCCAAACACCATGTTGTCAGCTCAGGCTTACGGAAAAGGAAGTGTGTGTGACAGACAGCAAGGGACAAGACAGACTCCAGAGAGCCCTGAGGAAGCAAACACCAAGCCCCTTGCTATGCCTCTGGAAATCACAGTTTAAATGTATCTTTAGTGAAAATGAATTTATCTAGCTCCTAACCATATACTGTCATATCATCTCCCCTCAAAAAGCCCGGGTATGGCACTGGGGACTTGCAATAAATAGCCTTTAAAGTTATTGATCTACTTTTCATGGTCACACGACCATCTTGACAGAAGAGGGGAAAGAGGGAAAGGAGCTCCTGCCTGTCCCTGTTTCCTGGGCGGGGCATTTAGCTTACATCATGCCATTTCGCCATAAGGCCTCCTTTCTAGGTATTGGGGTGGAAGTATGTACCCGAGTTGGCTGGTTATTTAAACTGCCCAAACTTATAAAGTCAACTATTTGTTGTTTCAATCTCCAAGTCAGAATCCAGGCTGAGTTCTTTCTCATAATGGCAAATACAGAACAAAATTCCAGAGTGGACACTATAGTTTATGTGCCTGGTTCCCAGGATTAGTCATTGTTTACTGAACTGCAATAAGAAATATCAAAAATTGACAATCTTGCCCAACAGTTTCATCTCCACACAAAAACGGGTAAGTATAAATCACCCCTAGTTTTTAATTTCCTTATATAAAGAAGAATGCCACAACCAGTGATCTGTGTTCATTCTGAAATATAGGATACATCCTCAATTCTCTCTCTCCAGTCCTAGATTGGATCCTATGCTGGCGGAAAAAGTGTTGTAAAGGATGTTATTGGGTCAGCTGAAAAAATTGAATTATGGATGGTAAAGCACTGTATCAACATTTTTTTTTTAAGTACAGGTTGACTGAAAGGAAGAAAGAAATGTTATCTCTCTTATAAGAGTAAGAGCTCCTAGCCTTGGCGTATCATGCACATCCATCTCTCCAGCTCCACCAGTGTCATCTAACGTTCACGTTATCTCTAGGAGAAAAGCATTTCTGCTTTCTACCCAACAGAAGCAAAGGCACACAGAGGTTGAAAGAGACTGGCTTCAGATGCTTGGGACTACACACAACAGGTAGGCCCAGGAGTCACACCCTGAAACCCAACCCATCACACAAACAAGAGACAACTCAGCAACTGCCCTCTGCATGCCATGATCAACTCCGGAATGCAGGCACAGCGTGAACATGCACGCTTCTTCATGTCTCGTAGGAGATCAAGTCACTACAGGTGCTTCGCATTAAGCTTCTAAACCAAGACAGCACAGAGTTAAAGAGGCCCAAGGAACATACAACAGAAGCTGCACTGGAAGGGAGGGGGAACCAAGATGCTGCAGTTAGGGCGGGCTTTCCAGGAGCTCCCAATACCCCTGTAAGAAGTACATGTATAGAATGGACACAGCCAGATTAAAATACAGCACAAACAACTTCAGAAGCCATGACAGGTGCTCAAGAGTATCTGTGCCTCTATCCCGCACTCCAAGTAGGGGTGATCAGGAGGTGACCGAAGACATTTGCTTCCAAAGGCCGATTCTAGGATTCAATCTGTTTCATGTACCGAGGGAATACCTGTATTTAGAGATAGGGGAATACAAGACAGATCCTGGCCTGTTTCCTTCTATTTCCAACTAAGAATTACTGGGCACCTTCTCCACGTTACACCTGCGGTAGAGTAGAAAGAACACTAGAGTCAGAAGACCTGGGTTCTCGTCCCCACCCGGCTCCTTCTTCCTACGCTGGGCGACCTGGCCTAAGTCATTTTACTCTCCAAGCCTCAGTCTCCTCACCAACCTGCCTTGTTAGGAAGATTACACGGGGTTATGTTTGGAACCTCATTCGGAACAATAACACAGTTCTCCAAAAATCGGGGGAAAGTAGATTTCCTAAACTTTCTGGGATTTTCCTACTTCCATCACACACAGAAATTCCTGTTACCCTGTTCCCTCTATACATGTTCCATTCACTGTTCCAGAAGGTGGAAGACAGGCAGCCGCTGGCTACAGGTGCGTGTGATCTTGGGAAGGTAGTGCTAGTCTATCTGAGTTTAGCCCCTCATTTGTAAAATGGGGAAAATACTTACCTCAGAAAGGTATAAAAATCAAATAGGATAAAGTGCTTTGTTACAGTAGCCCGCACATAGAAGGTATTCCAAGCATCAGCCAGTTTGGGTCTGAACACCATCTAACTAGTCAGCTCTGCTTCCAAGAGCTCTATTCCCTTTCAATAGATCGCTGAATTCATGATCTTCTGTGGGAAATGAAAATAAACCACCACCTGGGGTCTTGGGCACTTCTACAAGCCTCTAGAAAAGCCTCTTCAGTTGAGGATTTTTGAAACTGCTATGTTGGTGTCCCTTTGTGTGGTGGCAGGGAAGCAGCTGCCAGGGTTCACAGATCCTGGGAAGACCTCCATACCCTCTAGATCTCCCGAGGTGTAGACAGCACCCTTTGGCATTCACAGCCTATACCTGTCCACATATAAATCTCTTCTCAGAGTCACTGCCACATTCTGCTTTAGAGTCAGCTGAGAGTCAGGGCGTTGCAGAGAGGGAAAAGCATAAACCCATAAACCAGTCAACAGAGGGGTGGAAGTGTATGTGCTGTCTTCAAAATATACAGAAATATTTGGAATGTCTGAAATCTAAGGAGAGCTGGGAGGGGTGCATTGGAAAAAAAGTTGGGAAGATCTGAAGGTTCAGATTGTGGAAGATAACAGTTCTCCCATGCTAAGAAGTCTGGTCATCATTGGATAGGCAACAGGCCGCTGTGAAGAGTTCTAAAGTTACAATAGGAAATGACCAGTTAGGTGCCTCAGAAAGAAGCCAGGAGGAAGAGACTGGAAGCAGGGCACACAGTCCACCCTGCAGCTTGCCAGGCCAGGCCAGCAGTGCAAGGGCCTCAGGCAGACAGGGTGTGAGGAGGCAGATGAACAGGTGTCTTGCAGGGACAATTAGAAGCATGTTGAGGGCACTCTGTATTTGAGTGTCAGCAGTAAGGCAGAGAATTGGGAAAGTGTTTATTATTTCACATTTAGGACCTTGGGCTAATGATGGTGCTGACCAAGGAGACACAGAAGCTTAAGTAGACCATGTCATCGCCGAATGTGCAAAAGTCATGGGAGGAAAACCTGAAAACAACAAGTACTACCTTAGACACTCTACAGAATAGACTGTCAATAATTCAGAGAGCTAGGCGTGGCTCTGTCATCTAAGACTGACAGAGATGACAACTCAATGAGTTCTGAACAACCGAAGATCCCAGTAGAATAATTTCAAATCATTCTGATAAGGAGTCCATGCAAGTCAGCCATCTGATTGGCTTGGGGGAAAAAAATACAAATTTTTAAAACCCTAAAACAAAGCAACAAAAAATACTACTACATAATGACATGGATTTGGTTTAAAATGTATGATACTAAAACTTATTTTAGAAAGACAGTATGAATGCCAGTGTAAAGATCCATTGGTTTGATGAAGCCTTGAGAAGATAATCAGTGTGGGAAAGCCTTCGACACAGTAAATACCTAACACACTTCAAATAAAGAACTTCCGAGGCAGAGAAAGCCTTGGAACAAGGCAACATTTTAAAATAAGAGCCCTGCCCTTCTGGAGAATGGGCTGATTACATGTGGGCCTTCAACCGAGTTTCGATCCTACTCAAAATGAGAAAAATGCTGCAAATTACTTTTTAGTACATATAGGAATTAAGTACAATAAGTCCACAGGTTTGCAGTTTACCAAATTCTTAGAAAGGTGCTATACTGTAATAACGTATCAGATCACTTGCCAGGCGTGGTGGCTCATGCCTATAATCCCAGCACTTTGGGAGGCTGAGAAAGGCAGATCACCTGAGGTGAGGAGTTCGAGACCAGCCTGACCAACATGGTGAAACCCTGTCTCTACTAAAAATACAAAATTAGCCAGGCATGGTGGTGCACGCCTGTACTCCCAGCAACTCCGGAGGCTAAGGCAGGAGAATTGCTTGAACCCGGGAGGTGGAGGTTGCAGTGAGCTGAGATTGTGCCATTGCACTCAAGCCTGGGCAACAAGAGCAAAACTCCATCTCAAAAAAAAAAAAAAAAAAGCTCATTTTTCCAGGTAAATGTTTATAATGTCCTAAACTGATTATAAGCACCAGGTAATGTCATTGTATCCTCAGATAATGGGGCTCATATGACCCCTATTTCCCTGAATCCCCCAGGCCAGCTACCTCTTCAGTAATATCCCACAGGAAAGCTATCTCTTCCACTGCACGATGAGCTAGTGGGGGTAAGTACTTGAAATTTTCACCTTATAATTATATTCAACAGTATGGTGCTGGAAATAAGAAAAAAATGATGGTAATATTTCTAGAAAGAATGAATTTCTCCAATGTGAGAACTAAAAATTCAGGACAAGCTGAGTCTTACCACAATTCCCAGAGATACCACAAAGGCTTATTAAATTTAGGGGCAAGAAGAACGTATTCCCAGCTGGGGGAAGACAGCAGAGACTAAAGAGGGAGGCAGGAGCCACGTGGCTGCCACTCCACTGTGCACCGGGGCTGTATTCACCAATTGGACTGACCAGGTTCTGACCAGGCAGGTATCTCCTGCCTCCTCCACCGCTTTGCTGCATCCATCTTCAAGGCGAGACCTGATGTCCAAACCCTTTTAAAGACAGCAGGGCTGGTCTTCCTGCAGACTGCTTCTGAAAGAATTGTCTTCAAACAATCGATAGAGAGGGAGGAGGTGACGACACCCTACTTACTTTCTGTTTCCAGATTCTTCAGGAATGAGAACAACGCTCATATTTGAAAAGCAAGGCACAATAAATGGTGAACAAAAGCTCCTGATAGGAGAGTTGATAGAAAGAGCATATCAAGCCACTTTAAGTAAGTTCAAGTGTCCAGTTGCAAACTAATTACATCCTGGAAAAGCATGTAGATTGCTTCTGCTAATAACATTTAGGAAATCACAGAGCATAAAAATGGAATCAGAAGACTAGAGATAAGCACATGTCCCAATTTTAATATGAGAAAGAAAACTTGAGACTGTTATGCTTGATGTTGACCCTTGGTAAAAATTTAGAAGAAATCATTCAGATGCCACAGGGCTATTTAGAAAAGATAAATAACATCATTAAGTGACAGCAGGAGGTCTCTTAGAAAAAGCCATGGCAAGCTAACCTCATTTCACTTTTTCGGCAGGGTTTCTCGGATGATAGATTGGAAAGAAAGGCTATAGCCATGGTGTATCATGGTTTTAGCCTTTCTTGATAATGCTGAGAAAGGATAAATGTGGGTGACATGACAGCATGGCTATGTGAGTTCATTGATGGGTAACCAACCTTAAGGATTACTGGTTAATATATTCATGTCAACCTGAAGTGATTTTCAGGGGTATGTCACAGAGACCTGTCCTTTGTCTAAGTTTCTAAGCAATATCTCATATCAAATCTTTGGATGACAAAAACTTAAGATACGTAAATGTAATTTTTACAAAAAATAAAATTTAGAGGTACAGCAACATGCGAGGATGATGGAACAAAAAGCAGTGAGGCTGGAACTACACAGGGATGAGAATACAGTCAGCGGGTATAGGTTCAAAAACATTAGGCTTAGTTGAAAGCTAACCTTGGCAGTATTCATATGAAATCAGAGCTGTGTATGTGTGTTTTGGGGTGGGGAGTGGGGTTTATTTCAACAAGTCACATATTCAATGAGTTAACTCTGTCAAGGTTGCTGGAAAAAGTAAACATACTCTTGAGTTACGCTAACAGAATTCTGGTGTCCAGAATAAGGAAGCTAACTACCCTGCAATTAATGATCAGAAGACGCCATTGGAGTTCTGGGTGCTATGTTTTAAATGGGACACTAGGAGACTGGAATGTGGCCAATGTCTAGGCATCACTCAGAGAGCAAAGTGAAGTGTTCCAGCCTGAAGAAGAATATCCTGACATATATATGCTTGTTGATACATTTTAAAGGATATTTCTCAGAATGAGAGCAGATTTATTCTCCGAGGTTCCAACTAGAACAAACAGCTAGGGGTCAGAGGGCTGCATCCCTTTTAATGTAGGAAATGGCGATGTGTTTACAACTGTCCTTGGGTGCCAAGAACTGCTCTGAAGCAGGGAGCTCACACTGGAAGGTCCACAGGGAGGTGGATGACCACATGCCAGAGGTGGTGCAGGGGGACTTATTTGTGTTGTGGGAAGTTGGGCCAGGCAGAGCTAAATGTCCCTTCCAACTTTAAGAATGTCTCTAGGAATCTCTCTCTCTTTTCTTTATCCAAGTAACTAAAAGCCTCTAGAGTTGGAATAGCTCCATAGACTCTACTCTTCACCATCTAATTCTACATCTCATCCCAGGGGCAATCTTCAAAGGTACAAATGCAAACAGGATGAATCCCTTCTCAAAGAACAGTCTTAGGCTAAATATTACATCAATTGAGAATATGAGTTTCTAAAAGTTTCTAAATAAGCAGAAAACAAAGCATGCTTAACAGGTCAAAACAAAGCCTTCTGATACTACTTGATATAAAGTTTTCCATTTGTGCAAATAAAATGATGGGGGCCAGTAGCAGCAGACCAGTACTACCTCTGAATAGCAGTTACTGCAGAAAGATTTTACATTTATGAATCACACAATATCTGGCTCTTCAGGGTCAGATTTTTAGAAGTACCCTCCTTTTAAAAAACAAGTCCTATCACGGACTGAAATGCAATAAATACACACATAAATGATCTTAGTTCTTTATGAAAATATCAAGATACATCTGCCCCAGAATCATGCATGAACTTTAAACAACTGTCTCATGAGAGCTAATTAATTCTTCTTATATATCAGTTAAATATAAATGGCAGTTCTTATTTAATATGCTGTTAATCTACATGAACGTCAGAGCCCTAACATTCGACCAAAGTGATGGGAAGGAGGTTAGCACAGGTGGTATTTCTTTCACAGGTGGGTTGAGTTACTATTTAAGTAACTGACTTTAATGGTGCAAAAATCTCAACACAGTGAAATGTACATCTCCCAGCAGCGTTTTCTAAAACCAACCAAAAATATGATACTGTATCTAATTAAGGCTCTCCTAATTTGACTGCCTCCTACTTGAGTACCAAGTTAAAGAGAAATACAAAATATAAATAGTTGGTGCTTTTTCTAGAGGATTACCAACATGAAATGTATATGAAACATTCAGTGGTGGGAAATTTAGTACATACTCCCCAGAAAGCATCTAAATGTGGGAGCTAATATAATGTGTCTTACCAGGACACTTTTTAAGGAAAAGTAAGTAAGCAAATAAAACAAGGAAAAGTGAAAAAGAAAAAACTACTCAATATCTGCATGCTGAAATATTTAAATACCCTTTACCTACAGTACAACTAAAGACGTACTCAATAAGCAGTACCACTGAAACTGCATTTTCTGTTTCCAGAAATAAAACCACAGAAACCAGCATCAGCAAGGACACTTTCTTTCCAGTGCTCAGAGGTCCATTCACCTACCTGATCAGCCTCAAAGTCTGAAAGGCTGATTATTAATAATGAAACTGTTCAAAGAACCTGAGTTACATTAACTCCTTGATGACTCATAAGGACTCTAGAGGCAGGCACAGTAATGAATCCCATTTTTTTGGATGGGCAAACTGAGGCTCAGGAAGATTAAGTAAATTACTCAACTGTCCCCAAGCTAGTGAATGCCAGAGTCAGGATTCAAATGCAAGCGGTTAAATCAAGACAAGAGTCTATACTCTAAACCACTGTGCAATGCTTAGCTGAGGTTTAAGGCATATAATCTCCTACCACTCTGTATTTTTGGATAGTTTCTAGGAAAGTGGTCAGCCCATAAGCCACGGACACCAGGAAGTCATAAACTCAAAGGCTATGGAGCCTGCAGGTAATACAAATGAATGAGGTGAGCCAGGCGTAAAAAGCATGATGGTAAATAGTAACCCACTCCATACTGAAGAGATGATAGGGAGTGATGGGGACTGTGGCAACCTAGAGCGCAATGCTGCCAATGAAAGGATGGCCACTTCTTCATGCCTACTGATTGCTACCTTAGGGAGAGCTGGGCAAAGTGCCGCCAGAGTTTCAGGTTTTTCAAAAGGGTGGGGTGGGAGGGAAATTTTGCAAGAAATCTCTCCAGGTTTATCTATTGCTGACCCCCACCCCTCAAAAAAACAACAAAAAACCAAATAAATCTGCTGGCAGTATGTAGTCCACCTGTTGGTGACTTCTTTTATGTCACTAGAGAAAGACACAGCCATCACCTTAGAACGAAAGGCCTAGGTTCTCAACCTCCAAGGACTTTCCTGGCCCTTCTCAGTGCTACAACAGCCCTCAACTCACTCAGCGAGTAATGAACAAAATGCCTGTCACACATCACAGCACATCTGGTCAGAGAAACAGATGTTACACTCTCCTGAGACAAAAGCAAAAAAGTTTGATGTATATGCAGGGTGATGCTCTCTACTTAGTAATATTTTGCTTTAAACCAGGGACTGAGAAAATAAGGCATAATAATCCAAGCTGGCTTCTAGAATACCGTCCCTTTCTATGGCAAAATATACAACGGGACCTGGGGGGTGAACAGAAACGTGAGAGTTACTGATTCATGGTTTACAAGGAAGTTTTCATGTTCACTCTGGACAAAGCATGGATTTGTGGTCAAAATTTCCTTCCTGGATTGCTGTCATTCCCCTTCATTAATGAACAGCTGGTCCAAACCCAAGAGAATAGGATTGCCCTTCGTGGCCACTTCAGAAACCTCAAAGGGTATGCAATTATTTATTTATTTTTTGAAAAAAGGAAAATAGTAAGCACAAAATCTGACAGACTTGGTGGGCAAAATGGAGCAAGAAATTCTAGCCTTTTCACAAACATCTCCACCTACTCCTCTTTCCCCATTTCTGAAAACTCCTTCTAGATAAGAAAGGCTTAACAGCAAAACCCCACGGTGGAAAAGTTTCTTGCTTTTATACTACTTAATTTTATAATAATTTTTCCTATGATGTATTCAGCAAACCCATAATAAAAAACTAAAAACACAATGTAGTTATTCATGTTAATCACAGGGGTACAGAGCAATACTAGTTAATGTCAAACATTTCTGGTAACTAACTGCTCAGCCTTTTGGCTAAGATCAAGTGTAGTATCTGTTGTTACATGCTTAATATCCGATTCCTCCTCTATCTGAGGACATGTTAAGTGGATTTTGGAAGCAGGGAGCTAGAACAGGAGCTTGCTCCATCAACTCCACACATCTACCTGGTACTGCAGTACCTCCAGGAATGATGCACCCCCTTGAGAAAAAAATTTTTTCAACTGGTAATTAAAAACCGATTAATACCACTATGCAACTGAGTGAAAATGCCTGTTTCCTGTCAAATTATCAACTGAAACTAGAAGCCATCTTCAAATGCAAACATTACCACGTGATAATAAAGTGGAAACCAAGTCAACTAACCAAAGTGTAGCCTAACTAGTTCATCTACTGTATGCGTCTGACACCCTACAGTGTCTTTGGTTTTCAAATAATTATTGTTTAAAATGGCCTGGGAGGAGTGTCCAACACAGCTTGCTCAAAGTCTGTATCCAAAAATCCCATGAAAAAGGTAAATTTGCTGAAAGACCATGCTGACTATGTGGTATTAGGAAGAAAGAGATAACTGAAACAAGAGCTCAGAAATTCAAGTGTTGGAAGGAAAGAAGAAACTGTATTTACTAGAAAGCATCCATTTTGCTTTAAACAGTCTTAACATGAACTATTTACCTTAAATATATTAGGATTCTTCTTTCTCTAACAATTCAATTCAAAAAAATAATTTTACTCCATCCTTCCAATCCCTTTCATCTGAAATATCTTCATTTTCAGATGGTATTTCAGAGGTTCTTAAGAATCCTTTTCTAATTTAGATTTTTTAAAAAATTTTGTAAACTAAACATTTTCAACTATCTTAAATAATGCATGATGAAACATCATACAAAATAGCAATAGTGGCCATTTTAAACAGGTACAAAGAAAGAAAGCTATAAAACACAAACTAGAAAGAACCTTAATAAAACCTAAGTGCATAACTTAACAACTGCTCCCTCCTTAGGTAGCACCATTCGGCATCTTGGTGAGAGATGATCAAGGTGAAGGAACCACTCACTCACCTATCTTTGTAGTTTATCACAGTATCGATGATAGCGTTCATCTGCTTTGTCAGTTTGGGGGGATTTGGTGACAGTTTCTCAGCGGGAGGGCGGCCTCTTCTCTTCTTAGCTTTTTCCACGTCTTCTTTCGCAGGATCTTTATCCACATTTCTTCGTCTTTTTCGCTTCTTAAGCCGTACTTCCTCTTCCATTTCTTCCAAATTGCCGTCTTCAATGGCCTGTTCATTGAAAACAAAGGAGAAAAATTCAAGACAAGAAAATAACCAAGACAAAAACAGTATGTGTATATTTATATATAGCTTCAACAATTAGAATAAAATAAAAAATTAACCAAAAAAAAGAAGTAAAATTTAACAGTAATCAGTGGAGGAAGAAGAAAAAAGAAATGCTACCATATTGGATAAATGCATCTTTAACTCAAGTCTGTTTCATGAGCAAAACACACTGAAGGCCCAAAACACTCACAGTAAAGAAGAATATGACAAATATTAAAAGATCTATAAATTCAAGTGTTTGATGATAACTGAATCCAGATGAAATTTTAGCTCAGTTTAAGAACATGACCCTAATTTTCTCATTACTGTAAGGGAAGGAAAAGGTAAACAAAACGAGGGGTGGGTTATGAAAAAAAAATCCCTAAGAATACATCCACACGAGCATATAAGCTTTGACCTTTTCTTGAGGTTTTGCATGAATTTATTCATGATTAACAATATAAATCAAAATTCCATCTAGATTTTTGTTCTAACGTGGCAATTAGTAAACAAGGAAACGGGAAAGTACAAAGCCACATTCCTTGGTAAACGCACTTAAATCATTCGATAAAGAACACACACACTCACAAACAATAAACACTTTTTTCCAATTACCTGCAAACGCTTGCTTTAAACCACAGCCAGCAGCACTAATGCAGAGAGATAATAAAATAGCTATAAAAACAACCAGGTATAAAAGAAACCTGTTCATAAAGGGCTAAAAGATCCATGTGACAGACCCAGAAGTTTAAACTTTTTTTTTTTCCTGGTAAATCTCAAAACTCAAAAGAAGAAAATAGAGGAAAATACTGCAAAGGGGGGGGAAAAGAACATAAAATTTGAACATAGAAATGTTCTAAAAAAAATCTTTAAATTATATTTTGAGATTGCTCTCTCACACAAAATAACTAATGTTGTTATTTGTTCCTCCTGCCTCTCAATATTGCCTCCAGTATGCAAATGATAATCAATCCTTTCTCGTAGCTGAAAGAGCTCTAATCATAAGGCAATTACCTTCATTTCTCCACAGCACCAAACATGGCTAATATTTATGATCATGTGAGTATAACAATCAATATAAAGAGTGATTACAGCTCAGACATAATTTCTTTCACTTATGTACAATGCTTCCTGAAAAAGAAAGGTTTTGTGAAGAAAACCTGGTGCAGAACACAAAACAACCTGGCATGTTAAAAATGCCAGAGGGATTTTTTAAAAAATATGTTTTCTATGCATCCTCCAATGTGCAAATCCATAGAAGCAACATGCACACAGACAGATTCCTAAGGGACAGTCTGAGCCTAGGCCTTAATAATCAAAAGACAATTTCCATCACGATCCTACAGTGTTCAGATAACCACTATGAAGGAGGCGAGATCTGATGAGTTATGAGGAAAAAGGAAAAGGAAAAAAAAAAAAGCTTCACATTATTGCATTAATATTCATTTGCCTAAAAAGCAGGACACCCACTATACAGCTAAACACACTGCAGCTAAGCGAAGATTAAGAAAAGGAAATTGTCCCGCATATCTTGGAGGCTGAACATGCTAATAATAAATACAGCATGCAAGGCTGTCAACAGTTAATGGTACTGCTCTCCTCAAGCACCCAGTTGCACACAGAAATACGGAGAACACCGGCTTTTGATGTGTTACACACCTACACATGCCTGGGATGTAGTTCTACTGAATCTTCAAGACGGCAACGAAAAAGGATATTTACCTTACCACTATCAGCAGGCCGGCTATCGGAAATCACAGTTAGTGGGGATAAAATTAACAAGCCAGCAAAGCAGCGAGCTGCTAGTCTCTTCATCAGCTGATCAGGAAAAAAAAGAGAGCTGGGGAAAGGCTATGTTTTCATATACAAGTAATTTTATTTTACTGAAAATTTAATACTGAAAGGATTGTGGATACTCAAATCTGCTGTTTCATTCTACCTACTACAAGGCCCGAAGGCTTCCTCCTTCAGCCTGTTTTAATATTGACAACTACTTATCATATTTTTTTCCCTTATTATTCCAGGCAGCAGAATTAGAGATTTTAGCTCAGGTGGTTTCTGATTCTTGCTCGCATTTTAACAATTAAGCCAGTAAGAAAACAAATTAATATTCAAATTTATTTTAAACAATTAAAACAAGGTATGCTTTTTTGGTATTTTATACCTTATTTTTTAAAAAATAGCAGCATGGTTTGGAGCAGTCGAAATGATTTTAAAATAGAAGACAATTTTTTAAAAAATTAAATGCATGTAAATAAAAGCAATGTACATGGTTCTAAGGTTCAAATATTTTAATATAATATGTAATTCTGCTCTTTAAAGAAAATCCAGAACAACTGTAACACTTCACTTTCAGTTTCATGCTGTAAAATTTTTCATTGTTTTTCTTCTCAGTAGGATAAATGAAGTTGGGGGGAGTTGTAAAAAGGATATTTCTACTCTCACCCCCCTCAATTTTGAAAAGAGGGAACAAGCATAAGCTTGTGATATTTGGACTTTTAAATCTCTAAATCTGTGAGTGGCTAAGAAGCGAAAACAAATTAAATTGCAAACAGAACTGAAACAATTTTTATTACAATTGCTAATACGTGCAGATTCTTATTAAATTTAGGTTCTGGAATTACAAGGAAACACACAAAGTACTGACCATTATTCCCCTTAAACTAAGGTTTTATGCAGGAATGCAGAGAGCTACAAAACATCTTCCCTCCTCCCCAAAGACCCCAAACACATCCATATGCAGTGCTTTATGTTCTGTGATTTCTAAGGGTCTTTTTCTAATGGAAATCAATTCACTAAATACTTCCCAATGCTTTTCGCACATAAAGAGTAGAGTAAGATTACTCCTGCATGTAAGTAAAATTATTCATGGAGATTTTAAACTGTTCTTTTATTTAAAAAAATTATTTATTAAACTGGCTCAACTGACTCAAAACTCAGCGCTGGGGTTGGGGGGCACACACAAAAAAACCCAAAACTTGCTACACAATGCTAAAGTACTACCCCAAAAGAATTCCCTTCCAAACCTTTTACCAGCACAATAATGAAATAAATCACAGAAGCAAACCCCCAGTTTCCGACTGGTGACGTGTTGCGCAAGAGTGCGAGCCCTAATTCAACATACAGACGGCTCCCATGCTGAACTGCCTCTAGATTTAATGAAGTGAATAGGAAGGAAGTCGGGGAAAAAAAGTGTACAAATAAGAAATTAACACTTTCCTTCCCTACCGAAACGGTGAAACACAACTACAGCGAAGTTTAGTGAGGCACCTCTTTTCTTAAAGGCACACTGCACCCATTTGGCTCCGGATGTCACGAAAAAAAACCCATATGGTGGTAAAAATCCCCAGTCAAGTTAAAACAGTTAAGCATATTTCAGCCTGCGTTTTTCCTGAATGAAGCTGGGAATTACTCCTTCCTCCACTGGATGGCAACCTTTCTTTTTTTTTTTTTTTTTTTTTTTTTTTTTGGCCCTCTTTCTTTTCTTTCTTTCTTTCAATTTTCCTTAAGAGAAAATGTTTTTCATGACTCAGGGTATGCAAGAACGAGATGCAAACTAGCTCCCTCTTCAATTAGTTCTTATGAAAGCAGCGTGCACGTTCTGACAACAAAATGCAGGAGACAGTCATGCAGGATTAGCTGTTTTGGAGGAAACACTTTGCAGCTAGCAAAGCACATGGCAGACCCGGGAAGCGGCCACACGTGGGTCCAGTTGTGGCCCTCTCATCCTGACACACACCAACCACATCTTTTACTGCGTGACGGAAGGTCCAGAAAGTCAGCCTCAGGCGCCTTCTTCTCAACCCGGTGGTGTAAAGAGGCGCTGTTATGCGTGGTTCACAATATCACAAAGCAGAGGGGATCCATGATTATGAATAGGTAAAGAGGGACACGCAAACAAAAAGCCCCAGGCCAACTCCTGCGCATTGTTTCCACCTCCGCCTCTCCAAGTCCACCAAGCCATGTGGCACAGCCCTTACAGTGGAACAAACCATCTTAACACTGAAAGGAGCAATTCTAAAGATATCGAGACAAGGCATGGAAATTTCTTCCATGTGAAACGGGAAAATCAGTACTCAAACACTAACTCTGCTATTTCGGTATCATATTTCTGTCCGCTGACACTTTCTCTTTCTCCCTCTGGGGATCCTCCTCCCTTAGGAACTCTACTTGGATTCCAGAAGAGGACCCTGGGATGCTGCTGGGTATGGGGGTGGGGTTACAGAGCCCAGGGCTAAGCATTCAAGAATGCAGGTTAAGACCATTATATTATACTAGTAGCTTTCTTGGGACAGTTCACATATCACCAAACTTGATCCCCAAATTCAGACAGGCTAAATATCCCTTGTGCCCTGCTGAGACCCTGGAAGCCAATAATACAGGTAAAGAGCTCCCAAACAAGAAAAGCAATGCCAACAAAACAGTGGAATTTTACATTTACATTTTCAAGCATGAGAGATTTTCTTACAATATAAATCTTAAACAACAAAGCTGAACATAGAGCTCATCCTCAAAGATGTCACATTATTTTAATCAGTTTAATGCACACTGTAGCACTTTTGGATGCAGAATTTCAGACTCAGGGCTTTGGACAGTCAAGTTTTTTATTATTACTGTCTCCAAAAGCAACCTGTTAGAGAAACTGGCATAAAATCAAATTCCCTAAAGTGAAATAATCTAGACACAAAAGGGCAAATACTGTATGATTTCAGAGATGAGAAAAGAGAACAGTGTTTACCAGGGGCTAAGGTAAGAGGGCTGGGGAGTTAATGCTTAATGAGGTCAAAATTTCAGTTTGAGATAATGGAAAAGTTCTGAAGATGGGATGTTGGTGACAGTTGCACAGCAATGTAAATGTACTTAATGTTACTGAAATGTACACTTAAAATGGCTAACATGGGCCGGGTGTGGTGGCTCATGCCTGTAATCCCAGCACTTTGGGAGGCCAAGGCAGGTGGATCACACCTGAGTTCGGGAGTTTGAGACCAGCCTAACCAACATGGAGAAGCCCCATCTCTACTAAAAATACAAAATTAGCCGGGCATGGTGGCGCATGCCCTATAATCCCAGCTACTCAGGAGGCTGAGGCAGGAGAATTGCTTGAACCTGGGAGGCAGAGGTTGCAATTAGCCAAGATTGTGCCATTGCACTCCAGCCTGGGCAACAAGAGCAAAACTGTCTCAAAAAAAAAGAAAGAGAAACAAAAAAGGCAAAAATCGTAAATTTTATGTGTATTTTGCCACAAGAAAAAAAATCCCTGAAAAGAAATCAAATTCTCTAAATTAAGGAACAACTTAACCCCAATTAAACCCCAGCAACTGCAGGTTCATACGTGTTCTTACCACCTCAACACACAGCACATAATACTAGCGAAATCTTGCTAGCTTTCCTTCAGAATTCAACCCTTTTAACATTTCAATGGATAGCACGTTCAGTCTTGCCCTGGCCAATGGCTAGAACTTTTCAAAAATCCCCATTTATTCTTTCAAAGCTTATTAAGGAAATATCCATGATGTAAGAAAATAAATGTATATAGGACATAACTATTCACAAACCTTATACTTTTGTTAACAAATGCTTCCCATATTCAAGAGATGAGTTGGTCTGAAGGGTAAGAACTTGTTTGGATATAGATTCCACCCTCCCCCCAACCCCATGGTGCAATAAAACTGATGACATTAACTCAACGGACTCTGTTTCTTATTTCATTCATCTGTCAGGCAACTTTGATGCCAACTGCACTCCTGGCTCTCCCTGAGTTGGGACTGAAATGTACCAAGCTGACCATAAAGGGGAAGAAAATTGAGCCACAGTTTACTCGAATTTCTGGTGCAGTGGGTTTTCCAGTTTACTGATCGATAACCTCAGATCACTTTTGCAAAAAAAAAAAGGGGGGGGTTTCTCTTTTCCCATATGCCATAAGCACATGGAGGTGGGTAAGGAAGGGAAAAGGGGAGCTATGGCTTACACATCTGAGACAAGGTCAATTAACACACTATTTTAGTTAAAAGCAATTTGGTTGGGTTAAGGAAAATGGCTGGGCGCAGTGGCTCACGCCTGTAATCCCAGCACTTTGGGAGGCCAAGGTGGGCGGATCACAAGGTCAGGAGTTCAAGCCCAGCCTGGCCAATATGGTGAAACTTTGTCTCTACTGAAAATACAAACATTATCCAGGTGTGGTGTCACGTGCCTATAGTCCCAGCTACTCGGGAGGCTGAGGCAGAATTGCTTGAACCTGGGAGGCAGAGGTTGCAGTGAACCGAGATCACCCCACTGCACTCTAGCCTGGGCAACAGAGCCAGACTCAGTCTCAAAAAAATAAAAGAAAATGAGTTTAAAATTATTTTAGCCATGAGTTCAACTAAGAACCCATGTGACTGATACCTTTTAAGCAGTATTAAACACAATATACTCTATTTGGAGAATGATTTTTAGATTTAGGAGAGGTTGGCCCACAAAACATCTGGCCCTGAGGACCCTACCAAACTATAAATGTGAAATATTGACACCTTTGTTCTTACAAGTTAGGCACATGCTATGCTCAGCTTCCTTGGGTAGAATCAAAAAACCTGAGAGAATTTGAGAGCCCGCAAGAGACTTAGAGAAACAATGGAGAACTGCAACAAATACAGTTCTGCTTTCCTATCCTGAGATCATCAATCAAGTTACCATCTACTCTTAACACAGTCAGGAACTCCACCTGCTTGTCTGTTGAGCAGGGCTCCTCAGAAGGGCCTGGACCACTTCTGTACTTCAAGGTTCTCAGTATATTTAAAATGAAATGCCAAAAGAGGGTAACAAACTAATACAGTTGTAATGCTCACAAAGAATAACTTAATGCTTTCAAGACAGATAAAATACAACTATTAAGAGCATAACCTCATTTGGAGATAGTGTCAAATGGCAACTTAGAGGCACCTTCATGAATGTGAGGCCTGAGCAAAACAAATGGTTCTTTTCTGGGCTTCCCTGTGACAGGCTGTCCATGAGGAACTGAGCCACGATCCAGGGTTCCATGATACTGCAAGAAGTCAGACTTTCTGGTCATTACACCCATAGTGATTAAGAACAGCAAATTAATCAGACACTGATGAGAATGAGGTAGTTGTTCTTGAAGCCAATGCAAAGATTGTTCATTAAGAGCCCAATAATGAGAGAGGAAAACACGTAAATAAAGCAACAGAAGAAATCAAAAGCATAGTAGTTTGAGGCGCTCTAATAGAGAAAAAAAAAAGCCCCAACTTTTAATAAATCTTCAGACACACAGCATCATTAATACTTCTACTACTACTGATGCAGCTACTACTACTCCCACCATTGTCCCTGCCAGCAGCAGCAGCAACATTGGCTAACACATAGTGTTCACTGTGTTGCCAGCCACTCCGTGCTTTGGGTACATTTAGTAATTTAAACCTCACAATAACCCTAAAAAGGTAGGCACTCTTACACTCTGCATTTTGCAGATGAGGAAATTGAGGCATAGAGAGATGTAACACCTTCTTCCAGATCATATAAAAGAAAGACGACGACTCAGTATTTGAACTCGAAGTCTGGCTGCATAAACCACACCCTTAGCTACCAAACTGTTCTACGTCATAGCAGAAAACAATAACATTATTAATGACGACTATACCATCAGGAAAATGCTAACTTATACTTGCCAGGCTTAGGTGAATAATTCAAGTAAAAACATAACATGATGTATCTTAGGAAGACTTTCAGCAAAGATCACACACACGATATACACACTTCCAGCAAAGATCTCTCTCTCTCTCATACACACTCCTTTGCATAGAAGTGTGGAACCATGAAAGTAACCATCAAAGTACACAGTTATTTTAATAATCAATGGGAAATTATTGTTCCACAACTTTAAAAAATTTATGTCAAAACATTAAAAACTCTTATACTTGTAGAGGGAAAAGAAAAAAATAGTAAAATATGCATTTGCTTAGTACACTAATTTAAAATATTAGAAACATGGAGCATTAAAATGTTTCATTTCTCTGTTAAAAAAAACAAAAAACAAAAAAACCCAAAAAACTCTATCCAGAGTATTTTGCTTTGCTTTGCTTTGTTTGAGACAGGGCCTCATTTTGTTGCCCAGGCTGGAGTGCCATGGTGTAATCAATCATAGCTCACTACAGCCTCAACATCGTGGGCTCAAGCAATCCTCCCACCTCACCCTCCTGAGAGCTGGGACTATAGGTGCACACCACCACATCTGGCTATTTTCTTTTTTGTAGAGACCAGGTTAGACAATGTTGCTTACACTGGTCTTGAACTCCTGGGCTCAAGTGATCTTCCTGCTCTGGCCTCCCAAAGTGTTGGGATTACAGGAGCGAGAGATCACGTCTGACCTATCCAGGGTATTTTGAACAGTGCTTGTCTTCTCCTTGTCAAATAACTTACGATATAGAATAAACATCTTTTCTATGCCTTGGAAAACTGCCATACTCCTAAATTTGGATTGGCTTCCAACATTTTATCCTTTGCCATTCGATGTCGTGAAATAGCTGAGTTCCTTCAGTGTAACTCTGTTTTTCTTGTTTGTTTTTGCCAGTATCACTTCCTCTGGGTCATCTTCATCCTTTTCTTGATAACCGCATCCCTCATTTATGTGGGTAAGTTCACCTTCACCATGTTCCCTGGCTGAATATCTAGAATCTCTCCTGTATGGCCACTTTGTGATCCTACATCTTCCTTCACATAAATTCTTTTTATTTTTTATAAATTCTTTTATTTATTTTTATTTTTTGAGACAGAGTCTCACTGGCTCTGCTGCCCAGGCTGGAGTGCAGTGGTGTGATCTTGGCTCACTGCAACCTCCGCCTCCCAGGTTCAAGCGATTCTCCTGCCTCAGACGCTCAAGTAGCTGGGACTCTAGGCGTGTGCCACCACACCCGGCTAATTTTTATATTTTTAGTAGAGATGGGGTTTTGCCATGTTGACCAGGCTGGTCTTGAACTCCTGACCTCAGATGATCCGCCCACCTCAGCCTCCCAAAGTGCTGGGATTACAGGTGTAAGCCAATGTACCCGATGTTATTTATTTTTATTTTTTATTTTTGAGATGGAGTGTCGCTCTTTTGCCCAGGCTGGAGTGCAGTGGTACAATCTCAGCTCACTGCAACCTCCGCCTCCCAGGTTCAAGCGATTCTCCTGCCTTAGCCTTCCAAGTAGTTGGGATTACAGGCACGAGCCACCACACCTGGCTAATCTTGTATTTCTAGTAAAGATGGGATTTCACCATGTTGACCAGGCTGGTCTCGAACTCTCTTGACCTCAGGTGATCCACCTGCCCCAGCCTCCCAAAGTGCTGGGATTACAGGCATGAGCCATGGCACCCAGCCTTTCTTCACTTAAGTGCTTGATATGGTTGTCTTCCAAAAGATCTATCTCATCAGCATGAAATATTCCAGGATCATCATAAACCTGCCTCCATCTTGGGATTCGGGGTGAAATTTCATAGCGGCATCCTTATTTACACTAGTGGTGTCATCAGACCATTTAACATTCATCAGTTCATGCTGACTTATGAGACAATGAAACCAGCTTTACTGGCAGTCAAAAGTCATCCTATAGTCTCCATGTAATTACCATTTTCTTTTAATACAGAAACTAACTTCAACACTTTGGCCTGAATACTAGTCAAACTAAGCAGGATTTTAAAAATTATTACGGTTGCTGGGCGCGGTGGCTCACGCCTATAATTCCAGCACTTTAGGAGGCCGAGGCGGGTGGATCACGAGGTCAGGAGATTGAGATCATCCTGCCTAACATGGTGAAACCCTGTCTCTACTAAAAAATACAAAAAATTAGCTGGGCATGGTGGCAGACACCTGTAGTCCCAGCTACTCGGGAGGCTGAGGCAGGAGAATGGCGTGAACCCGGGAGGCAGAGGTGCAGTGAGCAGAGATCGCACCACTGCACTCCAGCCTGGGCAACAAGAGCGAAACTCCGTCTACAAAAAAAATACTCAATTTCAATCATAAGTGGTTATTTGTCCCTAGTGCAATTTAAGCTAAAATATATTGAGATGACTTTACCTTGTCTTTTTTATATTCATTGTACATTTTCAGTGTGGTTTATATATTTTTTAATTCATTTATTTTTTAATTTTTGAGACAAAGTCTCGCTCTGTCACCCAGGCTGGAATGCAGTGGTACAATCTTGGCTCACTGCAACCTCCACCTCCTGGGTTCAAGAGATTCTCATATCTCAGCCTCCCAATAGCTGGGATTACAGGTATGCAGCACCACTGTGCCCAGCCAATTTTTTGTATTTTTAGTAAAGAGGGGCTTTCACTGTGTTGACCGGGCTGGTCTCAAATTCGTGGCCTCAAGTGATCCAACCACCTCATCCTCCCAAAGTGTTGGGATTACAGGCATGAGCCACTGTGCCCAGTCTCAATCTGGTTTGTACTGTAGTTTCATGGAGGCCTGGGTCTTGTGCTATCTTCATTTTCCTATTGCCATTTTCACATCTAATCACAACAAATTTCACTTCCTTCATTATTACTACTTGTTTCTTTGCAGCACTTTCATCTTTGGTGGTCAATTCCCTCTCCTAATGAACTATTTTTTTGTAATGTCATGTTTTCACTAAGAAGGCAGCAACACAACTACATGCTTTGCTGTCTGTGCATGAACTGAACAACAGACACTGACAAATCACCACCAGACTGAGAGAAGTGATGTTATTGATCAAAATGTACATGTGTTATGTACACAGTGATTTGTGAATAGTTAGCCCCAAAGTCTGTGTTTTATGTGCAGTGACTCACAATTCTTATACTATAGTGTTATGGGCTGAACTGCATCCCTCTAAAATTCATACATTGAGGTCCTAAAACCCAAGACTTTAGATTGTGACTATATTTTGAGATAGGGCCTTTAAAGAGTTGAAAGGGCCCTAGGCCTATGTGACTGCTGTCTTTCTAAGAAAAGGCAGTTAAGACACAGATGCACAGAGGAACAACCCCATATACACATGCCAAGGAGGTAGCCAATTCCATGCCAAGGCGAGAAGCCTCAGAAGAAACCAAACCTGCTGACACCTTGATCTCAGACTTCCAGCCTCCACACCATGAGATAATAAATCTCTGTTGTTTAAGCCACCAATCTGTGGTATTTTGTAATGGCAGTCCTAGCAAACTATTACATAGGGTAACTAAAATTTGTCATTGAGGGATTTGTGTTTAACTATATCCAGTGATGGGAATGTGTACATATGGAATGGTGCAAAGCAAGGCTGCTTGTATGCACTTATAACACACCCCTTGGAGTAAACAATCGCAGCGTTTCTCTTTCCTGCCATCCTATAATCTAAGGGAAACTGCTCTACCCACAGCATCTGCTGCCTGCACTGCCATCTTCTGTATCAGGCAGCTGCTACCTGTCTTAATCTCACCTGATGGAGATGAGAATGTTCCCCCATTCTCCGAGTACCCTGTCTCTAAGCTTGTGTGGGGCCTGGCATGAGGGTCTCTGCACAAGCACAGTCAGAGTGATTGGCTGAGCCAGTCAGTTCACTTCTATTAAGAATTTGAGCTACAGTGTGGAAGAACATGTCCAGTTGGTATGGCAGAAGTTGAGTAAAGGTCATAAGGTAGCATTATGCCGGGGATGTTATGAGTAGCAGCCATGAATAAGCAGAGGCCAACAGGAGATTTGCAAAAAGTATACTGTATGAAGGAGAAGACTAGGTCAGCCCAGGGAGGTTCTAATTCCTTGTACTCACACACAAGTATTTGGTTAGGCTATAGAGACATACACATGTACTCACATACATGTACGTACACATATATACATATAGATGCACATACACATATTATTAGAGTGTCAGTAGAGAGCTGTCCAGTTCTAGTTAAATTTGAGAAGCCAACTTGGAAACGTACAATAATTTCAGATCTAGTCTGTATGCTGTTGCTAAGTATATAAAAGGTTATTTGTCAAGTATGTCTATCCCACTTTATTTAATAAAGCTAAAATGCAAAACAAAATTTGAGTTTTGGTTAGCTAAGAGCTACATATATGTGGCAAACACAATTTGCTATACAATAAACTCTAAAATGAATCTCTAACTTTAAAGCACAAAACAATAAGAACAAAGGTGAATATGGCCAGTGATATGGTTTGGCTATGTTCCCACCCAACTCTCATCTTAAATTGTACTGCCATAACTCCTGCATGTCGTGGGAGGGACTCGGTGGGAGATAATTTGAATCACGGGAGCGGTTTCCCTCATACTGTTCTTGTGGTAGTGAATAAGTCTTACGAGATCTGATAGTTTTATAAGGGATTTCTTTTTTTTTTGGAGGCAGAGTCTCGCTCTGTCACCCAGGCTGGAGTGCAGTGGCAGGATCTCAGCTCACTACAAGCTCCGCCTCCTGGGTTCACGCCATTCTCCTGCCTCAGCCTCCTGAGTAGCTGAGACTACAGGTGCCTGCCATCACTCCTGGCTAATTTTTTTGTATTTTTAGTAGAGATTGGATTTCACTGTGTTAGCCAGGCTGGTCTCGATCTCCTGCCCTTGTGATCCACCACCTTGGCCTCCCAAAGTGCTGGGATTACAGGCGTGAGCCACGGCACCTGGCCGGGGGTTTCCATTTTTTGTTGTTGTTTTTTTGAGACCAAGTCTCGCTCTGTCGCCCAGGCTGGAGTGCAATGGCGTGTTCTTGGCTCACTGCAACCTCCGCTTTCCAGGTTCAAGCAATTCTCCTGCCTCAGCCTCCCGAGTAGCTGGGATTACAGGCACCCACCATCATGCCCAGCTAATTTTTTTGTATTTTTGTGGAGACAGGGTTTCACCATGTTGGCCAGGCTGCTCTTGAACTCCTGACCTCAGGTGATCTGCCCTCCTCAGCCTCCCAATCCCAAAGTGCTGGGATTACAGATGTGAGTCACCACACCCGGCCAGGTGTTTCCACTTTTGCATCTGTCTCATTTTCTCTTGCCGCCACCATGTAAGAAGTGCCTTTTGCCTCCCACCGTGATTCTGAGGCCTCCCTAGCCATGTGGAACTGTAAGTCCAATTAAACCTCTTTTTCTTCCCAGTCTCTGGTATGTCTTTATCAGCAGCGTGAAAATGGACTAATACAGACAGGTTTTACTAATAAACACACTAAGTTGTATTCTGGCCTTGCATGGCTTCCATAGCTTTTTGGTATTCCAAGCCAGGACTAGCTGTTTTGCTGGTAATACATGGCTGAAATCAACATGAACAGAGTCGGTGGCAGAGAAGGAGACACCAGGAGACCAGGTTAACTGAAGCACAGTCAAGGATTTGCTCAGAAGAGACAAACACGAACTGCTCTAATGGGCAATGGCAAGATATATAGAAAATAAGCTGGGCACAGTGGCTCACACTTGTAATCTCAGTGCTTTGGGAGGCTGAGGCGGGAGGATTACTAGAGGCCATGAGTTAGAGACCAGCCTGGGCAACATGGCAAAACTCTGTCCCTACAGAAAACAAAAAAATTAGTTGGGTATGGTGGCATATGCTTGTGTCTCAGAAAAAAGAAAAAGAAAGAAAACACCTCTAAAATGTGTTCCAGAAATGGAGTGTCTAGAGAACATTTTAGAGGGTACACAACTGACAGTCAATAAATCTGAAGGAAATTAAGAGGCTCACTCAACTGACCTCTACTTATGACTCTGCCCACTGCAGAGACCCTCCTTGTCTGGGCCACTCTGCTCTTGCCATTTGGCTCAAATACCAATGCTCAGCTGTATTCCCAAACATATTGACGCTAGTTATACTTATTACTGGAGCTACATTAATTCAATTAGCTATTAATTACATAAATGAATATAATTTAACTGTGAAAAGAAATTGGGTTCTTAGTTCTACGAACAGCATGAACAATACAAGACTCCAAAAGGGTGAGTTTCTCTAAAAACAGCAGCAGCAACAAAAATGCTGTTGTATTTGGTGAGGGCTAGACTGTTATAACTTGGAGGCAAGTGTACACTCACAGCATGCTTTGTTAATATTAGGATTCTCATTCACGGCTGGGTATAGTGGCTCACACCTGTAATCCCAGCACTTTGGGAGGCTGGGGTGCGAGAATCACTTGAGACCAGGAGTTTGAGGGAGGCTGCAGTGAGCTGTGATCATGCCACTGCACTACAGCCCGGGTGAGGCCCTACTTTTTTTTTTTTTTTTTGAGACGGAGTCTGGTTCTGTCGCCCAGCCTAGAGTGCAATGGTGTGATCTCAGCTCACTGCAACCTCTGCCTCCAGGGTTCAAGCAATTTTCCCTGCCTCAGCCTCCCGAGTAGCTGGGATTACAAGTGCCTGCCACCACGCCCAGCTAAGTTTTGTATTTTTAGTGGAGACCGAGTTTTGCCACGTTGGTCAGGCTGGTCTTGAACTCCTGATCTCAGCTGATACTCCTGCCTTGGCTTCCCAAAGTGCTGGGATTACAGGCATGAGCCACTGTGCCCAGCAGAGGCCCTGTTTCTTTAAAAAAAAAAAAAAAAAAAAAAAAAAAAAAAAAATTTTTTATAAAAAAACACAAAACGGATAAACTTAAAG
>NW_016803417.1:3160282-3213918 GCF_001698545.2 Rhinopithecus bieti
AAAAAAAAAAAAAAAAAAAAAAAAAAAAAAAGATTCTCTCTAAGAACACCAAAACTGGAGATCCTAAGTGAAACATTATAGGTGTTATTTCTGTGAGAAAGATTATGTATCATTTATGTGTTCTAGCCAGTTTACTCAAAGAGGCAACCTCAGCCTTACAATGAAAGATGTGGCAAACAGATATATGTTAATTAAAAATTATATCGACATATAAGTGACATATTATATTCTTACCTTAATTAATGTTTTCATTGACCAATGCACCACTGGTTCTGATTATTTAAGAAGGCATCTGCTCTTCCATCTTTTTGGAATGGGGGTCATAAAGAAGGTCATAGTACCTTGCTTGGTCATTTTTTTTTTTGGTCACTCAGTCCATGTTTTCCCTGTAATAATACTTAATAGCTTGATTCTGTACTTTTTTCTAAATAGTTACGAGCTGTACCCTACTGCTCAGATCTTAAACACTTCTGTCATGAGACTACTGCACAACTCAGTTTCCTAAATTATCCTCAGTGTATCAATTCCAAGCCTGCCTGTATGGAACTGTCAGAGGTGTATGAACCAGAGTAACTCCATCTTGAATAGGGGCTAGGTAAAATAAAGCTGAAACCTACTGGGCTGCATTCTCAGACAGTTAAGGCATTCTCAGTCACAGGATGAGATGGGAGGTCAGCACAAGATACAGGTGATAAAGACCTTGCTGATAAAACAGGTTGCAGTAAAGAAGCTGGCCAAAACCCACCAAAACCAAGATGGTGATGGGAGTGACCTCTGGTGGCCCTCACTGCTACACTCCCGCCAATGCCACGACAGTTTACAAATGCCTTGGCAATATCAGGAAGTTACCCTATGTAGTCTAAAAAGCGGAGGCATGAAAAATCCACCCTTTATTTAGCATATCATCAAAAAATAATCACAAAAATGGACAAGCAGCAGCCCTCAAAGCTGCTCTGCCTATGGAGTAGCCATTCTTTGTTCCTTTACTTTCCTAATAAACTTGCTTTCACTTTACTGTATGGATTTTCCTCAAATTCTTTCTTGTGAGATATCCAAGAACCCTCTCTTAGGGTCTGGATCAGGACCCCCTTTCAGCAACATCTTTCTGTTGACCACAAAGTCACAATACTGAGGAAACCCCCGATCCAAAGGCTAAGTAGTGGGATCTGGTAACATAATCTAGATAAACCTATGATTTTGATCCTACCCATTCTTATTTCCCATATTTCTTATTGCTATGGACTAAATGAGTGCATCCCCCTAGAATTCCTGTGTTGAAATCCTAGCCCACAAGGTGATGGTATTGGGAGGTGGGGCCTTTGGGAGGTGATTAGGTCATGATAGGGATTAGTGGCCTTATTAAAAAAAGACCCCAGAGAGCTCCCATGTCCCTTCTACCATATGAGGACACAGCAAGAAGACACTATGAACCAGGAAGCAGAATCACCAGACATGGAATCTGCTGGGGCTTGATCTTGGACTTCCCAGCCTCTAGAACTGTGAGAAATAAATTTCTGCTTATAAACCAGTCTATGGTATTTTAGTATTGCACCCCAGACTAAGACACCAGCTATGCGAACATTCTGCAAATAATAGGAACACAAACCCCATGCCACACCGTAGCATGCCATATTTATTCCCACCTTTGTGATATCTCTTCTCACCTGGGGTGTCCTTCCCAAATCCCTGTACCGATGCACATTGTACACATGTTCACTGATCAACTCCTATTCCACCACCCCTCCAGGTGTGCCAGATCATTTTGACTTTTTCTTCTTACAGAAACAATACCTTCATGTTTCTCAATTCCCCTGGAGTACATAGCACAATAATGAGGGAGGGAAACTAGATACTGTAAAAACAATTGAGTACTACAAATTCAACTATTAGATAGGGTTCCCTGGGAAAACTGCTCTTAGGTATATACCCATTTATGGAACACGAAGTCCAAATGTATTTGTTCTAGATATTTTAATGTCAATCTTCAAGTACTAAAGGATAAACTCTAGCATCAAACTCTCTGCATCTTCCCTACATCACCCATTCCTCACCTCCCCTTTATTGTCATGCTTCAAGGGTTACCTTTACTAATGATTCTACCGCCTGACCACACAATAAAATTCTTTAGCACCCAGAAAGACATTAATACTTTAAAAAAAAAGTTGCCAAAAGCTTTCTAATTCCCACATCTTAGTCTTGTCTAAACTCTATTTTATTTACTTTCTCCTCCATTGCTTCTTACTTAAAATTCTCCTTCCTATAGTGCTTGGTTTCCTTTTTTTTTTTTTTTTTTTTTTTTGAGACAGTCTTCACTCTGTCACCCAGGCTGGAGTGCAGTGTCACAGTCTTGGCTCACTGCAACCTCCGCCTCCCGAGTTTGGATGATTCTCTTGCCTCAGCCTCCCAAGTAGCTGAGAGAGACTACAGACATGCACCACTATGCCCAGCTAATTTTTGTATTATTAGTGAGATGGGTTTCACCATGTTGGCCAGGCTGTTTTCAAACTCCTGACCTCAAATGATCTGCCCACCTAGGCCTCCCAAAATGCTGGGATTACAGGTGTCACCCACCTTGCCCAGCAGGTTTCCCTACCTTTATTAACCACATTTTTCTCTCCTTAAATGTAGATTCCCCAACTTTTCTTTTGTCTTTTTCATTTACAGATTGTGAATACGCAGCCAAATGTGGGCAATTACCCTTTCTGAGTACACACCAGGCACCACTAAGTCTGGATGTCCTCAGCAGCAACAGGTGAGATGAGTTGTGATCAGCAACAGGTGAGTCTCTTAATGATCCCCGGAGGCCTCGCTGCTAGAGAACTTCACTACTGCCCCCCACCCCGACCCCCACCCCAGGGGCATAAGGCATAATTCAGGAAAGCTGTTAACTTTACTGTTCCTAGAGAGGGAGCTCTTTTGTGGACTCCTGCTGAGCAGCCTGGATCACAGACTCTAATCCTCAATATGGTGAGTGCTTTCTGAGCATCCCCTAACTACTGATGGGAGGTACCTGAGAGGAATCTAAGCCCTCCTCCTGGGTGTGAAATCTGCCACGGGGATCCTACCTGCCTCTATGGCTTCAAATATGACCTTGTTGGGACTCAAAGTGATACCCCAAAGACTAGTGCCTTGACATGCTTAGAGGCCTTAGAAGCTGCCTCAGAATCAAGGTCCTTCTAACCTGGTCTTGTCCCACCCCCACCCAGCACAGGACACAAGCAGGGACTTGCTCTGGAATTTCCTCCTCTGGCCAAGAAAGTTTCACAGTCACAGTACGCAGGGGTCACCAACAGAAACACAACTGCCTTCCTCTCCTCCCTGAAATTTAATTATCTCAGAAAAGAAGACTGAGGAATGCAGCCACATCTGAAAAGACTCCTTCACAAGATAATACCTGCCTCTTGGGCTCATATTTAAAAAAAAAAAAAAAAAAAAAAAAAATCATTTCCAAGTTGATTTCTGTCCCTTCATTTCCTCTAATGATTGCCCCCTCAAAAGAACTGCCTACACCCCCCCATCTCCCCATGCCCCTATGAGAAGGGTATGTACGATTCTATATTGCACTAGGTTATTGGGTAATCATCCTCCTGTGAGTTCCCCGTGCTATGCCTATTAACATTTTGTATGTCTCTTCTCCTATTAACCTGCCTTTGTCAGTTGATTCTCAATGAACCTTCAGAGGGGAAAGGGGGAAGTTCTCCCTTGGCCCCTACCACCTCTGCATACGGCTTCAAAAATTCTCTCTCTAAACTGTGCTTCTTTTTGGAGTCACCAATTGGGAATTCCACTGTCCTACCAAACATCACAAATCAAGTTTATCACTTTTCCTTCAACCAAGCAAATATTTCTCTTTCTGGATCCTGTCTCATCTAAAGGTAGCATCATTTCCCAATTATCTCTGCTGGAAATCTTTAAAATGATCAGTTTCCCTTATCACATCCCTGCAGTCCTATTTGNAAAATCATTTCCAAGTTGATTTCTGTCCCTTCATTTCCTCTAATGATTGCCCCTCAAAAGAACTGCCTACACCCCCCCATCTCCCCATGCCCCTATGAGAAGGGTATGTACGATTCTATATTGCACTAGGTTATTGGGTAATCATCCTCCTGTGAGTTCCCCGTGCTATGCCTATTAACATTTTGTATGTCTCTTCTCCTATTAACCTGCCTTTGTCAGTTGATTCTCAATGAACCTTCAGAGGGGAAAGGGGAAGTTCTCCCTTGGCCCCTACCACCTCTGCATACGGCTTCAAAATTCTCTCTCTAAACTGTGCTTCTTTTGGAGTCACCAATTGGGAATTCCACTGTCCTACCAAACATCACAAATCAAGTTTATCACTTTTCCTTCAACCAAGCAAATATTTCTCTTTCTGGATCCTGTCTCATCTAAAGGTAGCATCATTTCCCAATTATCTCTGCTGGAAATCTTTAAAATGATCAGTTTCCCTTATCACATCCCTGCAGTCCTATTTGTCATCACATAGTTTACCTCTGAAATAGTTCATAAGCAATCATTTCCCCCTGGTCTCCCTGCTCTCAGACGGGTCTCCTCTCTCACAGGGTCACATTTAAATGGCCTCCCTTGTGGGTTTTCCCTGCCCTCTCTTTGGCCTTTTCAATTAATATTTTTTCAATACAAATGGTATCTTCTCTCTGCTTAAACAGGACACATCATTCATTCTCTCATTTCAAATATGCTCAGGCTTTGAACTCTTTCTATGAAATAGAATAAAGCCCAGATTCTTTGGTCATGCATAGCCTCCAGGGTCCGGCCCTAGCCTGATTTTTCTTCCCCACGTCTATTCCTGTAAAAAACTCTGCTCCAAACACACGGTCACAGTAAGCAGGGGTCACTTATTTCCAAGCCTTCATATGCTTCCCTTGGCCTGGAACTCTCCTGATTCCCCCGTCCTACCCAAAGCATCCTCATCTTTTAAGAACAGGCTAAAATACCATTTCTTTTATAACATTCTACCCCATTCCCTCCTTCCCCTGTACTAGCACAATACATTACAGGTACTTTTATTCAGGTTGTTCAATTCTGCTTGTATAAGTTTTTTATTTTATTTTTATTTTTTTAAATATGTCCCAATCTCCTATCATCCCGAAATCTGTTTAGGAACTTTAAAAAAAAAATCATTTTAATCAAAATTGCTTCCAAAGGCACTTAAATTGATGCCTTACTCACCAATGGAACCCAAAAATGTTGGTGAGATACAATTAAGTCTTTATTGTTTACCCCTCCGCCTTCTCAGGATGACAGGGCTGCTAGGGAAGCGCGTTCTAACAACTGGCTTGGATGGTTACTGCTCAAGGGAGGGCCACACAAGTACACGGTGAATAAAAATAGGCCAGAGAAATGGAGCAAAATGAAGACCTTTGTTCTCAGTTCGCCCTACTCCAGCCCCACCTCTTTGAACTGCCTTTATTTTAACTGGTAACTATACAATCTTCTTATTTTGGCTTTGAGAGTTAAACGGCTTGAAGACGTTCAACTCTACAGGCTATTAAATTAAATAAAATTTATAGGACGCCACTGGTTTGGACTGAGCTCCTGCTCTAGACTCAACAGGCCAAGCCCAAATGGAATCACCATTGCTGAAGTTACATACCACTAAAACCAAGCTGTTTATCTGACCTGAGAAATCAGGAGAGAGAAAATACCAAATCCCCAAACAGGCCAGTTTGAGCAAGCATAAGGAAGTCTCTGCTTTAACCTTTAAAAGGAAAATTAACTTTGAAACAACCAATATGCTTTTTGTTCTATTTCTGCTTTCCTTTACCCTATTAAGCCAACCTCCTTTGCTTGAGGTTGTCTGATTCTAGAACAGCAAAAGCCAATTAAAAACTTTAAATTTGATGTCGTTTTGTCTTTTGACAAAGTAAAAAAGATTGTCCAATGTCACCCCTGAGACGAGGAGCAATGAAGACTAACACACATTATCTCAAAGGTGGAGCAGTATCTGAAACTTCACTGATGGAGATAAGGTCCCTACCTTCTCGAGAAACAGACAACCAAGGGAAGGGAAACTAACCTGTAGGTCCTAACTGCTTGGCAGAAGGAAGTCCACTAAGGGGACCCCTACTGTAGGAGCAGCCAGGTTAACAGCCTCCACGGGCAGGTCTCAGCACCTCCCCCTAGAAGGCTGTCTTCAATTCTGCATAAGTCCTCCCAGGGCCAGCTAGACCACCTGTTGCTGATCTGACGCGCTCCTGCACCTTTTCAAGAAGAGGTCAGAATTCACAAGCCAGGAGGTCAGCTCAGTGGGCAAAGGGGGTGTAAACCAAAATGTGATTAACTTTCACCAAACTCCCATAGTCCCACAGTGTTTTTACATATGGAAGATGCACATCTATGCACAGACTTGTATGGACGGCTTGGATGGTTACTGCTCAAGGGAGGGCCACACAACTACATGGTGAATAAAACTAGGCCAGAGAAATGCGGCAAAATGAAGACCTTTGCTCTCAGTTCGCCTTACTCCAGCCCCACCTCTTTAAACTGCCTTTATTTTAACTAGTAATTATACAATCTTCTTATTTTAGCTTTGAGAGTTAAACGGCTTGAAGACGTTCAATTCTACAGGCTACTAAATAAAATTTATAGGAGGCCATTGGTGCCATTACATTGTGCCATGATATTATGCACATACTTGCATAGATGTGCATCTTCAATATATGAAAGAAGATAAAACTCTACATTCAAGTCACTAAACAAATACACCTGTCATGAACTAAATGCTAAATCCAAAAACCATACTCCCTACCTGTGAGGCTTAGTTCCTCACCTGTGGAATGGGAGAAATAATACCTACTCCAAGTCTTTCAGGGGATTAAAAGGTGCTGTATATTCACAGATTCCAGTCTAGCACTGGCCAATACAGGGAAAGGAGGAGATAGTAGATATACTGAGAGAAAGGGTCTAATTTGGCTCAGGAAAAGTCCTGAAAATCCTATGGGAATAAATTTGGATTAAGAATTCTCTCTCCTGGGGAGGAGAATGGCATGACGCTTGCCAACTTGGTGGCAGTAAAAAAGCATTGACTAGATGAGAGGTGACAGGTCACTTTAAAAGAGAAGGGTTCAGCCTGTGAAATACCAAAGGCCTGTTCAGAGAGGAAGAAAAATCACTGCACCAGTGTGAGAAGGTAGGTCTCCATGTATCCCTTAATGGTCCTTCAAAAAAAAAAAGTTCTCTGGTACCAAGTGCCCAGTACAGCAAGGTGTCCTCAAGACCAAATGGAAAGACATGCAGATTACCACTAACAGGCAGGGGCTCGGTGTGCATCATGGGTTAGGATGCACTGAAGCTACTACAAACGAGCTGAGCCTCACAACAGGTTAAAAATAATTTTGAATGTAACGGCACCAAAATAACCTCTGTCCATGATTTTTCTTGGCTCCTTCTCCAACCTGGGGTACATGAAGGTCAATGAGATTATAGGTGATTCTTGTTTCTTTCTTCACTCCTCTATATTTTTCATTATGCTTTTATGACAGGGAAGTGTCTCCAAATAAATTCTACTTTACACTTTACACAAAAACCCAAAGCTTCAGGTGTTTGGGGTTGTGATTATAAAAATGCAGAAAGATAGAACAGAACAGTCAATCATCAGATAAAATGGTGGCAAATAAAAACATATACCAGTGAACCCCTATGCTGGGCTTATTAATTCTCTTCGAGAACAAATGTTTGTTTTGGTGATCTCCCTGGAATATTGACACAGTAGTCTGCTGGACTTCACAATATCCTTCCCTGTGCCTTCAAATGATATACCATGACAACAGTGTATTGATATTTTAAAATTAAATGCAAATGAATATGGTCTTGAAAATCTGGAGAAACCTTGATATATTTCAATGAACAAAATGGATCCAATTAGAATCTGTTATATATTCTGCTAGGTAGCATGCAGGGGATTTAAAATGGGACCAGAGTAGGTGACTTCCTAATAAGAGTACAAGAAAACTCTTAGTCTTGGTCTATGCAGAATTGCTGAAGTCCCCAACTAACTTGTAAGGAAAGTAGCAAAACCGCTTTTGCAAATTACGACAGTAAGAGAAATCTGACATAGTTGACTCCATCTTGCTTCTGCCCGCCACGTTGTCCTTAGTCATTCCCGGGTATAGGTCAAGTTAACTTCGGCAGAAGTTTAGTTTGTAGTTTAACCTTCATGCAAGGATGATAATATCCCTTCCCAAAACTAAACCACCTTTGTAAAACTAATGAAAGCCCACAGGTTAGGATTATGAGAGGGGCCTGAATTCTGCTAAGATATATGTAGGTGTAATTAAACAACAACCAGGTATATTCCCCGATGTCACAAGATTTGTGACTTCCCCAGTTACTCCTGTAGACAATATTACTATCGTAGAACCTAAGATTGGTGTCTTGAGATGTCTTGTCAGACTTCTGCATTTCTGATGACCAGCTGACTCCACCAGGAGTAGCGATTATATTGGGGGTAGTGATTATAAAAATGTAGAAAACAGAACAAAACAGTCAATCATCAGATAAAATGGCAGCAAATAAAAATATACACCAGTAACCCCTATGCTGGACTTATTCATTATCTTGCAGAACAAATGTTCATTTTAGTGATCTTCCTGGCATGTTGTCACTCTAGTCTACTGGACCTCAAAATATCACACCAGTGTTGGTGACTCAACCAGTCTTGCGGCTCCCCAACCCAAAGGCTAACTTAGCACACGAGGACCACTTTCCACACTTCTGTGATGGCATCCCCAACCAATCAGCATTCCCCATTCTCTGGCCCCCCTGCCCACCAAATAATCCTTGAAAAACCCAAACCTACAGTCTTAGGGGAGATTGATTTGAGTAATAACTCCATCTCCCACATGGTGTGGCTGGCCTCACATCAATTAAACTCTTTAATGCCACAGTCTCAGTGGACTGGCTTTGTGCAGCCAGAAGGAAGAACCTGTCAGGTGATTACAGGAGCCCCCTGTGGCAGGCAGGTGCTCCCTTTACTGACTCCACCACACTGGTGTCCTGTCCATCACATCCTGCCAGCACACAAGAATCATCTCAACTCTTCAGATGCTACAGGTGAGTCCCCAAAAGCTCTACACATTTGACCAGTTACTAAGCTACAGATATGCTAGGGAACCCTTTGTTGTCAAGCCTGCATTTTGGAAAGAAACTCCGGCTAAGGACAGGGAGAAAAATCTCCCACCCACACCCCTCTGAGTTTCAGTTCCTAAGAGCTGAGTTCTCAGAGCTGGAGCCAGACCAGGGCAAACCCACATTGTTCTTTCGAGGGCTGCCAAAGGCAAAGCTGGAGAATGACAGGGCAAGAGAGATGGTGCTCTCTTCCCCACCCCTTTCCTCATTTCATGACTCCAATGTAGAGATGGAAACGGAAGCTCTGGGAGGTAAAGTGATTTATCCAGGAGCCCATCTTTCATAAGTTATCAGAGACAGCTGTGGAAAAGAACAGACCACAGGCAGTCTTGATAAAGCTCAACTTTTGAGGATGATATTTAAAATAATCTTTGGAAAAAGGTTCTACAAAGGTCCAAGGGAAAGATATTCTTCAAAACAGCATAGTATGTTAGGAATATGCTTTCCTATGAGCATAGTGACCTTAAATACTATATTTCAAGAGTATTGAAATAGGAGTGGCAGAACAAGAATCAAGTTTTGCCTCAAGGAAAGGGTCATCTACAATTTTCCATGATTCTGACAATTCGTTCTTTAACAGAAAATAAGACGGGAAGCCATCTAAAAGGCATGTGGCATCACATTTTAAATATGGAAAACACACAAAACTGAAAATCCAATTAATTCTTTTTGTCTTAATTTTAAGTTAGATGTATTAATCTGTTTTTTTTTGCTGAAGAAATTAGAAGGCTCAAGCTAGAAGACAGATGTTATAAAATCAATGAGAATTTCTGAGAAACAGCTGGGTTGAAGCAATGCTTGTACTTTTTAATGCATATTTAAATCTTCATTAATATGTTCTGAAATTAGAATGGCAGTCTCAAATTCTTAAAGCTTGAAAGCACTGTTATATCAAAAATGTGTGCCCTTAGAATTATTTTAAGAAATCTTTACAAGAAGATACAGATCACTGGAATCTAACAGGAGAGAATGACAATTTCTACCTTGACTCATCTTAATTACAAAAACATGATTCTACTGACTTTGCCAAAAGGATATGGGGTTGCAACCAAATCTCTCCTAGCCCTCATTTCTACCTAGCATATTCACTTATTCACACCTATTTAAAGAGTGCTTACCATGAGTAAAGTCCTGCTGCAGGTACCAGGACATAGCAGTGAAGAAGACAGGTAAAGGCCCTGGCTTTCTTGGAGCTTAATACCAGTGGAGAGGAACAGTGGTGACATAGCTTTTAGATAGTGGAAAATGCCATGAAGCAAGTTAACATAGGTTATGTGACTTGCTGCCAGGGGCTATCTATTTCAGCTAGGTTGGCCAGGAAGGGTCTCTCTGGAAGGAGATCATTGGGACAAGGAGGAGACAGTCATATGAAGACCTGGGAGAAAGACTTCTAGAAGTGCCAAGGACTAGAAGGAGAATTCAGTGGAGCAGCCACCCAGAGATGAAGGCAAGGAGGTGGGAATCCAGTGCCAGGCAGAGGCCTGGTGATCGTGGCCTTACAGACCATGTTCAAGTGTTTGGATTTAATTACACTTACAATGGAAGGCCACTGGAGAACCTGACGCAGGAGTGGCATCAGGGCTGATTTTTGGAAAGTTCCCGCTGACCTCTCTGGGTAGTCACCTGAACTGTTGTGAACAAAGAAGAAAGCTATCCTCCAAAATGCCAAAAATCTGCAAATGTTACACACTCCAGATGCTTAGTACTTTGGCACCTAAAACCCTGAATCTTTCTTTTCTCAAAGGTGAATGAGTGGGCCGTGCTGTATATATTTTTCATTTTGGGCCAAGTAGGGTTGGTAGAAACCACACGAGCACTGGTGGTGTTATTAAGAAGGTCTGAGTCTCCTAGCAGTAGCCAGGAAGATAAACCGAGTTGCCTGCTGTGTCTGGAGGCCAGACTGTTTGGCCAGAGACAGTGGCCCTTTCCTCCTCTGGGTGTTTGAGGATGGCGGAAGGAAAAATTGCAAATAACATCCAGAGAAATGACACTAACACTCTAGCATTAAGTAAAATATGTGTTGTTTAAACTGATTTCCTGAACAGTTTAAAACCCTACAAGTCAGAGCATCTCACGGTTTATTTTAATCTCTATTAATTTCCATCTGTGTCTACTTAGAGACCTGTTCTTAACAAGCTCTTCAAGGTGGCTAACTGTGCAATATTACCTCTAATAATAGTCTCTCTCAAACCTGGCTCCTAATTGCACTAATAAGGTGGGCCTGCCATGCTGTAAGGAAGCCAAAAAATACTGCTTTCCCCAGGCCAAGCACAGTGTGTTGCTCAACCTAATCAATGTTCGACAAATGGATGTTGAACTGAACTTGCTTTTAAACAGTCTCCATAAATGGACTCACTGATAAGAAAGCAGGGAACAGGCCAGGCACAGTGGTTCATGCCTGTAATCCCAGCACTTTGGGAGGCAGAGGTAGGCAGATCACTTGAGGTCAGGAGTTCGAGACCAGATTGACCAAAATGGCAAAACCCCGTCTCTACTAATAATACAAAAATTAGCCAGGGGTGGTGGCACGTGCCCGTAATCCCAGCTACTCAGGAGGCTGAGGCGCAAGAACTGCTTGAACCTGAGAAGCGGAGGTTGCAGTGAGCCGAGATCCTGCCACTGCACTCCAGCCGGGGCAACAGATTGAAACTGTATCTTAAAAGCAGGGGATAATTATTATTAAAAACCACAGTAAAAAGTAAAAGTTGCCAGACGCGGTGGCTCATGCTTGTAATTCCATACTCTGGGAGGCTGAGGCGGGTGGATCACAAGGTCAGGAGTTTGAGATCAGCCTGGCCAATATGGTGACACCACATCTCTACTAAAAATACAAAAATTAGCTGGGCGTGGTGGCACTCGCCTATATACTCTCAGCTACTTGGGAGACTGAGGCATAAGAATCGCTTGAACCTGGGTGGCAGAGGTTGCAATGAGCCAAGATTATGCCATTGTACTCCAGCCTGGGCGACAGAGCGAGACTCCATCTTAAAAAAAAAAAAGTAAAAGTTGCTGGGCGTGGTGGCTCACACCTGTAATCCCAGCACTTTGGGAGGTCAAGGCAGGCAGATCACCTGAGGTCAGGAGTTCAAGACCAGGCTGACCAACATGGCGAAACCCCATCTCTACTAAAAATACAAAAAAAAATTAGCCAGGCATGGTGGCACACACCTTTAATCCCAGCTACTTGGGAGGCTGAAGTAGGATAATTCCTTGAACCCAGGAGACAGAGGTTGCAGTGAGCCAAGATTGCATCACTGCACTCCATAACAGCTGCTTCAGGTGATTTTAGAGGTTATTGTTAGATAGGTGGAAGGGAACCTGCAAATCAAAGATAATATAACTCAACCCATGTCTTAATTCAGGCTGCCATAACAAAATACTATTGACTGGGTGACTGATGTGACGGTTAATTTTGTGTGTCAACTTGACTGGGCTAAGGGATGCCCAGATAGTTGGTAAAATATTATTTGGGGATGTGTCTGTGAGGTTGTTTCTGGAAGAGATTAGCATTTTAATCTATATACTGAGTAAAGAAGATTCACGCTCACCCCCGTAGGTAGGAATCATCCACTCCACTGAGGACTGGACTGAAACAAAACGGCAAAGGAAAGGTGAATTCTTTTTCTTGAGCTGTGACATCCATCTTCTCCTGCCCTCAGACACTGGACCTCCTAATTCTCAGGATTTTGTAATCCAGGATTGATACCAGTGGTGGTCCCTGCTCTGGTTCTCAGGCCTTCAGATTTGGACTGAATTATACCATTGGCTTCCCTGGGTCTCCAGCTTGCAGGTGGCATCTCATGGGATTCCTTGCATGAGTCAAGGCCCATAATATGTCTCCTCTTATACACGTCTCCACATATCCCATTGGTTCTGTTTCTGTGGATAACCCTAATATAGCTTATAAATAACATACATTTATTTCTCAGTTTCGGAGGCTGGAAATCTGAGGATAGGGTAGAGCATGGTTGGAGTCTGTGAGAGTCCTCTTACAGCTTGTAGATTGCTGACTTCCTGTTGCAGAAAGAGCTAGGGGGCTCTCTAGGGTCCCCTTTATAAGAGCACTAATTCCATTCATGAGGGCTGTCATGATATAATAACCTTCCAAAGGGCCCACCTCCTACTATCACATTGGGGGTTAGGATTTCAACATATGCATCTTGCAGGACATAAACATCAGTCCACAACAACCAAGGAAGGCCAGGAGACCTGTCCAAGATCACATACTTATCTGGTAGCAGTGCCAGAACCCACATTCCAGGCTCCTGAGTGCTAGCCCCAGTGTTCCTCCTGCAGGCATGCAGGGTTACAGAGAAAACCAGAGTAAAGACAGTTAATAGCCTTGTGAGCATAGGTTGGCAGGCAGCTAGGTAGAAAGTCAGGGTAAAGAGAGTTAATAACTGAGTATAGGTTGGTGTATAGCTAGGTAGAAAACCAGGGTAAAGAGAGTTAATGGCCGAGTGAGTATAAGCTGGAGTGCTTGAGATGAATAAACCTGTGGTCCTGTAACATATTGAGCAAGTAAACATATTGTTCTCTTTTAATTCCATTAGTGAATAAGTGAAAGGAGCTTCTTGATTCCCAGTTTTACCTTTCTCTTGTCACCCCAAGCCTTGTCATCAATACACAAAAGAGGACGTAATTTCTTCTTTTTCTATTATCCATTAGATCGTCTTTGAAATAATTTGAAACTTTTTCTTAATAGCTAATACGTATTTTTGAATCCTTCTTATATGCCGGATTCTATGTTACTCACATTTAATCCTCAGAATACCCTATCAAGTAGGTTCTATGATTTTCCCTAAGAGGAAAGCAGAGCTATGAGAGGTGACACAAGGTCCCCAAGGTCACAGAGCTAATTAGGTGGAGGTGGAATCTGAATCTCTTGGTTCATCAGATTTCAAGGCATGTGCTCTTAATCACTATCCTAAATTCTCCATCTAGAGAGCCATCAAAAGTCAGTTACTTTTCTGATGCTTACCCGAACCCTGAGGCATAGTGATGATGAAGCCACCTTGCCCTGTCTCTACTTCCTAAACTGTACTCTTCCCACCTGCACCCCTTAATGAAAATTTTCTTCATATAGCCTTTTTTTTTTTTTTTTTTTTAAATTCTAACACTGACTGAAACATGTACTTATTGATTAAAAACAAAACAAAACAGAAACTGGCCAGGTGTGGTGGCTCATTCCTGTAATCCCAACACTTTGCAGGGCTGAGGCAGGAGGATCACTTAAGGGCAGGAGTTCAAGACCAGCCTAGGCAATAGAGTGACATCCTGCCTGTACAAAAAAAAAAAATACAAAAATTAGCTGGGTGTGGTAGTGCGTGCCTGTAGTCTCTGCTACTCAAAAGGCTGAGGCAGGAAGATTGCTTGAGCCCAGGAGTTCGAGGCTGCAGTGAGCCTGGGTGAGAGTGAGACCCTGTTTCTTAAATAAAAATAAAATGCAAAAAACAACAAAAACCAAAGCTTGATTCAAATGGACATATTCCTAAAAGATTGTTTCTAAAATATAGTACAAATTCCTAAAATATTATTTCTCTGATTTCTCTGTAATAGTTTGCTCCATTAAAAGATAATGTGAAATTATTGGGGCTCCTTAGTATCTGTAGGCCAAATTCAGTTTCCCATGGTTCCTTTCGATGACTGAATTTGATTTCAGAGCTGAACCCCGATTTCAAAGGACAAACCTCAAGACCAGAAATTCCAAGCATCAAAGTTTTAAAATCAAAACAATTCCCTCTCGCTCCTCAATCTTTAATATTTATTTTAGCATATTTCAGTTGCACCTCTGAGGACTATCCTATTAAATTTATTCTCCCAAATTATATAAAACGCGAAATATTAAGTCCAATGGGCTGTTAAAGCAATCTAGTCACTGGATTTCAGAAAAAATAAAGATTATACAAAGTTGTTAAAATTATTTTATTACTATCAAGTATTCTTCCAAACAATTCAAAACTGTTACCGCTCTTAATTAGTTCATTACTTCCACCCTAAAGTATTGAAGAACCTGGAATTTGGCAAAATCCAAATCTATTTTCTAGGTCCTTAGCTCTCCCTTGTGTATAAAAACGGAAATGCAGCTTGCTAGAAAATTTTGCCCCAGTAAATCTGATGACCCAATTTTAAAAGCTAAAATGCCATTTGATAAAAGAAAAAAAGGTCCACGTTTACAAAGCTTCTCACGTCTTACAGAAAAAGCAAGAAAAGATTTTAAATGACAAAACAAAAGCAGCCAAATATTACTAATATGATGCACATTATGCTTTAGAAAAAGGATCCTCCCCACCCACCAAAATTTTGCCAGTATAAAATAAAGTATTTTAGGGGGAAAGTACATCTACGAGAATCACTAATGCTCTCAGCTGAAATAGAGCCGAGTGATTCCAGCCCCTGTCTGTGATTTCAGGCTGGATCATACTTAATCCAGCCCAGAGGAGGCATTAGCTTGTTTGAAAGATTTCTAGGGAGAGAAAAATCCACAGCCCACCTGTTCATACATGTGAGGAAATATTTTATTTCTCATTGTGTATTTCCATAGAATTTCAAATATCTTGTTCTTTAACCTTTCTTCATATTTTCCCCAGTTCTTTGTGACTAATTCACCAGGGATTTGTCTGCCTTTTCCTGTGTAGAGTTTAGCAGTTTGGCTTCCTGTGATGAGAGGCCAACTCAGAGAACTTATCCTATATTTGCAGCTTGGTATTATATAGCTTTTTAAAGATATTAAAGTAAATTCTCTTGAGATGTATCACATTTTACTTTACTGATTAGCCCCTAACATTATAAATGTTAAGAATCTCTCATTTTGTTTCTTTTTTTTTTTTTTTTAGATGGCGTTTTGCTCTGTCACCAGGCTGGGGTGCAGTGGTGTGATCTTGACTCACTGCAGCCTCCACCTCCTGGTTCAAGTGATTCTCCCACCTCAGCCTCCTGAGTAGCTGGGATTACAGGTACCCGCCACCACATCCAGCTAATTTTTGCATTTTTAGTAGAGACAGGGTTTCGCCATGTTGGCCAGGCTGGTCTTGAACTCTTGGCCTCAGGTGATCTGCCCACCTCGACCTCTCAAAGTGCTGGGATTATAGGCGTGAGCCACCACACCCAGCCTCATTTTGTTTTTTCTACTTTATTAGACTTTGGGCAGAAGAAAAACCCAAAATCATTTCAGTAGTAAGCAGACATGATGATGGGAACCCCATTTAGGCACGTTCACCATGGGAAGCTCAGGCTCTCACCTGGTGACAGACTGGTCAAGGAAGAGGAGGGTGTTCTGTCTTTCTGCAAGGTTCCTCTTGAAATTCTATGGCTTCTAAAACTCGCTGTTATCTATCACCAAGTTTAAAGATCTAAAGAAGTAAGTCTCATTTTCATCACTTACATTGCATTTATTAGGGCCCAACTGCATAGGACATCACAAAACAAAGCGGTGTCTTCCCTCATCGCCAGGAGCTTATTCAGTATACCACAAGAAGTGTCTACACATTCAGACATAAGGACCCCATAGTAGATATATGATGCTATAAGAAAGGTAACAAGAGACACCAGCAAATAGGAGAAACTTTTTAAAATTACAGTCTTAAGACATTGTGAGACAAAGGCATACTACTCTCCAGCTGGCTGGCAGTTGCATATTATCCAGAGCACATGAGCTAGAATGCATTCCAATTATCTTCAAGTGCTGTGGGGCAAAACTCACTCATGCAGCAATTAAATAAATTCAGGGATATCACTAAATGTTTTAAGGAAGGGAAGGATTCTGAAGTTGGCAGAAAGAGCAAAGGAACAGGAAGAATAGTAAAACAAATTCCAGAAACCACCACCACCCTCCAGCCCGCTTTTTGGCTCCGCAATCACCCCAATTTTGCAGAGCCCCTGGCTCAATAATGATGACTGCCTTATGGTGCTAGAAACAGCACAGCCAGTGTACACAGGGCTGACATTAAACCAGAAAACCCTGGCCCACTGGGCTTGTCAGAATTTAGGTAGATGGAACGCCTGCTCTCACACATAAAGAAGCAAATATATGTTTCCAAGACATTATCAAGATGGGTCATTTCTTGTGCATGCGCAATTACACACACACACACACACACATATATACACATATATATGTAATCTGTCATATAGCACTGTGATCACTTTGGGCACACCATGGGAAAGTTACAAAATTGTAATGGATGGAATATTTGTTAACCATGTTAATATTCTCTTTCACACTTTCTAAAAGAGCCATCCCTTGTTCGGGTAGTTACTCATTGCCTTGAGCAGAATTAGGATAAAGTTGGTATGCAAAGACAAAAATGGCAACACCTTTGATTTCCAAAAGAGGGTAGTGAATTCCCTTCACCACTTTACAATCAAGAGGCAAACCTGGTGGACCGGGAGTCTCAGAATGGCACCAGAAGCCACAGCACATGGTGCTATCACTGAGAACATGACAGGAAGGCAAGGAGGAGAGCCTTCTTCCATGGAGGAAACGGGAGTCAAGAGAAAGAGAAGTACGGTCAGGATTGAAGATATTACTAACTACCTATTACATAATAAAGACTCTGTCAGGCCAGGCATGGTGGCTCATGTCTGTAATCTCAACACTTTGGGAGATGAAGGCAGGCGGATCACTTGAGCTTAGGAGTTCGTGACCAGCCTGGCAAACAGGGCAAAACCCCGACTCTACAAAAAATACAAAAATTAGCTGGGCATGGTGGCGTGCACCTATAGTCCTAGGTACTCAGGAGACTGAGGTAGGAGGATTGCTGGAGCCTGGGAGGTCAAGGCTGCTGTGAGCCAAGATTATACCACTACACTGCAGCCTAGATAACAGAGTGAGATCCTGCCTCAAAAAAAAGAATTTGTCTGGTCTTTGTCCCGGGTTCCTGGCATGGAGTTTCTACAATGTTTGACATCTCCGTAGTGACAGGAATAACTCTGTTCAAATAATGAGCTGTCCTGTGTGATAGGCCCCTAAATGGCTCCGGATGGGCACTGGTCACCAGAAAGACCAACCACATGACTAGAGGGTTGGGGTTTTGAGCTAGTCTGACCTCCAGGGAGGGCAGAGAGGCTGGGGAATGAGTTCAAGCATGTGGTCAATGATCTAATCAATCATGCCTATACATTATGAAACCCCACTGAAAACTCTGGACATCAAGGCCCAGTAGCACTCCCTGGTTAGTGAACACACTGAGGAGCTGGAAGACTGATGGACGCTGACTCCACGAGGAGCAGACAGAGGAGTCCAGGTTTCCTCCCAGACTGCATCCTGTGCCTCCATTTATTTGGCTAGTTCTCTTTTTTCGAGATGGCGTCTCGCTCTGTCGCCCAGGCTGGAGTGCAAAGGCGCCATCTTGGCTCATTGCAACCTCCACCTCCTGGGTTCAAGCGATTCCCCTGCCTCAGCCTCCCGAGTAGCTGGGATTACAAGCACGTGTCACCACGCCTGGCTAATTTTTTGTATTTTTTAGTAGAGATGGGGTTTCACCATGTTAGCCAGGATGCTGTCGATCTCCCGACCTCATGATCCACCTGCCTCGCCCTCCCAAAGTGCTGGGATTACAGGCGTGAGCCACAGTGTCTGGCCTAGTTCTCTTGATTTGTATACTTCATAATGAATCTGAATTGGTTGCTAATGAGTTCTGTGAGTTATTCTAGCAAATTATCAAACCCAAAGGAATCATGAGCCCCTGGATTTATAGTCAGTCAAAAGGGTGGGGGGCCTCGAGACCCCCAAAGTGTGGCTGGTGTCTGAAGTCAGGGAAGTCTTGCTGGGGACTATGCCCTTCAACTTATGGAGTCTGTGCTAAGTCTGGCTAGTTTGTGCCAGCACTGAATTGCAGTTGGGTTGAAATGCAATACTCCCCCTTTAGAATCCAAGTCTGGGGTGTTTGGAGGCAGAGGTTGAGTGGAGATGAAGAGAATGAGGCACTAAAACTGCTAAAGGTGGATTTATTGGAAAGCTAATGAAGCTTGGGCTTTAGGCCTGTCACTCACAAGCTCCTTCCAAAGCTCTGGTAGGACCCCTCACTATGTGATCCCAAATACAGTTACATACTTTTATACAATTTGCAAAACTTAAAACATTTTTGAATTGCTTTCTTTAAAAAGCTCTAGGACCCACCCCACCGTCAGATTCTAGAAGCTTCAGGTTTGACAACCCTTGATGGTGACTTAGCAACTGTTGAGGAAGGGGCCAGTTTCACTGCACCTTGCATGTTCTGGCACAGTGTGGAGAAATCAGTCAAGTAGGGTTTGCAGACTTCCAAACAGAACACAAAACAGCTAAGAGCACCATGAGGCCAAAGAGGCCAGAGGTCTTATGAGATGTGAGAATGCAGGACAGCTTCTAACTAGTGCCTGTGGCCAGGCTCCAGATTTCAATAGCACATGTCATCAAGGTCTCTAAAACAATGAGATGAAACCAGCTGCATGTAAAGACCTCCCAGGACAGAACAGACCAGCAGCTGTATGCTGAGGTCAGTGGAGACCCATGGGGAGCAGGAGAACCAGGATGCTTGCCCCCAATGCCATGCTTAAACACCACATCTTTATCCAGATGCCACCTTGGAGAGGAAGATGGGATGGGAGCCCCAAGTGGGAGAGAGAAACAGCCCAGAGGGTAAGTGAATGTTGAACTGACTACCACAAAAAGATGATGCTAACTCGAGACCAGCTAACACTAAAGACATTTAGGTTTCCTCAGTGGAAATAGGAATTTCAAAACAATGTAAAATACCTTTAAATAAAAAATTGAACTGTGTTTGAAATTGTGATCCTCCTGATTAAAACAACATTATGAATGCAGAAAAATTTTAAATTCTACCAACTAAATAGATTCTCTAAAGGACACTGTAGGAATTTTTAGCATGCCATGATTACAAAATAAAACCTGTTTACAATGAAACCATAACACCATTTGCAAAGAAAGTGACCATAACACTTAAATTTAACCTAAGTGTGCTGAGGCAGGGATAGCTAAATATTCACCAAAATTTTGTTTTCCTGGGCTCACAGCCAGACCACATTTCCGTCTCTTTTGCAGCTGGAGTGGCCACATAACCAAATTCTAGCCAATGGAATTATAACCATTTAGGCAGGGCCCATTAGACTTCCACACTCACTACTTCATGTTGTTTTCCCCACTTCCAGCTCAAGTGGATGGAGATGACCAAGTTGGCAGAGGCTCTGTCAGTCTGGATCCCTGAATGACCCTATGGAGAACAGGTGTCTTCACCAATCAAGAACACCTACTATGGACTTTCATGGAAGTGACAAATCAACTTTTATTTATTTTTCTGGATAGGTCCATGGACAGGGCATGTTGAGGTCCATCTGTTGCAGCAGTGAACATTACCCACATCTATCTATACCCTTATCTGTCACTCCAGTGCTATTTCAATTTGGCAATTGATGGGCACTTAGTATTTGTACACAGAAGTCCTAAATTCTAACAAGATACAGAGCCAGCTTATCAACTAGTCAGGAAAGCAGGCAGGTTGGCAACTACCGAGAATACTAGGAAACTGTAACTGAACGACAAGCAAAAAAATGTTAAGAGGACAATTAAAAGTGCAATGAATATTTATCTGTGAAGGCGCCACAGAGTGGGTAGCAATTGAACTGGGCCTTGAAGGAGGATGAAAGTTCAAGAGAAAGAGGAAGGTAGAAAAGTTCAGTCCAGACTTACCATGAGTCTGCAAACATTTTATCCATGGGGCTGTGATGCTAAAGACAGAAAAAAATACTGTTCTGTTCACCCCAGGGAAAAGAATCAAGGCCTGTAAGGAGAAGCTACAAGGAAAGAAGATTCTATTCAAAGGGAGGAAGAACTATTAATCAGAGCTGACCATGAACTGGAGGGGCTACATAGAAAAAAAGGTAGTTTTTCCTTTTAGGGATGGCCAGCCTCCTGGCACAGAGATTGCAGAGAATGTGATTTAAGCAAGGGATGGGAAGCTGTTCCATTCAACTGCCTTGCAGCTCTGCGATGCTATGTATCTTCGATGTCTCTGCCAAGCAGGCTTTGTACAACATTGCCAGGAAAAAGAAGAATTATTTTAGCCCTGTTACAGCATTTCTTACACAACGTGGTCCTTGCCAAACTCCCTTTCAAGGCCATGTTGGCTGGGTTCACGCAATGTGTTAAATCATAAGCCAGTAGAGAACATCTCTTCACATCCAGGCCCATGAGAACCCCTTCAATATCGTTTTATCATCAAAAAAGCTTAACAGGCTAATATTAAATAGGATTGCTGCTGGTGAACACCAAAGACAGGAAGCATCTACTTTGCATGTTTAGGCCATGGGGCATGTTGCATCCATTGCATGTCCTAGTTAATAGCAAGTTGTCAGTTTCATACCAGATATGGGCATGCAGTTTTCAAAAGATTAGATTACAAAAAGAGATGTTACAATAAAGCTGTTTTGAGAATAGTTTCGTCCTTCTTGGATGACTTAGTATATTGCAAGGCATTGTAGAATTACAATTATAAAACCAATTTTCACAGTGTAGTTTAGTAAAACAAACTAATTTTCCATTTTAAATGTGCATGCTGTAGATAAAAGAAGTCTACTAGATGCACTAAAAAGAGAAATGCTCTCCTAACACTGCTGATAAGTTAGTCACTTTCCCTTTCCTCTTAAGTTTGTACTTTCATTTTCACAAATACTCACTGAGTCTTTATGCTAGGCACTGTGTTTCTATCATCAGGGATAGAAACTGAATGAAAAAGAGAGGAAAAAAACAAACAAACAGATGTCTTAAACTGGAAAACTTCCTGAGATTCATAATGTTGGTTTTCTTAAGGGCAATTCCCAATGATTATTTTAAAAAAGTAAGTTCAGCTACATTCTTGCCCAATAAACAAGGTTATTTTGCTTTTAATATCTGGAGAGTAAACATATTAAAGCTTAGCTTTAAAACTTTCGCCCAGCCGGGCGCAGTGGCTCACGCCTGTAATCCCAGCACTTTGGGAGGCTGAGGCAGGTGGATCGCCTGAGCTCAGGAGTTTGAGACCAGCCTGACCAACATGGTGAAACCCCATCTCTACTAAAAATATAAAAATTAGCCAGGCGTGGTAATGTGCTCCTGTAATCTCAGCTACTGGGGAGAGTGAAGCAGGAGAATCACTTGAACCCGGGAAGCAGAGGTTGCAGTGAGCTGAGACCGTACCATTGCACTACAGCCTGGGTGACAGAGAGAGACTCCGTCTTAAAAAAAAAAAAAAGGTGGCCCAGATCATTGTTGTCCCATCTGCTGTAACAATACTCCAGGTACTCAATTTATTGCTTAAATAAAAGTTTTCCCAAGCTCAGAAATACATATTAACCAAAAAACTTTTCATATTATAGAATGAATCCTAATTACATTACTATAATCTCAACAGTGAAACAAAATTCATAAAATCATATTCTGAGGTCACTGGAATATTTGACTGGATATGACAATAAACTAATCACACAAATGTTATGTTTTATACACAATTGTTCAACCACAAATAATGAGCAGCACTTTTCAAAATCACAGGCTCCCCCATCTTTTCAAAATTCAGGTCACATCCCTCTCATCATACAACATCCTGAGTAAATCACATCTCAAGCGGTGACAAGACCTGTTCACCATCGATATATAATCTCAAAATTCTGCCCACTGCCGTTCTACTCACCTACCTACTTAAAACCTGGGTCCTAAAATCCATGTTTCACAAAGCTTGGGAACTGTATTCCCTTTGGATAAAATGAACAACTCCCCAAAGCTTTTGTTTTGCTTGGTGTTTACCCAACTGCACTTACTATTTCCAGCATGCATTTACTGGCTGTGTCTGGACTGCATGTCCCAGGTTGCTGTGCCTTTCTAGGTACTAAGTCTACTCCCAAAAACGGGAAGTAGAGCTAACCCTTCAAATGGAACAGTCACCCGGGCCTCAGAGTTCACACATGCGACTCCTAAGCATTTTGATATTTCTGTGCTGCCCAAGGAACATTCTGAGATTTCAGTTCTCAGTCAAAATGAGAAATCACCATTTTCCAAAGGGGAAATAACATAACCAAACTCCCAAATAACATTTCCAAGCATCGGTGACCCAAGTCCCAGGCTCTAGTCTGTGTTTGTGAGGGACAGATCAGATCAAGCCGAAATCAAGCATGCAGATACATAAGCACCCACCGATTCTGTGCTTTCTAACCAGCTGTGGGTCCTGCATAGCCATGTCACCTCTCTGGGCCTCGATTTCTTCATCAAACTAAGCAAGTACAAAGGCACCTTCCGGCTCTAAAAGTACTATGGGTCTACAAAATAACAACACAGTTAGCAAAAACTCTGCTATCCCTGAAAGATCTGTGCAGACCCTGCAGAAGTAAAACCTCGATTAAAGACCATGAAGTCAGGGGAACAATTAAAAGATCTCTAAGGGGCCCTTCCACATTTTGATTCTCAGTGGGAGAGTGAGGCATGATCAGGCAATTGGTCATAAAACATTAGTGGGTCTCATAGCTCTCATCATCCTGTGCTTCCAATGGCCAGTTCTGCTCTAGCAAAAAAATTCTGGTATTTTTTCCAAGCACTGCCTTGAAATGCAGAATGACTTTATCTTTTCATGCAACAATAGAATGACTTTATCTTCTGTGTTCAAAAGCTCCTTCCCTTTGATTGCGAACTCATCCTGCTCAGAAAATTCAATTTGATTGCAAACTCATCCTCCTCAGAAAATTCCAGCTCTAGGCCCCTAGTTTCTCCAAGCCACCAAAAACACTCCACCTAGTGAGAACAGGTTAGAAAAGCCACACTCACCCTTAGCCACTGCTTCTCTGTGAGGGCGTCACTGTAGTCCACGTCACGGCGCTGGCGAGACCCCCTCCCAAATATTTTCTCCTCCTCTTCTTCACAGGTGAGCCTTTCTACTTCGGCGTCATCCTTAATGATCCAGGAGGGCAGCTCATCTTCCTCCATTAAGCGGGGCTTGCGTTTCGGGTTCCGGGCATCTTCCCTCCGCCGGTCCATATCCATCCGCTGGAGACATTAATAAGAGGGTCACCGAAAGTCAGGGCTTCTGTATGGTACAGACTTTACAGTACATCCAACTTCCCCAAGTCATTCCCTATGGCTACAGGGTCCCTTTCAACCTCTCTCATCCTGGTTGACTTGTTCTAGCTCATCCCTAAATATCTAGGGAGAGATTCCACTAAGGAAAATCCCTTCCCTTCCTCTGTACCCATCTTTTGAAACTTACTCACACATTTAAAAAGTACTCTTTAAGAATTTCCTTTTCTTAGTGTGTCTGTGTGTGTGTGTACAAAGCTTCCTCTTTCAAGTAATAGTGGAAAATTCAAATTGGGAATGCATTTTTAAAATATGACCTCTTGGCTATACACCTCATTGCTTCCCTGGAAGAAACTTATTCTTTGAGTATAGAAAAGAAAGATCTTTAAGAAAGGTTCCTTTTATTCAGTAGGGGTTGTGTTTTGAATTGAACAATCAGGAATAAAAAAAAAAAGGTGACCCAAGGTAGCACTACAGAATAGCTAACCACAGCTGGACATGTGGAAGAGACATAAATGGTTTCACTAGTCCATTGGCCATGAATATACTAAATTTTCAATACCTTGTGGGCACTGCTCATGGGAGGAATGCTCTTGAATTCTTTACATTTTAAACTTTGGGCTCTTACAAAAGTATTATACCATAGAGAGACAGAACTCAGAGGTAATCGCCTTCCAACTGGTCTAGTTGTAAGCGAAATGGCTTCCTTTCAGAGCCTTCAAAATGCCTACTTCCCCACCTTCTCTCTTTTTAATAATCCAGTTGACTTGTAAATAAACTTAGGGCCACACACTTGGCTTTAATCTATAACTAAACAATATGATGGATTTTAAAAAAATAATCTGCCACTGCATTTCCATCAACATTAGTTCTGTATAAACACTAGCTAGATGTGTCATTTCCACAATGAAATGGACCATCAATCATTGTTATTTACCTTTTCCCTTTTCCTTTGGTTCTACCGTACTGAAATCGGGATTCAATATAACGTTTCCTTAAAAGCTAAAACTGATAAAATGTAAATAAATATCTATGCATACCCAAATATGACCTCTAGAACCTATTTTATTTTATTTTTATTTATTTATTTATTTTTTTGAGATGGAGTCTCGCTCTGTTGCCCAGGCTGGAGTGTAGTGGCACGATCTCGGCTCACTGCAAACTCCGCCTCCTGGGTTTACGCCATTCTCCTGCCTCAGCCTCCCGAGTAGCTGGGACTACAGGCACCTGCCACCTCGCCCGGCTAGTTTTTTTTTTTTTTGTAATTTTTTCACAGAGATGGGGTTTCACCGTGTTAGCCTGGATGGTCTCGATCTCCTGACCTCGTGATCCTCCTGTCTCAGCCTCCCAAAGTGCTGGGATTACAGGCTTGAGTCACAGCGCCCAGCCTTAGAACCTGTTTTAAAATTAGTGGTCAAAGCCCTTTAAACTATGCTTCTTCCACATTTTTGGAAGTCATTACATTTCCAGAATCTGGTAGGCTTGGGAGACGGGTGAAGTCCCATTGGTTGATAAATGTGGGCACCCTGCTCTGTCATGTGCTATAATTAGCTCACGATGCTTAATCCTGTCTTCTAATGCTTTGGTATCAGAAATGGGATCCACCAAACCTTCAAAATTGGCACACAGAGGTTGCCTTGTTTACAGCAGTATCTAAAGAGGGGTTTCATAAGGCAACCTCCTAATAGTTATTAGATAGCTAGTAAGAAAAAAACTTTTTTGTTAATGTCCTATACCGAGATGACAAAATATTGTCATTTCAGTCTTTGGTTTTACCGCTACTATTATCTATGCCAAAAAATAGCCTTTGAGGTATGTTTAATCAATATATTTCTATAGGCATTATTATTGCTAATATATTTGTCCACAATTGAGAAAATAAATCTTTTCTGACAGAAAAGAAAATTATGCACTTGTTTCTTTTTTCTTTTAGGAAAGGCAGATTCGATTAAATAAGATAAGCTTAAAGTCTTAATAACTGCATCTCTCCCTAGAGATTTCTACCCACAAAATACCAATAAAGAATCTTAAGTCAACATTAAGGCAAAAGTCAAACTTACTATTTAGTTACTTTGTGAATAATTGGTCTTGAGATCTGATTATTAACCTTATACTTACAAGTACAATTAGTTTTAAAAGCACTTTTCCCTTTGTAGAGAACATAGCATCTACAAGCTTAATGTTTGTATGTTAGCAAAATGTTTCAGGTGCATATCTTGAGCTGCCAAAGATCTTTTTGGTAAAATTCCTAAGTAATTGGTATAAAAGATAACTTTTTCTGAAGTTACATTTTGAGAAGGAGAAAGCAAGACATGCTTTTTAAAAAAGGTTTTATTTTAAAGAAACTGCTTATCACGCGTAAACCACAGCGTCTATGATATAAAATCAAATAAGTTTGCATTAATTTTACAGAGAACTCATTCTTTTCTAATAAAGAGTTTAAATATTTAAAATCCATAGATTTATCCTAGCTCACATTCCATTCTTGTTTCTCACCAAACTTTTTAAACTGTAGCTGATATAGATTCAAATTTTATTTCCCGCCCCCAGGTAGAGATGCTAAGGAATAGTGAACTGGCGAAAGGCGGCCAGTGGATTAGAAGAAACTAAACCAAACCTAAAATCTATCTAATCCTCAAAATAGAAGCCAGCCTTTAAGAAACAAGCAGAAAATTCACAAAATCCAAGTGCCTACAAAAAGTGTTCCCTAGCCAGCCTCACCTGTGTTACAAGCCTGTTCTTTGAGTGGTAAAATAGTCCCAAGTTAAAAGAAGGCTGTGCCTTCCGAGACATTCAGATTGTTTCTGAGGTTTTCAATTTCTACAAAGAGCCCAAAGTAAGGCAGAAAAGTACACTTACCCCCTTACTTCAGGGGTGCTGATGGAATTCTCCATTTCTGGGCCTAATCTAATTTGTATAATGGCAAGCAGCTTGTCCTCTCCAGTGTCTTGAGAGTATCTGAGGCTTTAGCAGTGCTGAATTATTGCCTAAGAGTGATCACCTGAGGGCCTCTTGCTTGGGTGTTCCCCAGTAACCTGCCTTTTAATTAGTTCTTCAAGGAGAGAGAGGATGTCTATTTCTGATGTGTATCCTTAAACTCCCTAAATAGAGAATATTGTCATCTTGGATTATGGTGACCAGTGTGAGTTAAGAAATTTAGATTTTATGAATGCCCTACATTGACCATGCTGTTAAGTCTTTCTTACTGCCATTCCTCTCTGAAATAGCTTTACTTGGGAAGGGTGGTTCATTTTGGGGATGGAGGGAGAAAGGGAAGTGCATATTCCAGTTTAGGAATTATTCCCACAGCTACCTGCCTTTTTCTGAGAAAGAAGTATGTATTTTTTTATTGTGGATCATTATATACAATCAATGTTCCCAGAAAAAAAGCCACACACACAAAACCCCAAAATAACATAAGCCTCTCCAAACTGCTAGAGTTCCATTCTGTCTCGGCTAAAAACGTGGAGATTGCAAACCCTGTGGATCATATTTGGCCCACAGTTGTGTTTTGTTTGGCATGCAGTGTTATATAATGACTTAAAAAGTTGAATTTAGTTGCAATGTTTTAAAATCTAGAGATCACATATAAAAGACTATACTTCCAGCTCCCCTTGAAAATTTGTCATTTCTGGCGACACAGGTCTCACATTTCTACCTTGCAGCTCTGTGCTCCCATAGACAAAGCATCTCCAGTACACCTACCTCTGCCCACTTGCTTCACACATGCAAATTACTCATGTAAGATCTGATGGCACTCAAATTTGGGGCCTCTAACTTTAGGGTTCTGCAGCATTCATCCACCAAAGTTATGGTTTCTATTTACTCCCTCTGTAATCAGTCTTTGATGAAGATAAAAATGATTGAAGATACTGGAGGGAAATCCAACTGGTTTTGATCCTTAAATGAAGGCTACACCTTTATGCACACCTTCAAGGTTCCCATTCATTTAAGCAGCCTCTCGTCAACAATTTGAAGAGGCACACCTGTGCTGTTTTAGCTGCTGTTGTCCACCTATCTCCCTAAGGAGCATGTTTGCTTTGATCCTGTAAGGACATGGTAAGTTCCAATGCCTATAGGAGCCAGGTAGGCTTCCTGAATGACATTGGCCTGGGATTAGAAACGAACTGGGAGCAGGAGGGGGTTTGTGGTAAGCTGTAGACCACAAGGCCTGTCCAGAGAGTGCAGCTGCTACTCAGCCCTGGCCAACTGTTTCCACACAAAGATGTGGGCCTGGTACTGCCCAATCTCATTTTTCAAGAGAAGCCAGAAATCAGGATTCTTTTTTATGTTGGCAATGAATGGGAAATTTTAAAAAACGCTGCATGGGCCAAACAAAATATGTCTGCAGGCTAACTCCAGCCAGTTTGCAGCCTCTGAACTGAAGGAAAGGCATAGGCTTTACGAATGAAGTTCTGCCAGGCACGCAGGCTCCAGACATTCTACTTAACAGAAAAAAGGGCAGGGGAATAAAGCATTTGTTTTCATGATTTTCTGTAACATTACCATAAAAAGGTCAAATTCTTCTTCTCGTCGAGCAATCATTTGGTTCAGAGTCTCATCGTCCGGTACTTCATCTTCTTCCTGGGGTTAAAAACAAAGTGATTTAACAGGTTTTAGGAGAGAGCCTGGACAGCTGGGGCAAGGTACAAACAAGTAAGTGATCTGTCCTCCAGACCAGAGGAGTCCCATTTCTCAAGCCAGAAAGAAAAGGGAAGGGGTTGCTGGATTTAGTACTTGCCATTTTTATTTTACGAGCTATTAAAACCATCTTCCCAGAGCAAAATCTGTTCAGGGTGGAAACGTGGTGCACTATAAGAAATACGAGTTCTCCTGGGTGTGTATCTTGATTCTGTTACTTTTAAAACAAGTTACTTCATGTCTTCCCGCTTCAGTGACCTCATTGGTCATATGGGTATGACATCTACCTCACAGGGGGATGTAGGATTTTAATAAGGAAATCCATATGAAAAAGTACCTGACATTAATTCTTTTAACTCCATTTACCTTATGCCAAATATAAATGCTTATTTTCAAATCCTTACAAAAAATATAAGTATGGGAAACCTTGTTACTAGGCACTAAGATGATAAAAACCACATATATATGCCAAATATATAGCCTTTGAAGTGTGTTTAATATATTTCTTTGGGCATTATTATTGTTGATGATTGGAGCTATGAATGGGATAACTAAAAAGGTATCAGTAGCAAAAAAAATCCCTCAAAATTATACTTAATTAAAATAATTTAAATGAAGCAGAGAAAGCAATTACATATGGGCTAAAATTTTCATTTTATATTATGTCAAACAAAGGTACATTATCTCTCTGCTAATTCCTCAGAAACCAACAGTTCTCAGGATTTTCAGCAATGTTATGGGATGACTTCTACACTTTCAAAAAATGATTCTAAAAGTTGGGCATATGCTACAGGACTTATCTTCCCAAGTTATTTTTATAATATGCTGAGTAGGTTTGTTAAAAATCAAATGGGGAATTTCAGTGTATCAGCTGAGGGAAGAAAGGGGAAAATACGGAACTTCAAACATCCAATTTCACAAACTATATGTTCAAAAAGAGGCAACTTGTTTTAGAGAAAGAGTATGAGTGTACTAGCGGCTCAAAGGAGATGACTATGTCGGCTCCCAAGATAACGCCTTTCGCACTGCAGGAACTTAATAAGTGTTAGAAATGAATGCAATCCAATAAAGTAAAAAATCTACAATTCAAGATAATTACTTCTGAAAAACCTATTCTAGTTCACCTCCAGATTGATTACAGTCAATTTGTCTAAATATCACATTTCATCTGACAAAGACACAGACTAGCTGGGAGTGGGTTCAGACTTCACAGTACAAAATATCTGGTAATGTCTCCTCTGGTGAACAGATGTCCCGCTTTGCCTACTTTCTTTCTAGAACCACACATTATCCTCTCATCACCTGTACAATGAGGGGCTTAGACGACCGCAAGCCCAAGATGAAAAGATTCTCTTGTAAAGTGGCAAGAAACCTGCCTGTTTATGACCTTCATGGAAAACCAAATGGCTGGAAGTGCACAATGCATCTTCCTGGGTTCTTTGTGCCCCAGCACTTCATGGTCACGTCAACCACGGTGATGCCAGCCTACGTTGTCCTGATCTTTCAGGACCAGAGCCTTTGACGGCAGTCTCTCAGTGTTTTCAAACATCTTTACATGAGGACACAGGCCCCCCTGAAAATGGTAACATTTGTCTGACACACTGGTAGCCAAGAAGGGACATGGAGCCTCAGCAAGGCTGCTCACAGCTAGCCTTGCTGGCAGGACAACTGGGAGGGGAGTGCACTTCAGGCCCCACCTGGCAGCCCTCGGGCCCAGGAGAGATCAGCATCTCCCTGCAGCTTAGGAAGGCTGGAAAACTCTAGGCTTCCTTGATTCTCAACCAGACCAGGTACTATTTTCACAAGGCCTACACAAAACAAATAAGCAAAAATGTAGTGGAGACGACAGGCTGAGTGTCAGCTCTGCTCACATCTGCTTTGTCACAGTATAGATCATTCGCCATATTGTTCTTTTGGAAATGTCCAAGTGTATAAACGACAACAACAAAAAATCACCTGACAATCTGACTCCATATCTGTATCAAATATTCAATTTCTAGAATCAGAAATTATAAATTATTTGAGATAAAAATTTTTCAAATGTGCGTGGATCGTGAGTGCATGTGCATATGTATTTTTCATCATTTTCATGAAACTCAGTGGATAGCTAATCAAAAATATAAGACCGACAAATTAGGAGGCATAATACAAAAGTGCTCTTCAATTTGCAAATGGGTTCAGTTCAGGATTCCTTTAAATATCAAGCTCTACTTCACATGTAGATTCATTTCAGAATATATATATATATATATACACACACGTATATATGTATATATATATGTATATATATATGTGTGTGTATATATATATGTGTGTGTGTGTATATATATATGTGTGTATATATATATATGTGTGTATATATATATATGTGTGTATATATATATATGTGTGTATATATATATATATGTGTGTGTGTATATATATATATATATATATATATGTGTAGTCAGTCTCTGGCTTAACAATGGTTGGACTTAGGATTTTTCGACTTTATGATGGTGCAGAAGGGATGCACATTCAGTACTCCACTAGACTTAAGATGGGGCCATGTCCTGATATTTTCAAGTTATGATGGGTTTGTCGGGATATAACACCATTGTAAGTTGAGGAGTGTTTGTTTATAAGACTTTTAAAAGACTCAGGTTCATAATTTACAGAAGACTGAAAAAACACATATCCTATTTAAGGCAAAAATCAAATTATATCTAATATATGCAATGAAAACAGTATTCCACATGAATATGTAAGGTAAACTTACTCTTCAATTTATAAGTATGGGCACACACAAAAAATATGTTCATCCCCAGTCAGTTTTATGGTAAGGACTGCTGCTGATATTCTGTAGTTTGCTACACTATATACATATGTTTAAAAATCTATTTCAAATCCATTTTGGAATGAATATTATAAAATTACTAACGCTGGCAATCTAAAAATAATACAAATGACAACCCAACATTCCCCTAATAAAAACCTCATCAATACATTCTTCATACAACCCTGACAAATAAAGACTGTTCAATCAGTATTTTTCCCGACCTTCAGACAGCTCTTAAAGAAAAATTTGAAGTATAGGTTAAGGTCATGCTTTCCAAGAGCAAGTATAGCTAAATGGGCAGAAGATGGCTGTGAAGGTTTGTCCTACAAACACGTCAGGCTCTGCAATCCCTGATCAAAAGGCAAAAGAGACAGAGGGCTCTGGAGGATGGGAGAAAGAAGCCCTGTTCCATTTATGTCTTGTCTCGTCCGGCTGATTTTGTCCCTAAAGTACCCTCTCTGCAGTTCTGCATCTGCCCTACAGAAGGCAGCATTGATGGTACAATAAAGCAGCTGGTTTTCCTACCCCGGAAAAAAGGAGGGAGCACCCACAGGCCAAGCCTTGAGGTTCCTCCAGCAATAACTCTTAAGACACTCATTTTGGATAACTTTCAGAGGCTTTCTGTGGTTGGGATCTAAAACAGCAGTTTATTTATTCATTTTCATTAACACCAGCCCAGGAAGTTCTTTAAACAAAGGGATTATTCTTAGTCCTTCAGAGACAAAAGGCCACTGTTTGATTTCATAAACTTGGGGCTTTCTGTAATACCTCATTTTCCTCTTCATGCTCCAAGATGGCCTGCAAGAATGCCCTCCGCTCGTGGCTTGAAGACTTTTGGTCAAACATGCCTGCCTGGATCACTTTCTGATCCACGTTCAGCTTGTATTTTGCAGCCGCGAGGATCTTTTCCTCCACGCTGTTCACGGTACAGAGCCTCAGCACCCGGACCTCGTTCTGCTGCCCGATGCGGTGAGCTCGGTCTTGGGCCTGCAGATCCTGTTTGGGGGGAACAATATGCTATGAGGACTGAGATGCTTGGCATAGGAATCCCAAACCAGACCCCACCCCAGAGGGAAATATGGAAGGGTTATGTATTTCACCTTCGCTAAAGCAAGATTTTGCTTACATTTTAAAAATACGCAAGCTACGTTTGGAAAAATTCAATGTCATTCCTAGTTGAAGAAACCTGGGTTTAAATTAACCAAGCCAACTGAAATAAATCTCAGGTTTTGAAATCCAGGTTATCATATTGTTTTTATGTATCTCTAGGTTCCCCATCAGATTTAGTCCCTATCTAAAACATAAAACAAGACACCAATATCCAATGTCAGAATTATGACTTACATATCACCTACAACTAACCTTAAGTTGCCAGAAACGCCTTTTCTTTGGTGTGATGTGTTGAAGATTATTTTAAAAATATCACTGAGTTGTTGTACATTCAGGTATTATACATACATACATCTTACTACACACACACACATACACACACAGTGATTGCTCAGGTAGTCAATTTCCTAGAACCTAACCTTATCAAAGACTCAGTCTTCAATTTGGGAAATGAAAAGGATTGCTAGTTGGGTAGTCAACTGGTGAACTTTTGGGGACAGAAATTTGTCACTACCTATTAGAAGCGTTAAAACAGTCTACATCTCTGACTCAGAAATACCACTTCTGGAAATGTATCCTAAACAAATAATCATAGCTATGCACAAAGATTTAGAAATAAGGATGTACCTTCTCAGAATAATTTGTTATCTCTAATTTTTATTTTTAAAAAAGAATTAAACATTCAACAATAATGAATTGGTTAAATAAATTATAGTATCCTACTATATGTACGTATCAACAAAGTATCATAAAAATTACATTGTAGGAGATTTAATGACACAAAGCTATAAGTGAAAACAAGTTAAAAAGAACCATGTGCATTCTGATCTTACATGTGCACATTTATCTATATCAAGAAACAGGTAGGAGGACAAACACCAACATGCCAACAACATAAATCTCCAGGTGATAAGATTATAGGTGTTAGTTCATTTTCTTCACTTTGCTTACATTTTGTTTTTTTCTGCTTTAAATGTTACTCATATATTAATAATAAGAAAAAAGCTTTAATGAAATCTTTAAATAAAAACCTTCATGAGCCCATGAAGCAGAGTTACCTAATTTTACAGCTACATAATAAAAACTTCTTGGCCTATGGCTTTTATTCATTGTGGTCCAGGTGATGTTATCTGGACTGATGCTAATTAGTTGTTTACACATGTCTCCCATTAGACTGTATAGATTTTTAGGGCAAAGGTCTGTTTTCTGTATCCCACAGCCCTGGCACCATAGTTTGTACAGAGCTGATGCTCAACAGCTGTAAACCTGTCTTCTTGACCAGACAAGTCTCCTGGTCACCTATTGTAGCACAAGAAGGCAGCAGGCAAAAGGTTGCCCTGGAGATTTGTTTTTGCTGCAGGGACCTTTAAAATTAAGTAGCCAATTAGGCAAAAGTTTTTCCTCGGCAGATATCTGAATAAGTTAACATCAATATCATAGTGCTAAGCCATGAGAACAGCTGGGACCCATCTATATTAGATTATTTTCTAAAGAGGAGACTGTGAGGTGGATCATTCAAATCCAAAGGGGACAAAAAACTCTAAAACACCCTAAAGTTCCTTTTTAAGCTTTTAGTTCAACCGTCCCTCTCCACATATCTTCACCAGAACTGCTAACAGCAGTCAAGATGACAAGCTCTGTGTCATCAGGCTTTTCACTATCTCCTGGAACAGAGGCCAACAAACAGTCTCTAAAATGGGCGCACTAGTAAACATTTTAGGCTGTCTGGCCCAGAAGCAAAAATTGAACAACTGTTCTCACCAGAAGGCTGATATTCTTTTTTCCCACCATTTTCTAATTTATACTTTAAAAAGTGAAGACCATTCTTCACCTGCAGAGGTGCAAAAATAAGTGGCAGGTCAGACTGAGCCCGTGAGGAGTAGATTGCTGACCCTTGTCCAAGAAGATGCTGACAAAACCACAAAAATACTAATTGCAGGGGGCAGCAGAATATGAAAAGAGTAGATGAGGAAGCAGGGCACATAGACAACATACGAACAAGGTAAGACATTACAGAATCCTTGGGAATTTGCTGCAATTAGTTTTGTTTGGTGGTGGTGGCAGTGATGTTGGTGTTTCAGATCACCCATCTAATTGGAAGGTCACGAAAGCTAATATTTCTAGGTGGAGAAGTGTAATGCAATGTGAGCTTGTGAGTCTCTAAGCTGACGTGTGGGGGGAAATATTGTGACAAAGAAGGGCTGTAATTATTGGATGGATTACTCAATATTTCTAAAATCTCAATTAGGTGGTCTGAAACTTCATCACACTGACTTAGGTCTGATAATACTCGAAGCTAAGAGCCTGATCTGAGAAGAGGGTCTGCAAGCTAAATGTGGTTGACCATTCCGTAATAGCAACAGAGTTGCAGCTCCATGGGTAAAAAACACAAGCACCAAACCACGTTTCTAATCAACAGTTTGGAAATAAGAGTCTTGGCAACCTGTAGTGATTTTTTTGTTAATTCCACAATCCTGAGTTCTATTTTTGCTTCTAGGTAGGGTCCTCAATTAGCAACATTAAGGCCGCCATCTGTCAACCTATGTCAAATTAATCCCCTATTTTCACCAATGTCCCTTAATTTTGATTCAATATGATAATGCATACTTACCGAAATTTTTCTTCAATGCATGCTGAAATTAACCTGATAAAAACACCTCCACAATTTTCATTTTGGGGGCTGTGCAATCTATATGCAAGGGTGCAAGGTAGAAAGAGCTCAAACCCAGGATTCAAACTGAAACCTAAACAGACATGGGTGTGAATGATCCTGATGGGGCGCTCATGAGCAAGCTAACATTGACTGGTTTCCTTATGTATAAGATATTCTGAGGATTACTTGAGGTGAGGTCTGCAAAGTGCCTAACAATATTTAGTAGAGTTCTGTACCTTTTAAATGAAAATTCAGATGGATCTTTATCACTTTAAAATCACTGATTCCTGAAAAGAAAATTTGACCAAACTAATGGTCATGTTCAGTGACAGATGAAAAATCTGGTCAGCTCAGTTTATTCAATCAGGTGGAAGCAAATCTACCTATGGCAGCTAGAAATACTTGCAGAGGCCCAGTGTGAGGGTCCTGTGGTAAATTTAACCAGAGAAAATCTGGGATCCTGTGTTTTGCTGCCGAAGCTTTAGTTCACGTGTAGTTAAGAGGGAACTATTTCATGTTACTGTAATTTACTTTGATTCTAGAACTCAAAGTTTTTAACAGAGCTAGAGAGAAAGAATGAAAAAAAAAAATGAGAGGTGGGGTGGGGTAGAACATCATAAAGATGTTCCAGAGTTATTTTCCAGGTTAAATTAGCATTTCCTAGAACAGTGGCTTTTAGAATTTATACTGTGCCAGTGAAGGTAAACACCTAAGAGTCAGTGGAAATGCTTACCTCCGAAGACAGAATACAAACAAACTCTCCATTCACCTACAGATGGTCCTCAATACTTAGGTACCAGCAAGAAGGATAATCTAAACATCCAATCACATTGAGCACACCAGGAGGAGGGGAGTCAAGGAGTCACATCACATCTTCCTTCCTCCCCCTTAGATACCCAGCCTAGTTCAGTGCCTGCTGCATAACAGACACTCAATAAATGTTTGTGGAAGAAATACTGAATCCAAAATGCCAAAAAGGAAAACTGCAGATCTCTCACATCAATATAAATTCTACCTGAGCCTTGGAATAAAACACTTTTATATATTTATAAAAATATGTAACCATATTTCCTGAAGACTTAGAACTAATATATTCTGTGCTGGTGGTTCCCAATCCTTTTCAAGATAAGAAAATTTTAATAGTCGCCTTAATTTATTCACCTACAGAGAATGGTAAGTACACGCAATGGCCCAGTGTTGGTGGTTTGGACCCACAGTTGAGTCTTTAAATCAGTGGTCCTCATCTGTATGAGAATCTATTTCAGAATCTCCTGGGAGTGCTCAAAGGAAGCACCTAGCTCCACTGAATAAGAAAACTAGGGTGGAGTGGGAGGGAACAGAAAGCAGGCATGTATATTTTTTAAAAGCTCCCTTAGAATCCTAATGTACCCCTGAACTGTATTTCCTGCCAAAAGTGACGCTATATGGCATTGCCGCTCAATCTTCGCAACCCAGTGAGATAGTGTTACTGTTGAGAAAACCAGGGCTCAGTAAGGAGCCTACGAAAAGCTGATGTAGAATTCATACTCCTATGTGAGAGTTGCCATTTTCTTTTTGCTTTTTTTTGAGACATGGTCTTGCTTTGTTGCCCAGGCTGGAGGGCAGTGGTACAATCACAGCTCACTACAGCCTCTGCCTCCCAGGTTCAATCAATCCTCCCACCTCAGCCTCCTGAGGATCTTGGGACTACAGGTGTAAGTGCCACTGTGCCCAGCTAATTTTTGTATTTTTTTTGTAGAGACAGGGTTTCACCATGTTGCCCAGGCTGGTCTCAAATTCCTGGACTCAAGCAATCCTCCTGCCTCGACCTCCCAAAGTCCTGGGATTACAGGCATGAGCCACCACACCTGGTCTTCATTTTTACTGTTTTGAATTCAACATTTGCTCCAGTATGAATCAAAACTTGACCAGTATCATCGTACCCAATATCCTACAGGCAGATGCCTCACCTCCCAGAGTAATTTAGAAAACCAGTGCCATAAGAGACCCACTCAATTGAAAAAAAAAAAAATCAAAGTACTGCTTTAATAGGATAGCCCTGAACTTACCTGGCTAAAAGAGCTTTACAACAATAAATGCTCATTAGAATATGTTTTGATGATGACTTTAAACAAAACACAAAATAAAAGGTTAACTACCATAATACTAACTGGCCTTGGGGAAGTTACTTACCCTGCCTAGGATTCAGTTTCCTTGACTGCAAAGATTCAAATCATATTAACTGTCTGACAGGGTTGTTGTGAAACTGAATGAAAAAATGCCCAAGAGGCTGACACAGATTAAGAGGCTCATAAATGATGGTTGCTATTGTTCTTATTGCTATGATTTTACAACATTTTTGATTTATCCTTCATTAAATATACTTTGTTCAATGGCAATCCCAAGAGATGGGATTAAAACTAAGCAGAAACTAAGTTTTTCTACCTCAAACTTCAGCTCTTCAAAGGCATATGTGGGACCTCGTATCTATGCTCTAAGGGAGATGAGAAAACAGCCAGAATTGGCTCCAAGAAAGCACCGGCCCACTCGTTTAGATATTTGCTCTGTCCCGTAAATGTGAATAATGAAACTGATCATCTTTTAGCTGCTCTCCAGAGGGAGGCCTGGACACCCGAGTGGGACATACAGACCTGATGAGGATTCCAGTCGCTGTCAAAGATGACCACTGTATCAGCTGCCTGAAGATTTAAGCCCAGGCCACCAGCTCTGGTGCTCAGCAAGAAAATGAAATACTGGGATCCAGGTTCATTGAATTTCTTCAGCAAAGCAGCACGATCTTCAGACTTGGTGGTGCCTAAGGGGATCAGAAAAATTAATTTGCCAATTAATTCTTGTCTGAAAATGGCACAGAACGAGACAAAAAAGCTTGCTTCCTTCGAGAAATATACCCAGACTCCTCCTAACACTGATGAGGTAATTTCCAGGGCTTTGTACTTCTGGAAAAAAACTTTGAACATTTTGCAATTACAAAAAAAAGATAGAGCTTAAACATTTCTGACGAGGCATCTTTGTAACTTTACACATTTTACAAAATCCTTACTTTCACCTAAAACATTGAAAACATGTTTTGGATTTCTGTGATTCATAACAACAAATAATTTTAAGAACACACACATTTCCTCTCTCTCCCTCTTGTCACTCACACACACACGTGCACTTAAAACTGTAATAATGGCTTGAAGAAACTTTGCCAATAGGCATTAAAGCAAGGACTTTTTATGCCAAGAAAATAGAAAAAAAAAGGAAAGTTCTTTACTAAGGCTTTACCGTTTCGATTGAAGTATGGTCCGTTTGATAAAACATAAATTATGAATGAAAATTTTTTTTTTTGCAAATGGAATAATTTTATCCTTTTTAGCAAGACTTAAAGCCACAATAATCCCCCCCAACAAAAAACAAGAAATCTCTTAGTCTGTTTCTCACATTAACATCCTGCTCTATTGAGTTCAAAACCAACTAAACAGAGCAGCATGTTAAAAACCTGGGTGTGGTTTGCCCCATGGGGTCTGAGGAGGCTCCAAAAGAGTCAATAAGCAGAGAGGACCAAACCTTAGAGTCTGGTGCTCACTTTTGGGGCATTCTTGCATTTTGGATGAGCCACTCAATCACATATTATGTATGTGTAATGTATTTACCCAGCCATTTCATGAAGTGCAAGTTCATGAAGGGGAGGAAAAAAAAAAAAAAAAAAAAAAAAACCGGTATTCCATCTGAACATATTTCACCAGAAACACTTAGACGCTGAATTTTGAAAAAAGGCTTTAGGTTGTTAGGAAATATGTATGCATGTTACATGATAGTCCCTGACCGGCTGCTATTCAAATATTATTCTTCCATGTTGTTCTTTTTTTAAGGATGAAAACATACCAGCAATTTATTTCAGAGGATTAAAACATTTAAGTGACTACAGCTAATGAATCAAGTTACTATGAGGGCCAAGTTCTCAAAATCGGGGACAATCTGTTTTTCACATTTAATAAAAATAACAAATGCCCTCCTGAGGAGGGAGAAGACAAATCACTTCCCTGCATACAGCAAACAAGGATTAGGAATGAGGAGTTTGGGGGCTCTCCTCATTTAATGGAGTCACATTCTTTAGACCCAATTTACTTTCTACGTTAGGTTTCGAGTTTAGTGAACTGGTGAGGTCCGACACAATCAGTTGTCTGAGTTTAGATTTTGGAGGAGGAGCACTAAACATGCTTTGATGAGTGAGCTTTCCAGTGTGGGGCTCTTTTTTCTTTTATTTTCAGAATTGGCTTTCTGAGATCATGGTGAACTATCTGTTCACGATGCTAATGGAAGATATGTTCTGTTCTGCCGTGAAACCTCTATCATCTTTGTAAGAATTTTTTTTAAAATTACTCACATGGATTAATGGTTCACATATTTCTCCTCTGCCTTAAACTGAATGAAAAGCCACAGAAACCAAAAATTCCTTCTAAAATGGGGAAAGAAGAGATCATGGCATCTGTGTTTCTGACAACTGGGTACAAAAACTATACACATCTATCCTCTCGGGATAGAAGTTCAACCGTTTTTGATTAACTGAAAATGAACCAGCTGATAATCACATGGATTAATGAACCCAAACAGTTAATCTCATCAGGTCTGCCTGCCCTGCATGCTTTGGGTTTCTTGCTTTTTGTTCTTTTTGTTTTCTCTTTTCCGTGAAGCTGAAGGCTGCAGTAGCTGAAGGTCTTGCTGCTGAATGCTCAAACTTGACCTTCACTGGCTACTTTACAGATAACATGCATATGTCACCATGGCAATGGTTACTTCAGTTGTTTTTCAGGAACTTTGGCCAGCTCTGTCCACTTCAAACTGGTTGACACCACTGACCCTTAAACTAGGCCTGAGCGCAAGTGCCCAAGAGATGGCCTTTTGATGTTGGAGAGCCAAGAACTCCACCATCAGATCACGCTAACACTGCCATTTTCTGCATGTATGTCCTCGGAAACACCATGAACCCCGGCTATGCTTGTGTAGAATGAACCTGTGACTTCATTTTTCCCCACTGCCAATCACCTTTCCCTGTGCCTTATACCACCCCACTTCCTTACCCCATAAATATCCCTAAGCCTTATCTTCAGGGAGGTAGAGTTGAGGGCTGTTCTTCCATCTTTTTGCTTGGTTCCCTTGTGAGTAAATCTTTTCTCCTTTGCAAAACCTGTGTCACAGTGATTGATTTACTGCACGTGGGCAGAACAGACGTGGATCTCGCCAGTAACATAAGATATAAATACAACCAATGCCTACTGGGATGAAATAACCTTACATGCCAAATAAAGCACTGAAAAACAAAAGGAATATCCAAATAAAATTATTTGGTCAAAGGAGTTTTCAGACCCTATACCAGATACCTCAAGCAAATAGGCCAACCATATATCTGGTGTGTATTTAAACTGTATAGGCCAGACACGGTGGCTCACGCCTATGATCTCAGCACTTTGGGAAGCCAAGGTGGGTGGATTACCTGAGGTCAGGAGTTCAAGACCAGCCTGGCCAACATGATAAAATCCTGTCCCTACTAAAAATACAAAAATTAGCTGGGCATGGTGGCACACATCTGTAATCCCAGCTACTCGGGAGGGTGGGGCACAAGAATCGCTTGAACCCAGGAAGTGGAGGTTGCAGTGAGCTGAGATGCACTCCAGCCTGGGCGACAGAGTGAGACTTCGTCTCAACAAAATAGAATGAAATGAAATAAAATAAAATAAAATAAAATAAACTGTATAAATAGCTGGGAACTTGACAAATTACAAAAAACAATAAAAAAGATTAAGTCATTTTTCATACAAAACAATGGCATTTCTCATCACAAGGTTTAGAATTTGCTAGAAAACCACTTCCGTCAAAGATTTCCAAGTCAAGATCTTTGCTGATCATCAGCAATCTTTTTAATATTGTTCAGGGAGAGTCAAACCACCATGTAAGAGTCTATCTAAAGGCAGACACTCTTTGCAAGTGGCACAAGATTTAATGTGCTCAATACTACCATCAGTTTCATGGTCTTTCAGACTTTGATACATAACCAATTATAAGAATACAATTAATAGGGCAAGTGTGTTGAAAATTACAGAATTTACCAGAAGGAACACACTGTCAGACTTTCATGATGACTAATTTTAACTTAGTTTCAGTGACTTTTAGAAAGTATTGTCTTCTGGGATAAAACAAGAGAGAGCACCACTTGCTCTCACTCAAAATCATTTCCAGTAAAACAAAACTATAATGGAGTATTAGCTAAATCTATTCATGCAACCATAATCTTTGCAGAAAATTTCTGCTTAGCTCTTGTCAAGTGATTTTTTTCCCCTAAAGCCAAAATCTGAGACTTCAAATTCAGGAGTGAAAATCTGAAGTCATTTTAATAATTGGGTGGTGGGATGGGGACAGAAGGGGTTCAGCCGGAAGTGTGTGTACTAACTTATCTGTGTGTATACTGATTGTTTGTCCATTAGTTCTGTCCACCGTTAAAAGGAATGGCTGCTCTTTCTTATGGAAATATGCCTTTTCAATTCCATCTGTAACATGTTAGGCAATTTGCTTGTCTGTCTCCTTCCACCTAATGGTAAGGACTCTGAGAGCAGGAACAGTGAATAGTTCATCCATCCTGTATCTCTAGTGCATGGTGGTTTGCAATTACTCAACTGAAAATTTTAAATAAGTTCAAAATCATGCTTAAAAAGTTGTAGCTAGAGAAGCAGCCTGTATTTTCAGAGATGGGGTATACCTCTCTGGATCTGCTAAAACTGAGCTAATCTGGAATCAAAGAGATCCAAGTTAGAACCTGGTTTCACCATATACCTTTGTTTTCTCATCTATTAAATGGGCATCATAATGGCACACTGGTTGACAGGGTAACAGTAGCTTATTTATTGAGAAAATCAAATTAATAATGCACATGAAATGCTTGGCCCAGAGTCCCACACAGAGTAGGTGTTCCATACATGTTAACTGTTGTGACTATTATTATTAATAACAAAAGGACAGCAGCCAACAAATGATTAAAGAGAACCTCTCAGGCTGACAAGAAAACGTGAAAGCAATTTGTTTCCAGGAAGTCACTCTTACCAGTCTGATAGATGCAAATATTCCAAAGGAGCAGTCCTCAGTGACCTGAGATTGGAAATGAAATGCCACAAAGTAGCAAGTGATAGTTATCCAGGACACCTGTGTGGGGCTGTCAGTTCAGGGGAAAATAGAGCCCCACAGCCCCTCACTTGAGCAGCAGGTAAAGGACAGTTTATCTTTTGAAGGAAGAGTGCTGAATTTTCCCCTCTTTCCAGAGGCAGGGATCCAGTCAAAGAAGAAGAGACAATAAAGGAAATTTGCCAACAGAGAAAAACTGTGCCTAATAGGACTGTATTTGTGAACTCAGAATTCACATTTACTTAACCATTCATTGGTTAAGTAATTTGGAGGGGAGAGGTAAAGGGGTTTAAATAATCCATTTTCACGCCTGTAATCCCAGCACTTTGGGAGGCCAAGGCAGGTGGATCACTTGAGGTCAGGAGTTCGAGACCAGCCTGGGCAACATGGTGAAACCCCATCTCCACTAAAAATACACACACAAAAATTAGCCAGGCATGGTGGCACATGCTTGTAATCCCAGCTACTCAGGAGGCTGAGGCAGGAGAATCACCTGAACCCGGGTGGTGGAGGTTGCAGTAAGCTGAGATCATGCTACTGGATTCCAGCCTGGGTGACAGAGTGAGACTCTGTCTCAATAAAAACAATAAAATAAAATAAAATAAAATAAAATAAAAATAATCAAGTTTGTCAAATGGTATAATTAATTTGAAAATTAATTAATAATACCCTAAGAGGCAGACCATAAAGAGAATTCACCTAAAACCTTAAGTCAGAGAACATACGGCAAGTCTGAGTTTGGTTTATATCCAATTACATTCAATTAAGGGCAAAAGGGAAACAAAATGTTGGATTGAAAATAAAGTCTTTTAATGAAACATAAACCTTAAATTTCCCATTTAACAATAGTAATACTGCATTAGATAAATACCGGTATTAGTAGTATCCTCTTTTCTACCCAGGGATTAAATAGCATCCTGACTGTAAATTAACTTCTATTCCTACTTACTACTCTTTGAATGCCATATTTATGCCCTGCCATTGTGTATAAATGCTGATACTTTCAACCTCTAATATATTATGGCTGATATCCAAATCGTAAAATAATTTAGGGATTATCCCTAAAATCATATTTTCTTCCACTAATATTTTTTCTTACTAATTTTTAGGACATGGTATTTAAATTTCACTCTTAAAACCAGGCAAATATTTTACATAGCTTGCAAAATCCAGGAAACAATGAAGTCACGTCTCTTAACAATATAATATGTGGATATGTCTTATTTAGAAAGAGAGGCGCTTTAATGGTAAATATAATCTTAACTGAATGATTGTATTGTTACAAAGAAAAGTGACATAGCCTTTATCCCCTTAAAATATACCTCTAACTGAAAAAGGTAAAGGTGTGTCAACGTATTCTATATGTTTGGCACATAGGTAACAATCAATTTTAAGAGCAAGGAAGATTTCAAAATTTAGTTTAGTTTAATTTTATTTTATTTAGATACTCATAAGTGACTCTAAACTCATTTGTGTTGGTTTATATGTGGGCTATGCAGCTGCACAAATGAGGTCAGCTTATTTAAAGCTTAAGGATGCAAAAAATTGCACCCGATGCTGCTAGTCAATTCTTCAATTTTACCCCTTCTTTTTGGCTGAGAATGGATCTAAGTGCCCATTATCCCTTCATTTTCAGTAGTATGGCTTCTGAGCCTAATGCCTTATGCACTTACCATCTAGGCGTAGGTAAAGGAAGTTCCGAAAAGCAAAATAATCCTCCATGATGGTCATGAGAGATGTCATCTGGCAGAAAAGCAGCACTCGGTGATTAGTCGCTCTCAATTTTGGCAGAATACGATCAAGTAGCTCAAACTTTCCTGAGGCCCGATACAGTTCAGCCCTGAACCCAAAAAATGCAAAACAAGAAGACAGTATTACTTCTGTCTTCTTGAAAATCCAGCATTGCTTTGTTTTCATATAATCCTTTGTACACAGTAAACATTCAATAAGTGACTGTGAAATGAATGAATGAATGAATGAATATGAACTCCAAAGCAATGAGAATATTTAGCAGAAAAAGAAAATATATTCATAAAAACCCATGAAAAGTGCATTGCATATACTAGGTATGATTACAGGTTCTAGAAAGAAAAGGAACCACTTTCATGTTCTTAATACTTTCACAGTCTTTCTCTCAACTTATTCTTTCTCCTTGCCCTAGCTCTTTCTCTTTCTCTCACACACACGCACGTGAGTGCATATATGCCATGTTTCTGTAAATACTTCCTTATTAATTATATACATTTTTAAATTGTTAATTCAGGACACTTAAGATTCATCTAAATACTTATTGATCACCTACTATGTACCAAGTACAGTGCTAGCCATGCATATAATAATAAGCAAAATAGAGTCTCATTTTACTAAATGGGTAATTACAAATTATAATAAATACTATAAAAATAACAAGTTCCAATGAGAAAACCCACAGCAACATGTGATCCTTCTTTAGATCAGAGCAGTTTGGCAACTTTTGGCCCCAGTCTGCTGTTTTTATAAATAAAAACAGACACAACCACACTCACTCATCTCTGTTTTCTGGCTGCTTTCATGCTACAGAGGCTGTGCTGAGCAGGTGTGGCAGACACTTTATGGCCCACAAAGCTGAAAATATTCACAATCTGGCTCTTTACAGAAAAAGTTTGCCAACCACTGGTTTAGAGTGTCGGAGGTGACCTCCCTGAAGAGCTAACATTTTAGCTAAAACCTGAAATAATGAGTAAAAAGGCATCTAGGTGAAGAATGGGGGCACTGGGGGGGGGGGAGAGGAGGAGATTCCAGGGTGAGGAAAGAGCATGCATAAAGGTTCTGAGGGGTAAAGGAGACAGAAGGATTTGAGAAATTGAAAAACAAACAAACAACCAGTGAGCATGGCTTAAACAGAAGTGAGGACAGAATACTGGGAGATGAAGACAGAGAGGTGGAGGATGAGATGAGGAATAGACTCGGTAGGGCTCTATGAGCTACACTGAACATTTTCATTTTAAATGCAATGAAAAGCCATCAATGGGTTTTAAGCAGGGGAGTGATGAGGTCTGGCATACCTTTTTATAAGATCACTATGGACATCGTGTAAGAATGGACTGGGGGAGGACAAGAGTCTTGGATTACTGTAGAAGTACAAGTCAAAAACACGATGGGAGTATGAGATGCAGAAGACGCTGCGATATGAAGAAAGGCTAAAGTAGGGCCTTTTCCCTCTACAGTTCACCCTTATTTTTCTTTTATCAGCAGGGCTGTGTTATACAATTAAAACTGAATTCTAGGCGATACTGTTTAGAAAACTTGCCAGTGCACCTGTAATCTATAGTACTGGAATGTATCATCTGGTAGTTGATTTTATGACACAGGATATGTTATTTCTAACAGACACATTTTCAAACGTATGTCTTCCTGATGTCCATTCCCCACTCTGAGAACTGTTCTCCAAATACCCCATAGCCATGTTTTCACCACGTGACCCTGGCCAAGCTGATGGGAGCAGGAGTAACCACAGAACGCAGAGAAGAGAGAGGCAAGAAGAGGCAGGGAAAGCTTAGCAGCACTGCTTCTGGATAGGTTATAGTTCCTGGTTCTTAGCCCAGTGAAACTGTCTGCCCTTGGGATCCAAGAATGATGACTACATCCTAATAATAAATTTTTCAAATTTGTAACACACACATGCACACACACACACACACACACACACACACATTCTGTTAAGGCAGTGTTCATTTTTGTTGTTGCAAGTCAAGATTCTCTTTAACATCCATTGCTAATGAAAAACATTTCTTACATAGACCATATTCTAACAAATGACTATAAAACTGTAAACATTTACAGCAGATGAGAAATTTCTTCTCATGTACATTAATGTCAAATGTCAATGTGAAATTTAATAAGATAAATTCTCTTCAGGCCCAGGCTATAATTCTGGTTATAAATAACAAACCTTTGAAACTTGAACAACATTTTTTGAACACTAGGATACTATTAAGTCTATTAAATAAGATCTATGTCCTTTGAATAAATAGCCACTTGCTTAAGGCAAGTAATAATTTATGCCAGTAAAGTAAAAGAGAATGCTGATATCATTTTGGTTAACTTCTCCACTGAAGAGCACTTAGAGGGCTGGAAGTATGTATTTGCACAAGAGGAAACACTGTAGAGAGGAGGAGTTTATGTAAGGCCAACAACATTTTTTTTAAAAGAAAAAAAATTTTGAGATTTACCCATTGATGACCCCATTTGAATAGCCTAGGTGTTCAGCAAAGGATTCCTTTAAAAGAGAGAGAGAGAAAAAAATGATTTAAAAAAATGTAATTATTAACTTAATGATTACTCTTTTAGTGAGGTTATCCTACCTATTTCTATAGTTAAAACAAAATAATTAAGGAATAAGCAAAAAAACTTACATATATAATGAATGAGAAATTCAGTATATTGCATGCAGACTTTTGTTCCACTAGAAATGTATCCTGTGAGTTTCTTCTAGTCTCTAGACTCTCAGATAACAGAGTTAGTTTACCCATCACACAGTCACTGAGCACCCACTGGCCCATAGCTGAGTCAATAGTTGTTTTTGGAGATCCACTCCCTAGGGTGGATCTGAACTCAAGGAGTTCAGAGTCTAGACTATAAGAGCACAATACAAGCAAATCAGAATTAATATGTATATATAAATACATGTGATAGGACTTGTCTGTGTCCCCACTGAAATCTCATCTTGAATTGTAGCTCCCATAATACCCGTGTGTTGTGGGAGGGACCCTGGAGGAATCAACTGAATCATCAGGAAGGTTTCCCCCAAGCCGTTCTCGTGGTTGTAAGTCTCATGAGATCTGGTGGCTTTATAAGGGGTTTCCCTTTTCACTTGGCTCTCACTCTCTCTTGCCTGCCACCATGTAAGATGTTCCTTTCGCCTTCTGCCATGATTGTGAGGCCTCCCCAACCATGTGAAATATGAGTTCATTCAACCTTTTTTCTTTACAAATTGCCCAGTCTCAGGTACGCCTTTATCAGCAGCATGAAAACAGACTAATACAATACGCATTGTGGAAAAAATTAGCAATAAAAATAATGGTGATTACATATTCTAATTCTTAGGTTGGTGAAATCTATTCTTTTCTTTTCCTTTTTTTTTTTTTTATTTCAGACAGAGTCTCCCTCTGTTGCCCAGGCTGGAGTGCAGTGGTGCAGTCTCAGCTCATTGCAAACCTCTGCCTCCCAGGTTCAAGCAATTCTCCTGCCTCAGACTCCTGAGTAGCTGGGACTACAGCATGTGCCACTACACCTGGTTAATTTTCTGTATTTTTAGTACAGACAGGGTTTTGCCACATTAGCTATGCTGGTCTTGAACTCCTTACCTCAAGTGACCTGACTGCCTTGGCCTCCCAAAGTGCTAGGCTTACTGGCATGAGCCACCATGCCTGGTCAGTTTGGTGAAATCCTAACATCTCTTCTATACTGTGCTTTCCTCCGTTACAAATAAGGTCCTAGATGTACAGCATCCCTCAGGTGTCTGGCTTCTGTTTTCAGAATACAGAGTGTAATCACATAACTCCCTCCTTTCTGATTCACAGGAAGAAATACATGACTGTTTTCCATGCGTTTCTCCATTCTGACTTTATGGGAATGGCAACCATCAGTGGGAATGGAAAGCAGGTTACACCTTCACATCAGCCACCGGCTGTCTCCCTTTTCTGCCTTCCCTCCTCCCTGGATCCCTGCAGTGTTTCCTCCAATGGCACCAGATCTTTCCCTCTGGGCTCAACAGTACTCTCAAAATATGCTCATCATCTATGGTAAGCTCCAGTCCTGTGGCAAAATTAACAGGATAGACTGTGGCCAATACCTCACCTCCATCCCCTAGAACCAAGCCCATAGTCTCCATTAGGCCCTATCCCTGTCTCCAAGCAGGATTGTGAAAACCAAAGAGAGGGTGTCAATGGATGCTGTTGGAGATTAGGTAACAGCATCATGTTAAAAATACTGTTTTCATTTCTTGAGTTTGAAGGTCCCCAGGAAGGCAGTGAGACCCATTTTGAGGCTGAGCATCTGGCAGGATTTAGTATGAACAAAGGGTGTGTAGCAAACGTAACACAACAAAGGCAAATTCACACACCACCTCTGTCCCATAGTTGTCACTAGATTTGCCATAACTGTGGATCTCGTTTCTAGGAATAGACTCCTGAGAGTTTTTCTGTTAAAAAAAAATTGCAAATCAAAGTCTGCCTTTCTACCAACTGCTACTTAAAATGTCAATATGTAGGTACCGAAGGGCATGTACCTTAAACTTCGCTTCCTTCATGATTCCACTCCTCCTCTATCCTTTCCCACCCTCCAGACTGAAGCTGGAGGACAGAAGACATCATCTCCCTTCCTTCCCTACTTAGCCCAGCATGGCTGAAGGGATCATTTCTTTTACGATAACCAAAACGAAGTAAGATTGCTGCTTAATCTTCAAAATTCCTAAGTCCCCCAAGGCCCTCATAGATTACCATACATGTCTTAAAATTGTTTTCAGAAAAAAATGGGACGGTGGGCAACAGGTTAGACTAACAAAACCCCAGACAGTTTCATCATTAGACTTTTTTCCGAGCTCCTCTCAACCCAACCTACGCCCACTACCAATTCATTGGTACCTTACATCTGATATAACACAACATCAGTTTACAAGATGCTTCACATGTTATTGTTTAAAAGCTGGTCCTCCTGCCAGTCCTATAATCTATTATTACACCTGTTTACAAATCAAGCACATTATAGCATGGAGAATCTGAGTGACGTACCCCAGTTCACAGTTACAAAGTGACCTAGTGGATATGAACTCATTTTTGGCCACTGCATTCCCCTTCAACAATACATGTAAATAATTATGACTTACTAGTGAGACTTTTTTTTTTTTGAGACCGACTTTCGCTCTTGTCACTCACGCTGGAGTGCAATGGCATGATCTTGGCTCACTGCAACCTCCACCTCCCAGGTTCAAGCAATTCTGTTTCCTCAGCCTCCTGTGTAGCTGGGATTACAGGCGTCTGCCATGACACAGGGCTAATTTTTGTAGTTTTGTAATTCTGTAGTTTGTAATTCTGTAGTTTTGTAATTTTGTAGTTTTAGACGGGGTTTTACCATGTTGGCCAGGCCGGTCTCGAACTCCTGACCTCAGGTCATCTGCCTGCCTCGGCCTACCAAAGTGCTTGACTTATAGGAGTGAGCCACCGCACCCAGCCATGAGATTCTTTAAGTGTTGCTGCTGTTGTCGTTTTACTTCGATGTATGTAGATACTTTCCCCTATGTCTATGGATATTCTCCTCTACGCCCATACACTCTCAACTATGGCTGTGGGTGCTCTCCCCAGTGTCTATGGATACTTTCTCCTATGGACTTGAAGGCAATAGCACTGTCAGAAATCTTTCCAATTATCCAGCTTCTGGCATGTGGATATGGTGTGCAATGAATACTCTGACCTGACAGGTACAACTGCCAAAAATAAGGGAGAAAAAAGAATATTCAAAAAGAAGAGTGCTCCAACTCAATTTTTTATACTGTGATTAAGTTTTAACTCTCCAGAAGTTTCTATGTATTTTTTAAAATAAATTGATGCAGACACTGGAGCCCTGCAGTGATGTTCTCTATGTCTCCTGCCCATTTTGCAGTAGAAAGTAGGCACTGCCCTGGCAAATAATTGCCACCAGGACCATTTGCCTCAGCAGCAGCAATGACAAATGGGGAATACCATTGTGGCTCCTTTTCATTCCTGCTCCAGTCAATTGCTCTGACTGGGGTGAAACACTGTCAATTTAGGAAACTTATTCACATGGAGTGAACATGGCAGAAAATGTCCTCTCCCTGCAAAACAGCTTTCTAGAGACCTGAGCATCAGGATGAAAGCATGGATTTACGTCATTATGACAGAAACAAGAAAGGAAAAATATAAATCAAAGTAACAGACTAAAGCCAGTGTCTTTTACAAAGAAAATATTTAAAGAAAATCTTTCTCTTTAGCAGTCATAAATATGTTATTTTAATATTTTTCACAGCATTCTTCTGAGGAAGCTGAATGTATTTATCATTATCTTCAATTTCAGAGCTCCTACTATAACAAGGTAATTCACAGTACTTACCCAAACCCACACAAGTGAGCCACTGCTTACAACATTTTCTCTCCACTTTAAACTCTTGGTTATAAAATTCCAGATGCTCAAATGCTTGGTGCCAATGAGAACCCATAACCAGAATACTCAGGTTTGTTAATTCTGCTTGTCGAGCTATCAGATCATGTCATCTCAACTTCCACCAACATGTTTTAAACCTATTTTGGTTTTTGTTTTGTTTGTTCGTTTTTTTAACTAGCATTAGTATATTAGCACAATCAGGCTCAACACACACAATACAGACTTACCTCAATGTGCTGAAACATATATGGGTGGTTGCAGATTTTTCTCAACTGCATGATAGTGTTCATAAGTGTCTTAGCACCTCCTTTCCCCTAAGAATCAGTGGAAAGAGAAAAATAAAACTAGTTATTAACTGGTCAGACATTTCAGATCTTTTAAACTGGGCTTCTTATACAAAGGACCAAAGGTTTTCTCAGTCACCTACACACCTTGTGGTTTAAAGCTTCTTTAATTATATAGCAGTTCCTGAGTTAGATATAATGTCTTTCTTGTGATTAATTTATCCTACAAAAAAAGTGAACCTTGAAGAATTATGTCTAGTCAATGGCTTTGTGACATGACTGTCTATTCCGTAGGACTCCAGAACACAGAAGCACAGAACAGATGCCCAGGGAGTGAAACTGGATTTTAAAACCTTCTAAAATGCCACCCCACATTTAGGCAGAATATATTTGCTGCAAAATTGACATAAGCAGAGCTAACTATTTTGGTAATGTGAACATATTCCTTCTTTCTTCCTGCCCCAATGCAGCTAAGAGGTGAAGAGATTATCTTTGGCAGCTATAATAGCTCAAAGGAGGTCCAGTGATTTACTTCAACAAATCAGCATTAGCAGGGATGCTTCCTGTGAATATTCAATGTCACAGCCATGAGAAGACATATCACAGCACCTTGAGTTGCATCATCTTCCGCAACATACCTTCTTATCTTTCTCAGAACCATCTGTGAGAAGGATCCCCTTAGCCTGCATATGGCGATACAGAATCTTCTGCAGAGCTGACATGTCACACTTGATCACATATTCCACCTGCGGAAAAGAGAACAGTAAGTAGGCAAGAGCAGGAAGGAGAAGGTGCCTGTTCTAAGAAGACTGCTGAATCAGTGTCACTCCTGGAAGCACAAAGGTGTCTCTCTTTCTCTTTCTTGGATTCATGGAGTGCAGGGTGAGATGGGGGTGTTAGAAGAGACCAGAGTCATCATTGTTAAAGGTACCATTATGATGGTGGGAGCTTCCAAAGGTTATATGTAATTGATGCTGGGGTCATGTTTTCTGAAATTTCTGGACTTGGTTCCAAATTTGAGAGAGAGAATGGCTTACAAACTGTTCAAATTCAAAAATGTTCAATATGGGGTATTTTTAGTATTTCCTTCACTTCCCAATTATACTTCCTTTCCTATGAACAGAACGGTTTTAGGAAAAGCAGTGACTGACAAATATCCTGTGATTTTCTTCGTGAAACATTTTTAAATGGTCACATGTGGTATCTCTAATACTAGTCTAAAAGTGAGATTTATAACATCCCTAGGGTGACTACCGTTAACTTCTACTCTTGAGAAATGGCAGGATGCAACCTAGTGAGAACAGGCGGAAGAGAGAAATTAATCCACAATTAGACACTACTTTATGGCCATCTAAAGGAGGACAAGGCCTCCTGTGCTTCCAGTTGAAATACCATCAAAATCCAATTTTACAAAGTTAAGGGGAATTCACATGCTCATGGTTTATCACACACCTGCATACTTTATCATACTCCTAATACAGAAAATCTGCCTTATTTCCTACCATTGTTTTTCTTTATTTAAAAAAGAATCCCAAGAATACAAATGTGCAATTTCCATAATAAACATCAGATTAATGCCTAGAAATATGCAGAATGTGATTAAAAGTAAATCAGCAGGCTAATGTTTAATAAACTGATTTAAAATGATCACATTATTTGCAGCTCTGAAGGCCAGGGAGAAGAGGTCACAAATAACTTGAATATTCATTCAATTGTTACTTTAGAAGGAATCTGTCAGACCAAATGGAACCACAATTAATAGATTTTGGCCACACATTTTGATGCATCAAATGAGATTAGAGCTCTTTGACAGAAAAGTTGAGAAGTGTAAGTAACCCTCCAAAAACATGCTTCAGTTTTTAATGACCTTCTTGGCCAGGTGAAATAAAAATCTCCAAGATTAATAAATAAGTATGCATTTCACACAGGCTTTGTGTTTTAGAAAACTGGTCATGTTATATGTTTAAAGTACTTCTCTTTTTTTTTAATATAAAAAATTTCCATAATTTGGCCAGGTGTGGTGACTCATGCCTGCAGTCCCAGCACTTTGGGAGGCCGAGGTGGGCAGATCACGATGTCAGGAGTTCCAGACCAGCTTGACCAACATGATGAAACCCCATCTCTACTAAAAATACAAAAATTAGCCAGACGTGGTAGCGTGTGCCTATCATCCCAGCTATTCAGGAGGCTGACGCAGGAGAATCGCTGGAACCCAAGAGGCAGAGGTTGCAATGAGCCGAGATCGTGCCACTGCACTGGAGTGACAGAGTGAGACTCATTCAGGACATAGGCATGGGCAAGGACTTCATGTCTAAAACACCAAAAGCAATGCCAACAAAAGCCAAAATTGACAAATGGGACCTAATCAAACTAAAGAGCTTCTGCACAGCAAAAGAAACTACCATCAGAGTGAACAGGCAACCTACAGGATGGGAGAAAATTTTTGCAATCTATGCATCTGACAAAGGGCTAATATCCAGAATCTACAAATAACTTAAACAAATTTACAAGAAAAAATCAAACAACCCCATCAAAAAGTGGGTGAAGGATATGAACAGACACTTCTCAAAAGAAGACATTTATGTAGCCAACAGACATACGAAAAAATGCTCATCATCACTGGCCATCAAAGAAATG